>NC_084480.1:131355161-131658191 GCF_030035675.1 Rhineura floridana
CTGTGATGAAAGAAATCCCTATCAGACTCTTATTATATGACTATGGCAGCAAGACCAAGATTATTGGGTGTGCAAAGATGGAAGATGGAAGATGGAATCAATACTGATAATGGGAGAATGGGAGAAGAGCTATTGAAATTACTGGACTTAGTAGACCTGAAGAGATGGATTAATTGACATGTCTATTTGGAGAAAAATTGATGGATATATATCTCAAGGATTAGAAACTTCTCTTTGACTTTTTGTGGAAAGAATAAAATGATGTTAATGAGATTTGATACCAATTAAGATAACCACTGGAGGAAGGTGATTGTATAATTTTATTAAGAGACAGGTTTGTTATATATTATAGACTTATAGCTAATCTACGACAAATCGGAAGTCAATAGTTTTATTGTAATAGTTATTAATTTGTTTTGTTTGTTTTGTTTTGTTTTTGAAAATTTGAATAAAAATTAATGATAAAAAAAAGACTATCTCGATCAGGGAGGCTGTTGGGCAGCTGGGTGGGGCGGTACACCAACAGCATCTTTAATCTGTCTTTTAGACCCACATCAGATGCAGACCCTCTAGTTCCCTCTCCAAGGCAGAGAGGTTTCCCAGTGAGGGAGAATGAAATCTGGTGAACCATGGCAACCCCATCTGCCTGGTCTTCTAGTCTGGGCTGGTGCTGCACCAAGTACACAGTGGGGCAGAGCTGTGTAAGGTCTGGTCCACCCATGTCTGAGTAACGCACACCAGGTCAGCAGCACTCTCATTGATTAGATCATAAATGAGCATGATCATAGTACATACCACCAAGCTATTGGACACAGTGGAAGAGCACTCAACAGTACCATGGGGCTGTGGGGAGGCAAATATAGGCACAAGATGCAAGCATCTATTGTCCCGTCTCTGCCCTCCCCACCCCAGCCACGCCTACTTCTGCTCTCAGTCACTGAGCTGGATGATAACTCCATATCTGGCACTATTTGTCTCCCCCCCAGGCACATGTTGTAAGCAGTCAATAACAACTCACAGCAAGCAACACACTTGAACTTTGGGGTGGGGTGTCAGCAGTACGCTGATGATACCCAGCTCTATTTCTCTGTAACATCTGAATCAGGAGAGGGCATGTAAGCCTCGGACTGGTGCCTGGACTCAGTGGTGGGCTGGATGAGGGCCAATAATGAACTGCCTTCAAGTTGATCCCAACTTATGACGACCCTATGAATAGGGTTTTCATGGTAAGAGGTATTCAGAGGTGAATTGCCTTCCCCTGAGGCTGAAAGGCAGTGACTGGACCAAGGTCACCCAATGAGCTTCATGGCTATGTAGGGATTCGAACCCTGGTTTCCCAGGTCATAGTCCAACACTCTAACCACTACACCACACTGGCTCTCCTGAGGGCCAATAAACTGAGTCAGAATTCTAGTAAGACGGAAGTGCTGTGGGTTGGTGGTTCCGAAGTTCAGATAATTGGCCAATTGCCTACTTTGGATGGGGTTGTACTCCCTCTGAAAGAGCAGGTTCATAGTCTGGGGGTGCTCCTGGATCCATCTTTGTCGCTAGAGGCTCAGGTGACCTCAGTGGCTAGGAGTGCTTTTTACCAGCTTCAGCTGGTAAGTCAGCTGTGGCTGTTTCTGGACCAGAATAGGCTGACCACGTCCATGCACTGGACAACCTCCAGGCTGGATTACTATAATGCACTCTATGTGGGGCTGCCCTTGAGGTTGGTCTGGAAGCTGCAGCTGGTGCAAAATGCAGTGGCACAACTGCTCACTGGGGCAGGATATCACCAACATGTTAACCTACTGCTAAAAGAATTGCACTGGCTGCCCATTACCTACTGGGCCAAGTTCAAGGTTTTGGTTTTGGTGTACAAAGCACAATGCAGCTTGGAACCAGGATACCTGAAAGATTGTCTTACTCCTTATATACCCAATCGATCACTGCACTCTGCAGGTGAAGGCCTCCTGCAGATAGCATGTTATCAGGAGGTCCGCTCTGCACAACCTAGGAAGTGGAACTTTAATGTTGTGGCACCTACACCTTGGATTTCCCTCTCCTTAAATATTAGACAGGCACTATCTCTGTCACCTTTTTGGGGCCTACTGAAAACCTTACTCTTTCAACAAGCCTTTTAAGTAGAGACCTTATCCCAGTCTGCATCTGTGTTGGAATTACTTTTTTAGATTTTTTAAAGCTTTTTTTAAAAAGATGTTTTTAAAGATGTTTTGTGTTAATATGTTTTTTAAGATGTTTTGTTGTAATGTTTTTAAAGACATTTTGTGTTAATATGTTTTAAAGTCTTTTGTTTTTAATATGTTTTAGAATGCTTTTAATGTTTTTGTTTTGCTGCCCTGGGCTGCTTTCGGGAGGAAGGGCAAGATATAAATTTAATTTTAAAAAATCTCCCAAAATTTAATTTACATTTTTTAAAACAGCAGGTTAGATGCATCAAATGGCACATGTAGTTTGCCCCTCCGTAAATGCACACATTTGTCATCCACCCTTCACATGTTTACTATGGTGAAAAGCCAACCTTGGAAAGCAGGTATTGAAATAAAATATGGTGTGGCTTTGAATTGAGGCTTCTTCTGCAATTTCCACGGGCTCCAGCAAGCTGCAGCACTGCCTCAGAATATCCTGTCCCCTGATCTCCAAACAAACGAGGGTGGGGAGAGGGAGAGAAACTAGTTCAGCACGTCAATTCAGATCTCTCCCTCCCTCCACCGCCCCACTTTTCCTAGTTCCCAAACAACAATAATAAAAACCTCATAAACTACACAACGAGAGACCTTTTAATTTAATGACAAAAATATCCCCTCGCTACTGCTTTCTGTGCATATTCTGCACACAGGGGGACCCAGAGGACTGGGAGATGCTTCCCAGCTGCTTTTCCGAAGGCGGACATTTGCTTGACATTGTATTTAATGGGCTGCTTATTGCCTCGCCATTGAATAACACACTCCCTCCCTCCCGCTCCTCCATCTTTCTTACTCCCGCTTCGCTGAAATATTCACCACCACAGCGTTCCTTTCAGGGGAGGAAAAAAGGCGGGAGAGGCTGCTCTCCGCAAAGCGATGAGACGAGTGTGTTATGCTATATTACAAATTTTTGGTTTAACAGCTGCAACATTTGGTCCATGGAATATGTGAAGTCTTATTATGGCGATGTTTGTTTTGTTTTCTTATGACTTACGTAAGGCGAGTGAGGAATCATTTACCAGGATATCACATAAAACAAATATCGGATAGACCAAAATGAAGGAGACGAGGAAAAGATGAGAAGCTCGCTCGATTTGGAGCGCACACACGTACACGCTCTATTTGATCACTATCTTTCGCACATCAATGCCATATATGTGTATGAAACGGGGGGGCACCTCGGTGACGCGTATATTATGGAATGCTCACATTTTATACTAATATTTTGGGATTTTACGCGACACGTTTCGTCTGTCCTTAATTAGTTATGCATCTCTGCCAAATTAAGGGCTTTAAAAGTCTTTATAGGATTTCTGCATTTTTAAATGGGGTGTGAAAATTGGTTGAGACTAGGGATATTTAGAGTTATGGCAACAATATTCTTTGAAATGTCTTTTCTCTAAGCCCTTCAAGCAGGATGTGACAGAAGTGTTATGTGAGGTGGAGGTGGGGGGCATGGATGAGCTACTTACACACATACACACACACTTTAAAAGGGTTTGGAAATACCTACTTTCTTGGCTCGTCTATGTTTCCCTCTTTATATATATATATATATATTACATGCTATAAGTCTATGTGTTAGTATCACAGATGTTGTATCACACTGTACTTATATGTACTTATGCTGTGTTGATATGCCAAGTATATTTATGCTCAGTCTGTACTCTTAGATGGCTATATAATAAAACCGTAGTAGGGGTTTGGCGGACAAACTGTCTACAGTATAGTGGCGATGTTATTGTCTCTTCCCCTCGTATATTAGTCTTTCTCTTTGTAGTTATGGGCTGAGGCAGATATAGCACGGAGGTGCCTGTTTGTGTCTGCTTGTTGGGGCAGTGGGAGGCGGCGGCAGGGGTTGGCTAAGCGCGTAACAGGAGGGATGGATGTGTGTATGTGTGCTCCGAGACTTCCTGTGGTATATTTATGACCAGGGCTTCGATTTCCGGTAGCTGATACGAGCTCTCTCTCCCTCTTTCTCAGAGAGCATTTAATAATATCACCGAGGAGAGGAGGAGGGTAGCTTTCCTGCAAACACACATACCCACCAGTGGGGTGAGGAGGAGGTGCAGGAAGACAGAGGGAGCTGCCAGTGAACGGGGATGAAAGACACCTTCCCATCTCAGACACAACACTCTCCCCTCCAAGCCTAAACAACATCCGATTAATAACCTCACACCATCCAATATCACGAATAGACCACAGTCTCTCCCCCCACACACGAACACACTCCACATTCCTATGGACGGGCACGTGCAGGTAGGTAGATATCAGAGCTCTGGGGAGGTGGGGAGGTGGGGAGGGGAGCAGAAGCGAAATGGCGTGGATGTGAGCCTGTGTGAGGGGTGCATATGCTCTATTATTCCGTGTGCATATTGTGAAAGGGATGGCAGCTTATAAGTACTTTTAACAACTAACTGGTTATAATATGAAAAGTCTTCCTCTTTTTTTCTTTTTTCTTTTTGGTGCCCCTAGGGCGGGAGAGCAGGTCTGCTAGAAAGGGGATAACGCACATACTTACTTGTCCTTATCATTTAAAGGTGTAAGGGAGATAGGACAGTTATTGAATGGTGGGAGGAGACGAGATAGGCGAGAAGCGTGTTTTTAAACCTGTCTCTCCGGGATGGCATATTTGAATGGAGATGACCAGCGCGAAAAGCGTTAGACCTCAACCCCGCACTTAAGGGGGAGAGGGTCATCAGTGCTTGCATTGATCAATGTTTGTTTGTGGGTCTGTGTGTAAGTTTATTAGAGCATGAAAGTAATGAAGTGTGGCTTTTTTCTTCCTCCTTTGGCGGGGTTAAAGGAGAAGAGGTATCTTTGTTGTTGTGGCTTAAAGATGTGAGTCGATAGCTATGTGAAGGAGAGAGATGGCTGAATTTAGAACTGTGCAGGGAGCGGGGAAGGAAGACTTGGCAGGTGTGTGCGGGGTCGTGAAGAAAGTACGTCTTCGGGGTAATTATGGCGACAGGGTTGAATCATGGAGATGACTGCACGCATTTGTAGAGCAAGCATTTCTATACGTGGCGATGTGTAGGGGCAGGTGTGCCTGTAAGGAGGTATGTGTGCGTATCTCCGGGGAGCAGACCCCTTACACAGTAAGAAAGGGGTACATGTGTGATTGTACGTGACGGCGTAGGTAGGAGAGCTATGACGTGACTCTTTTTGAGGCGAACAGCGCGCTCCTGTACAGGTCTACTCAGAAAAGTAAGACCTTCTGAGTTCAGTGGGGCTTACTCCCAGCAGGTAAGTCGGTATAGGACTACAGCCTGCACCTGCGCTTGCTTGGCTCGAGTCGGGACGGCGATGGTAGTATGGAGAAGCATTGTATTATGAGGTAAAAAGGTGTGCTCTTATGACGGGACAGTGTGGAGGGGCACTGCGAAAGCGCTCCTTCCTTCCTTTCTTATTAATATGAATTCGTACGGACACACGAGTGTCTTGTTCTTGGAATTTCGTCTGGCAAAAATCAGTCTCTCTATTTTGACCTAAAAAGACGAAAATGAGGAGAGACGGAAAAGGCGGGAGGGGGCAGATGGAAGAAGAGTTTCGAGGGAAAACTTGCTGCTTTGTTAAGTCAAGTGTAGAGCTTGCCGCGGGGGCGGAGGAGGTGACAATATTCCTCTAGTAACTAGAGTCTAGCTGGCGTGGAGTTTTCTCTCACATGCACACTCCTTCCTCCTACCCGTGTAGTGTAATGTTACACGTTTGCTTACTGATTGCTAATTCTAACCGAGTAGAAAGAAAATGACAAGAGGGATCTCTCGTTGTTCCTGCGCACACGGGGAGACTAGCAAATGCATCCATTGCTGTCCTCCAAAGCACAATCCTATGTACACATTGAACTCGATGGGGCTTACTTCTGAGTAGACACGTATACAATTGCATCGTTAACCCTGGCAGAAGTCAAAGCCAGAGACTGCTAGAAGAGCTAAAGGCTGATTGGAGACCCAACAAGAAGCTGAAGGGAGAAAGGGATTTCCTTCTGAAGTTAAAGCTCCACTATTGCTTTCCCTGCAATAGAAGGGAAGAGTGGATTTGTATCCCACCCCCAGTAATATTAAGTTCCAGTTAGTTTTTCAACCTGAATTAAGGTGAGATTCAAGTGACCATAAACATATTGAAACCTCAGTAACAGGGGCCCTGTTGCTGAATGCCTTCTTTATTTTCTCACTCTCCTTATACACCACTGTTACCAAGACTTGCAGAACATCATAGGTTACTTCCAGAGTATTCACTGAGCATTCATCTTGATTTGTTAGTGAGATTAGATAATGGTGGCTATTTATTGAGCATTCATTCTTATTTGTTTGCAGGAAGGTCAGACAGTGTTGTGTCAAGCAAGTGTTATACCACACTTTCCAGTTAATTTCCCTTATTGCAAAAAGTCCAAACTTTTGGGGAAGCAGATGTGTTGTGCAAGAACCCCCAGTCACCTGTATCTGCAAAATCTGAATTTGCAAATATGTGATTGAATCCTACTTGAAAATAGTGACAGTCTGGAAGTGCCCTCAGTCTGAAAGATGATTGTTAGGTGTACATGGTGTATAGAACAGTCAGCTTTCAAATCTTTCTGTGAGAGCCCATCAGCAGAACTTCATCTTTCTTCAGGATCCACATATTCTAGTTATTTTCACTAACTTTGAGGTCCTCTGTCTTTTGAATGTATTGTCTTCAGCATCCACTTGCATCCTATGAAACAATGGGGGGGAGTTCTTTAGTAGTCATTGATAAGCAACTAGGTGAACAACCCAGACCCAGGATTTGCTTCTCAATGGATGCTGTAGGGTAGGGTGAATTTGGGGGCACTAATATTATTATTTGTTGTTTAAATTAGACTTCTATAGTGGTAATAATAACAATAATATATATATATATATATATATAATGTTTAATTCTGTGGTATCCAGCAGAGGTATCACTAGATAATTAAAAAAACTCAGGGCACAAACCCATGACACAAATTTGTATAAAATGTAAATTTGTTACTTTATATGCATAAATGCACATTTTGATCTCTGAATAAATTGTTTTGTTAATTTTATTTAAAATGTATTTAGCCTGTTCTTAATTGATGAATGATCATAGGATGGGTACAGTAAAACAATATAAAAATCAGCATTCCACAAGACAAAAAGCAAGAGGAGATAATAAATCCTCAAAATGATAATACATAATCAGGGCCTAGCACTCATACCCTGGGTAAATAAGGGGCAGAGCAATCCAACTCAGGGGAAGCCGGTGGAAGGGATGCCGGTGGAGGAGGAGCCAACGGGAAGCTCCATGGCATCTATTTGCTGTTTGGGACCTGCCAGGCCAGTGGAACATCAGCTCAGCCAGGAGCTGTGTGCATGAATGGAAAAGAAAAAGCCAGCAAATAAGCACTCCCCATTGACTTCCATTATAATTATTTTCTTTGACCAACCTTTTTCTTGATGTATCTTTGGCCTGGATCAGGACCTGCAGAAGTGCTCTGCATGAGAGTTAGATCTTGCATAAGTTGCCCCTCCTCTGTAGAACACCCTTTTTTGGGCTTTCTGCTGGCTGCTACCAGCTTCTGCCAGCACCCCTTCCACTGGGCTGGGCTTCCCTATGGTCAGCGAGGGTGAGGGACTTCTGCTGGCAGAGCCCAGTGGAACCGCTCAGCCGGGGGTCCAGCACATTCAACTCCCCTCAGTCTGGCATAAATGCAAGTTGGATTACAACCTACAGTAAGTCTTCAGCCAGCAGCAAAAATCAAGACAGTGTGTGACTTTGGTCTCACCAGCATGGCATTTTGAAGCATGCCCAGCAGCTCTGTAAGCAAAGTTTTTTTAAAAAAAAAGTTAAAAGGTGGGGGAAGGAACAGAATAATTGAGGTAGCACAAAAGTCCCAGGGCTTGAGCTCTCTGACTGAGCATTCATCCTGATTTGTTTGCAGGACGTTTGGACAATGTTGCATTTGGCAAGTGTTATCCCACACTTTCCAATGCATTTTCTCATCACTGTTCTTATCGCAATAAATCATACCTTTTGGGGAAGCTGGTCTGTTGCACAAGACCTCCAAATCAACTTTAACTGCAGAACCTGAATTTACCAGTATGTTATTGAGCTCCGCCAAAAAATAGTGACAGTGTAGAAGTGCCCTTAGAGGGGGGAAAATCCGCTGAATAATAATTGTATGCCATTTAGCTGTTCAGTAATTATTCAAAAGTTTCCTTAAGTGAGCTAAGGGGAGAAGAGTTTATTTTTACCAAGCTACTTTCCAGAAAGTAGCTGTGTTAGCCTGTGACAGAAAAACAAAAAGAGAAGGTAGATCAGGATCAACTGGTAGATCTTTGGGTGATTTGCTCTAGATCAGTGATGGTTTCTTACTTCCAATTATTTAAAAATAGCAACAACTAACAAACTCACTCTCTCTTCCCCCCTCCCTAAATTGGGTTGCTGAAAAAGAATTCTCACGGAGAAACCAGGAGTGGATTTCTGTATGAAAGGATTCAAGTTTGGTTCTGGTGCTGATCACAAATTCCTGGGAAGAGGCTGTTCTCAGAGGGATTTTATTCCTTAATTCTTAATGTCTTGCTGAGCCGCTACTATTCAGCTGGCTCTAATTGGTGGACTTCAGGGTTCCAGTAAAAAATAAAGTAGTTCCCACAAGCCTTAAGTCTGCCCGTCCCTGGGCTAGAGCTTTTGATGAGGTGGGCTCGAGTCCACAAAATGTATGCTGCAATAAATCTGTCTTAAAACTGTAATGTATAAGCTCTTGATTTTGCCGTAACATTATAGTTGCTTTAGTAAGACAAGAAAAGAAAAAGAGAGAAGATGAAATATAGCATATTTTCATCTACTTCACGGCTCTCATTATGTAGGCTCTACATGGCTACAAACATTTTTATATGTGTTTTCTTTTTAAGAAAATTAATTGAGGCTTATTTATATTTTGGCACTGGTTCTGTTGATCCTCCTGGCTTAAAATCCAAGATCCTTTTTGATGTGTTTGTTTATTAGGTTTAAGCATACTGTATTTCACAGTATTGTTTTAAACCTATAGGCTCTCTGAAGTGTAATATAAAAGAAAAATAACTTCCTGAACTGATTGTTAAATCATACTTTCTACTTGCAACAGAGTCAAGACTTAGAAAACTAGATATACAATATGAGTAATAGAAAGAGTATGCAAAACATTGTTTTGGTTGCTGTTGAATATCATACCTGCAGTATATTTATTTTTTGTGACACTTTATGGAATCCAGTCATCTCCAAAAAGAGCAGCAGAGGTTTTTGTTCAAGGCACATTACCTGAAATGTATGATGAAAAACTATACTGAGAAATGGATAACACTCTTATAAAGCTGTTGATAGAACTTACATGGTATAGTAGCTAGAATGTTGGACCAGAGAGACCTATACTCAAATCTCCATCAGGCTCACTGCATGATCTTGGGGCAGTCACTATTGCCCTCTTCAGGTGTTTTGTTTCCATGTTAAGTTAACAAATGAGGTGGGGATGAGTGTTCTTGATCTGTCCCCCATCACTGTCCCCGTTGGTGAAGGTCTGTATTCACAGAGGCTGTTACTTCAGATCTTTGCCCTCCAACCTGTGTAGGGCAATTAGCAGGTGTGTAGTCATCTGGGGTCTCAGGGGGTCTTAGACCCCTTATTTTTTTAGGAGCAGAGTCTCAGCAGGGTCCCTATGTCTCCAGCATACTACAAGCCAATCTGCATGAAAGGGGAGTGTGTTGGCCACTGAGAAGAGTTTCCTAACATGCTTCCTTGTCCTTTCCTGCTGATTGGAAGCAACCAGAGTGAAAGGAGATGAGTCAGCCACTGAGAAGACTCTCATCAATAGCAAACACATTCCCATTTCATGCTTATTGGCTCCTAGGGACATCTGTTGTTGTGGGAGAAGGAATTAACAAGAACCTTATTCTCAACCCAGCAGTAAGAAAAAAAAAAAAGACAGGAGGGGTTGTGGCTGTGACTATCATGAAGGGACCTGCACTTCTGAATTTGCCACTACACTACTGACAATTAGTATGCGGCTAGCGCACTCATTCCCACCCACCCCCATATGTTAACTGAATGAAGAAACATAATGCCTGAACAGGGCTTAAATCTCATTTTAATATACTTTATAGGGTTGTTGTAAGTATAAAATAAGGAGACACCTTCCTTGGAGGAAGGGTAGGAGAATATAACAAATGCATTGAATAGATTCTTCTCAGATAAATATTTCCTCTTGCGTGCTTTGTTAATTTGGCATCACCTACTTAGTGTTTCTTTGATCTGACTTCTTTATATTAGACCAGAGAAACTTTGAGCAGTTTTTCTAGTCTACCTCCAAGATTGCTGATTTGAAACTCTTGTAACTACATCTAGATTTTACAATGTGTTTAAACTACAAAAACAACAACCACCCTATTTGCAAGGACAGACAGTTGTAGAATATGTGAGATGCTATCTTTAATTAGACTAACGAACTAGTCCAAAGATATACAGATTTTGAGTTTCACTGAATTCTTCATCTGGCAAAAAGGGTGTTAAGAGCATAAAAGATTGGCTTATTCTTTATATATCCATTTTTTAACCTCTATTTTTGAAAACTAAAATTAACCATGGCTGAAATTAGATTACTTTTTGGCTAGTGATGGGCAGCTTTTATGAGTTCTCAGATTACAAAATATAAAGTTAATGGAAAGTACAACAGTGCAATATGAATGGCTGCTCTTTCAAACTTACACACATACAAATAATTGTCTAGTCATTTGCCAAATGTGCATCTTTGCTAGCAAAAATTATTTGTGTTACTTTTCCAACATGATATATATGGCATTGGCTTTAAATGCAATATCAGATTTGATTGGAAGAATCACTTGACTTTGTTACCATTTCATATGTGGTTATGATCAAATGTGGTTGTGATCAAATATACTTTGTTAAGGTTTGCTTTAAAATTCCTCTTGATTTTATTTTAATTTGATTCTTCAAAGGAATAATGTAACAAATTCTGAGTTGAAAAGCTGACAAGTTATGGTAATGTGATGCCTTACTATATCTCCCCCTTACCCTCGATATATCTTTTTTAAAACCCTATGTAGTAGTCATCATGAGTCCAAGACATGATCTAATCTTTGAGAGTTGTTTTCTACATCAGACAAAAGCATACAAATGTATCCCAAACAGGAAGCTCTAGGCAATCCTGGCTCGCTCTCTGACAAATATACCTACATAATACATGTGTTTGCAATCATACATTTGTAATTCACACTTTGAATTTTTATTCATACAGTGAAAACATAATGCGTAAAGTTGCTTTTGGCACTAACATTTTTGTTGTCTTGTATAGAACCCACAGTCAGGGCTGATTCACACGGAAAGTAAACTTCGGATTAAAGACGCAGCTTTTCCCATTGTGGTAGATTTGCAAGGTTCACACTACCTTCCAATCCGCTGTTTTCCACTACCTTCCAATTCACTGTTTTCCATTCACATATGGAAAGGTTTAGTATTGCTGTTTCCTTGTGGCCTTGCCCCAAATTTACATGTTTACTCTTTCCAGAGTATTGCTAATGGAGATGGGGAGGGTTTTTTGTTTCATTGTCTCTTGTCAATTACATGCCCAAGCCCAGAGAGAGTGGGGGGGAGTTGCAATTGACAAAAAACTTTTTTCTGTCAGTTTCATTTCCTCCTGACATATTTATAGCAAACCCCCCTTTTTATTAAGTTCGTATGAAATGCAATTTTTAGTGGATGTGCGTGTGTGTGTGTGTGTGCACCTTCTGTCACATCGCTCACACAGTGCACAAGATTATTTTCTAATTATCTTGGGACAGTCACTTCATGTGGAGCCAGAACTTGCCTTTCTCTTTCACCGTGTAAGGCCAATGATTATTCCCCTCCTGCTCCTGTTCTGCCCACTCTCTCTCCCCTCCTTTCCCCTCAGCCTTGTCAAGAAAGCAAAGTCTTAACTATCGGAAGTTTTACTTGAATATTCCTCATTATCCTTTGCACTAGCTGAGATCTTAAAAACACCAATTCGCCCCCACCAAAAAACCAACATGTGCCCAACTTGGTTCGACAAGGAATGTAGGAAGTCCAAACATCATTTAAAAAACATTTATCTAACTTATCAGAAATCTGAAGAAAAAGTTATTCCACCTGAATATCATTTAGCTAAAAAAAGCTATAAAAATTACTTACTTATAAAAAGAAACAGGCCTTACGGAATGACTGGCTGTTATTAACAAACGCCTCTTTAAACAATGACTCCAAACTTTTTTGGGCGTTAGTCACAAACGCCCTTGGCTCATCTGTGCCTGTGCAATGTACCATTTCTCCTGATATCTGGGAAAGTTATTTTTCACGACAGTTTGCAAAAAACAGTGAAAATCCTGGCTGGCCTTCTCTTTCACTTGATCCAAATTTTCTACCAAAATGGCCTCCAGTAACACATACAGAGGTGATTGCTCTAATAAATACTCTTAAAAATGGAAAGGCCCCAGGGATTGATTTGATATTATCAGAAATGTTAAAAGTAAATAAGGACTGGTGGGCACCGCTGTTAGCATCTCTCTATATTCTTATATATCTATCAGGAAAAATCCCTGTTTCTTGGTTAGAGGCGGTGGTCATTCCTCTTTACAAAAAGGGTGATAGGGGGGATCCGGCAAATTACAGGCCTATCAGCCTTCTTTCAGTTGTGGGTAAGACCTATGCAAGCTTCCTAAATTCCAAACTACAATCCTGGCTAGAAGAAGAAAACATTTCGGGTAAAGAGCAGGCTGGTTTCTGTAAAAACAGATCCACCATAGATCACTGCCTAATACTAAGATATTTGGCAGAAAAATATATGAGTGGTAAAAATAGGGGATTATTTGCAGCCTTCATGGATCTTAAGTTGGCATTTGATTTAGTCCCAAGAGATCTACTATGGACCAAATTAAGTAAGACCTTGATGGACAAACGCCTCCTATTCCTAATCAGTAGACTATATCAATCAACATCAATCCGAGTCCGCCATGGACCAAATGGTAATCTGACGCGCCCTATTTCAGTAGACATCGGAGTAAGGCAGGGATGTGTTTTGGCTCCCACCTTATTTAACCTTTTTATTAATGATCTAAGTAAAAAATGCAGTTCTGATAATTTCCATTCGCCAAAAATTGCTGATGTAAGATGTCCCATCCTGCTATATGCAGATGACACAGTCCTGATGTCATTTTCAGAAATTGGACTAAAACGCCTTCTTCAGGTATTTATGAGTTATTGTAAAAAAAATCTCCTTACCATAAATTTTACAAAATCTAAGATTATGGTTTTCTCTCATAGGTCTCAGAAATTAAATTGGAAATTTAAAGGCCAAAAAATTGAACAAGTAAAGAAATTTAAATATCTTGGAATTAATTTCTGTTCTTCTCTTTCGTGGTCTTCCCATATCAGGACTGTAATTCTGGCAGCGCAAAATACCTCGAAAGCTATTATTAGATTTTTCTACACCAAGGGCGGTAGATACATTCCTGCTGCATTAAAAATCCTTAAAGTTAAGTTACTACCTCAACTTCTCTATGGCTTCCCGATTTGGATAGAAAATTTTAACGCAAAAGTTGAATCGGTACTCTCAAGCTTTTTGAGGGCTATTTTTTGTTTACCTCGTTGTGCCTCTTCAGCAGGACTCTACCTTGAGGCTGGAATTTCCTCAGTTGAGTGCACAGCATGGCTGCAAGCCTTTAGATATTGGTCCAAGATGGCTTATTCAGAACCTTCCCTGGGTTATCTCCATCTAATATGGAAAGATCCTTTCAAAAGCCATTGGTCCAAAATATTTGATGAAAAATTAAACTACTTAGGCCTGTCTAAAGAACTCATGGTCACCTGGGATTTCAGGGTAGCCAAACAAAATTTAGACCAGCGGATAAAGGATTTAGATTGCCAATACTTAACGTCTAAGGCACGTTCCTCTTGCTCTCCCCTTTACTTTGGCTTAAGTTTTCGCTCTCCCTATCACGCATTATATATAGAAGAGTTGAGTCTCCCACATTATAATTTTTGTTTTCTCGGGCCAGATTCAATTGTTTACCTTCTGCACTCCTGTCAGGTCGCTTCAATGGCATTTCTCTGGAAAACCGTTACTGTATTTGTAAGGCGAAGTTGCCAGAAACAGTTGGACATGTGCTTTTGGAGTGTGAATTATATCTGGAGGCAAGAAAAAAATTTATTGTGCCTCTTATCAATGGCTTTCCTGGTAGATCTATAGAATGGAAAATAAAATATCTTCTATCAGATAATCTTAAAGATAAAACTGAACAAGTTGCAAAATTTTTGTTTATAGCCCAATCTACACGTAAAAGACTGGTTCATGATAAATCTGAAAAATTTAAATCCTTTTAAAATATTTTATTGTATTCTGTTTTTGTATTTTGTTTTAAAATGGGTCTATGACTGTATAATAAAGAATTGAATCTTAACTGTGGGTCCCACCCTGAAGTTTCCCTTTTTTCGTTTGGTTATTGCTGATCTCTGGGAAAAGAACAGGTGATGAGAGGGCGCAAGAGAGAGATCGGCGTGGGTTATGCATGTGTGCAAGCTTGTGTGCAGCTGCTGAAGTTGTTAGTTGTTATGCACTCTGGGCTGTCCCATTTCTATCGTGCCAGGGCATAGATGCTGCCAATGCCATCCCCACACACTTCACAGCCCACCATTCCCTTCCTTCCTGCAGATCGGTAGCACTGTGCGGGAAAGTCGCGGGGGAAAGTTGCAAAGCCAGAGGGAGTTTGGGTGGAAAGAGTTTGAACAGAAGTGAAGGAAGGCACTTTACTGGGGGAGAAAGGGGCGAAAGAAAGGAGGGCTGCAGCAGTTCAGGAGCAGTCAGTCATAAATTGCTTGTTGAACCACTGGAAGCAAAATGGAATTCATGGAGAGTTTAGTGGGCAGAGAAAGGGGAGTATCTGAATGTGGCAATACACCCCCCAGCAAAAAACATTGGAGCAAAGCACCTACATGCAGTATAGCACCCTGCATGTAGGTGAATAGCACCCTGCCAAACCCTCCATTCAAGCATATCGGACCAAACAATAATTAGGTCTGGATACGAATGCTTGAGCCAAGTGAAATCATGAGTGATCCTACACAGCAAATGGATACCTGGACGCTGCACAAAATCTCACCCAAATGCACCAGTAACAAATGGGGCCGATGAGCCGAAGACATGATCCGACAGACCAATGGCAACAGCTCTCCCCATAACATGCCCCTCTTAGCTTCCCAACAGACCACAGCATGGGCAGAGAACTGCAGCTGCATCCCAATCACTGAAGAAGCCCTCCTGTGGGCCCAGAAGAGGATGGAATGCCCAGACAGGATGATCCTCACAGGGACTGGAAGGTTCCGTACACTTGAGGGAACAAGAGAATAACAACGTTAGAATCACAACTGCATGTAGGCCTTAAAAGCGTCAGATCGCCATCTGCCCATTGCCTGTATACTTTCTGCACACATGCCCACTAGGGCTGCAGCCGTAGCTGCACCAATGTGGAAGGAATGCAACCCATACACTCCAGGATCTCGCCCATTAGCCAACAAGGCCCGCCAAACAACGGCCCAAAATTGAAACTGAGTCAGGGCGGATCCGTCGAGATGTATGAACAGATAACGCTGGCCCACTGGCGGTATGGAAAGGAAGTTCCTTAGAGCAGAAACAGGACACAGAATAGATACTGGGCAACTACGCAGTGTCACGATGCGGCCATGGCCCTTCTGGTCAGTCTTGGAGACATGCAAGGAGAGCATAACATGATCTTTGCCCAAAATGCAGTCACCAGAGCACAGGGCTCGATAAGACACATCATTCTTGGATGAAGCTAGAACTTCGCCGGGGCGAAATGCACCATAAAATGCCGTCAAAGCTACTGCAGCAAAAAGCTGTGCCTCATAGGGAGAGGAACATAAAGAGCCAAACAAGGGCAGAATCTGAATGAGAACATCAGAAGTGAATGGTCTCCTACGATCAGGGACCCTGGGAGTGGAACGTGACCAACCCTCAAGGACCTTCCTGACCCTAAAATCTACTGTATGATCCTGAAGGCTCTTAGCCTTGGATATAAAGGCCAGAGCAGAGAGGTGGCCAGAGATAGTGCTCACAGAAATATTCTGCCCTTTTAAGAAAAGCATAAATTGCAATAAATGAGATACTTGAATCGGTCACACATGAGGGAGGGCATGCAAGGCTCGGAATGCCCAGAATTTCTTAATACCATGCTGGTAAGCTCTCTGCGTACTAGGAGCCAGAGCGGGAGCAATGGCAGCCCCCACTTCTAACTCCCAAGGGTCCACAGGAAGGATGGAATCGGGACCGGGTTGAGTGCAACTCCAGGTGCTAATTCCCAGAAGCGCGCCATCTGTAAGTGGGAGAGGGCATCAGTCACGCTATTCTGCAAACCTGGAACATGTTGAGCAACAAACAAAATATTGAAACATAAGCATTGCAGAATGAAAGCACGCACAAGGCGCATCACACAGGTGGATTTAGAGGTCTGGGAGTTCACCACATAAATTGTGGCCATATTATTGCACCAAAAACATACTGTGCGATTCTGGAAAGCAAGAGGTCAGACATGTACTGCAACTACAATAGGAAAAAATTCCAAAAAGGTCAGGTCAGAAGTGAGCCCAGAAGCCCTTCAAGTGTCAGGCCAACGCTCCGCACACCATTGGGTTCTAAAAATTACATCAAAGCCCAAGCCTCCAGCAGCATCAGAGTGGACCTGTAATTCAGCTTCTAGAAGCAGATCCTCTCTCCAAAAGGAACAACCATTAAAGCCCTCCAAAAAGGTGAGCCACATAGACATCCCTCATACCAGCTGTAATCCTAATGAAATGAAAACGAGAATGGACACCCTTCATGGCAAAGACACCAAAAGAATGCTTGGCTGGGAGAAACCACATTGGAGGCAAAAACTAAATGGCCCACTAACTCTTGAAGTTGAAGAAGTGTAAGATTTTTCAATGACACTGCTTCACGAAGTCACTGCTTCAGAGCAATCAACTTATCAGGGGGCAACAGGGAGCACTGCTCCACAGTATCTAACTGAATACCTAAAAAGGTAAGGCAAGATAAGGGACCCTCCAACTTTTCAGGAGCCAGAGAAACACCCAATTCATCGGTCAGAGCCCCAAAGCCTCGACCAAACGAACACACTGCGAGCTGCCAGCAGGCCCCACAAACAAAAAATCATCTAGATAATGTGCCGTGAGGGAAGAATTAGTGCGCTCCCTAACAGCCCACTCCAAAAAGGAGCTAAAAGCCTCAAAGGCTGCGTAAGATACAGAGCAGCCCATTGGCATAGCTCTATCAACATAATATTAACCTTGGAACATAAAACCCAACAAATTGACATCCGAAGGATGTACCGGGAACAAGCGAAATGCAGACTTGATGTCGCACTTTGCTAATAACACCCCTTTACCTGCCCTCCGGACTACTTTAACAGCTTCATCAAAAGAAGTGTACCTAACAGATGCCCTTTCCTGGGGAATCCCATCATTAACTGAGCCACCTTTTGGAAAGGACAGATGATGAATAAGGCAATATTCGCCTGGCTGCTTCTTTGGCACTATCCCCAGTGGGGAAATTCTCAAGTTTGGAAGGGGAGACTTGTGCCAACAGTGTGAAAATGTTGCTTTTACACTATTGGCACAATACACTATATGTTGTATGTTTCCTGACAATACCTGTGTAGCATCCAAAGTTACCTGAAGAACTTCTGCATAAAATGACATTGGAGCAACAGCCATTTATTCATAATTCTCTTGACCTTTGTTCCAAAACACTGAATTTTGTGGGTTCTAAAAAATCAATCAGCAGTATTGGGTGAATTATTTTGTAAGGCAGAAATTATAGTGTATCGGTGCTCTAGTATGTTTCCTTGGTAACAAATACACTACACAGACTCCATAATGAGGTTCTCAGTCTGCCAGCAACTGTGTATATTGCCTTGCTCAGTAATTGTGTCTTGAGTGAGTACGAGGTCTTATTTATATGACTATTCAAACACATGCTATAAAAGATAAATTATACTGAAAAATGAAACTATTCCACCTATGGGAATATATTTTGTTATATACAGAGTGATATATTGTATAAAGGTTCCAGTGTAAAGCAAAATATTTATTCTGCTTGAGAGATTTTGTATCTAAAGGTATAAGCACATAATATGTACTGCTCATGTGTCCTAAGCCGGCAGTACAATAAGCTCATAAATTCAATGGGTTGTTCCATTTTTATGTGCAGTCTGATCCTATGTGTGTTTACTCAAAAGCAAGCCCCAGTGAGTTCAGTGGTGGATAAGTTAATGAAAATGTCTACAGTGTGTGACAGTGGTGAAAAAAGCAAATTTCATACTAGGAATGATTAGGAAAGGGATTGCAAATAAAACAGTCTCTGGCTTAATGCTTTTATATAAATCTATGGTGCAGCCACATTTGGAGTATTGTGTACAGTTCTTATTGCTTCATCTCAAAAAGGTTATTAAATTGTAAAGCTGGAAAAAGTGAACCAACATAAGAACATAAGAAGAGCCTGCTGGATCAGGCCAGTGGCCCATCTAGTCCAGCATCCTGTTCTCACAGTGGCCAACCAGGTGCCAACATGATGAAGGGTTTGGAGAACCTTTTGTATGAGGAAAGGCTTATGTGTTTTTCAGCTTTTTAGTTGGACAGGGTGTGTGTGTATGTGTATGATAAGATTATAAAATGATACATGGTGTGGAGACAGAACACTGGGTTCAGCATCCAACCCTACCATGACAAAACTCCAAATACAAGATAGGGATAGCAGAAGAAGATGAATGGCTGAAAGGGACAGGAAGCCACATGGGAACGGGCTAACTTGTTCCAGTGGCAGCAATTACTTAGCTTCCACAGTTGACAGGGTTCCTTGTGCCGCATTGTGGGGGATGGGAGCACCTCATGAGCAATAGCCTACTCAGGAGTAAAGACCTACTCATGAGGCAGAAAGTGGGTGCAGTTGGAAATCAGCATATAAAAGGAAGAGGCGAGGGGAGCCCAAGGAGGAAGTTCTGTCTGCTCAGGGAGAGTAATAGGAGCTAGCTGTCTCAGTAAGCCAGATACCCTGCTTCCCATGAGAGTTGACTTGAGACTCTCCCAGTGAGAGATGTTGACAGCTCTCTTCTGGTGGCCTCTACCTGAGTGAGCTAACCGGGACTGCTTATAAGGGTGCTTCCAGACAATTTGATATCTTGCAAATGGGTTGTTGAGATCCAATTTTTCTGAGTGTGTGATTGCCCTGTGAGAGGAAAAAAATGTTCTTACTGTCATCATTGCCATGGCATCGTGCAGGGGCAGCCCAATGTGATGCCCTCCAGATGCAGTTGGACTCCAGTTCTCATCAGCCCCAGCCAACATAGTCAGTGATCAGGGATGATGGGAGATGGAGTCCAACAACATCAGGAAGGCACCATGTTGGTTATCCCTGGAATAGTGGGTTGGACTTAGAAAGTTTTCTGTGATCTTTATTCTGTCTACCTAAGGCAGCCTTTCCCAACCAGTGTGCCTCCAGATGTTGTTAGACCACAACTCCCATCTTTCTTGACCATTGGCAATGCTGGCTGAGGCTGATGGGAGTTGTGGTCCAACAACATCTGGAGGCACACTGGTTGGGAAAGGCTGACCTAAGCTCTTTAGTAAATCAAGGACTCACCCAGAACCAGAGAAGTGCAAGAGGGGTACTTACGAGATAGTAAATCTAGGAGAGTTTCCCATTCTGGAGGTCAGTGAGGTTATTGAAAGAGCAGCTGTTGATATAATCAGGAAGCTGCTTTCACAGAATGTTCTGGTAACCAATTGAATCTGTATGCCTCAGGAGATAAGAGACCATCCAAATTAGTCCTCCATCCCTACAAAGATTGGAAGACTTTCTGCCTCTACTAGGTAATAATCTGTCCATCAGCTATCAGTTAATGGCCCAGTTCCCTTATTCCCAAGTCACCTGACTCCATGTCGATGTAGAACAGTGAAATGTGACTCTTTATGTGTTAGATCCATGATATGCTGCGATAGTGTCAAGATAATCAGCATGACTGTGAAGTATCCCAGCGTAATAAGTCTAGAGGATCTCAACACCAATTTCATGGCCTCACTGGCATTCACTAACACTGAGTCCATTAGAACCTGGTAAAACAATAAGTAAACCAGCAGAATCCCTAACTTGTCCCTGATTCCTGCTGCCACGCACAAATACAGGCCATGTTTTGCACTGGAGACAAGGCAAAAGGGGTGGCATCTTTGTAGATCGATATAATACCACATCCTGTACATCCTACTCTGGGCTGGATCTGGACTGGATAGTGAATGAACTGTGTTGGCCAAATGTGGTCTTCCCTATCATCCAGCCAGGTTTCAGTAACATATGCCAAATCAGTAGCTTTATCCTGAATCAAATTGGATGACAGATGTCTTGTTTGGCAAGAGCTAATTATGCTGCCTCTATAAAGTGAAGTTGGTGGAAAGATATTTGCCCATATGCTCACAAGCAATGATATTGATTTGGAACGCAATATGGGTTCTGAACTGCAATAGGCTTAGTACCTTTTTCAGTCTACCATAGCATTTGGAACTTCTGCAGTTCCTGTGAAATGTATATGTTGTTAGTTATGTTGTGTTTGTTCCTGCTACAGATTTGTTTGTAGTTCCCACCTCGCTTCAGTTCCAGCTAGCATCTTGTTAAATAAGCCATTCTGAAGCATTGCATAGCATTCTAATATGCCAATCTGCAGAAAATTAGGGTTGGTCACCTTCTGGGTGTAATCAAAAAGAACTCTCTGCCATAGGAGAATGTACAAAGTGGAATTTTATTTTTATTTTTCTCTTTGGCATGACAAATGCTCCATTATGCTAAGCTTGTGTTTTCTTGAACCAGCTATTTGTGGCAGCAGTGGAGTGTTACTCTAATACAGAAATAGACAATTTGTATGGGAGGTTGTTATTCAACAGAGCCTTAATTTACAAGAAACATAGTACACTTTAATTGATCCCTTGTAAGTAAGCTGCACCTGCTTTAATAGACATATCTTGTTGTGCACGTATGTACAATTTCTGAAGGATGGTTAAAATAAGTTTGCTTTAATCAAAAGCCAAGGCAAAAAAGAAACAATAGTATTTTAAGGATGGTATTACGGCTGATGTGTGATTGCTTACCTAATAAGTCAGGGATGATAGGTGGTTGTTCCCCAAATGGGATCTAATGACTGGAAGGTTCTCTCCCTGTCTCTGAAAAGTGATACCATTCCACTAGTGAGAGGGGCAGACAAATGACATCATTGTATTTTGAACTGGCAGACAGAAATGCACACCACCTATATATTGAGGGAGGGCAGTTAGGTTGCATCTGCCAGCTATGTAGCATATAGAGCTTTTCAATGTGGGGAATTGTGGGCTAAACATGATCCCCCCCTTGTGTAGAGGAGCTCTATATGTCTAAGAGCAGTAATGGCCCCCTCTCATACCTGGCAAATATATGGTCACAGCAGGGGGGGCATGGCTAGTATATGCGTTAGTGTCAGAGACTGAGACTAGACCATGTGCTCCTTCACTCTCTCATCCAAAGGAAACTAAATTATTCAGGACTTCATTGCTCAAAAAAGTGGGAGGTATGTAATAATACATATTATTAAGCACTAGAAATGAAGGGTGGGAAACGTTTATGTGGTTCACTCCTTCCCTAGTATGAGCAGACGCAACAAACCATGATCCCTGGGTCCGAACCAGGAACTGTGGTTTGTTTCACTTAAACAAACCATAATTAGCAAGCTAATGACAAATCCAGGCTTCACATCATGGGTTATATGGAGTGAAACCACCATTTTTATTTTTATTTTTTGTACTTCTGCAGACCTTAGGGTTCCCTCAAGCATGCTGATATCTTCCTCTTGTTTCTCAATGGGTTGTGTTAGCTACTGTTTTATTGGCACCAGCTGAGTTTGTTTGCTATTAGTGGAATTCAGGATTACACAGTGTAACATTAACCTGGGCAGAATGATAGGAGTTCCTAGTGTTCTGGCAAGTTACAAGGAAGAGTAGGAGTTGAAAGTGTACTGGATGACTTAGTTGTGAAATTCCTGTTCTTCATTTCCTTTGGGACCAAGGATGGTGGACTAGATAGTTATTTAGTCTGATTCCACAAACTTTTTCTTATAGTATATCTGCTATAGTATGTCTGCTGTTGTATCATCAGGTTAAGTTACACTTTCAAATTGAATTATCATTAACTAAATAAAACACTCAAGTTTCAGTTACAGAAGCTGGATTGGTATTACTCTATCATGTGACTTTATTCAAGTGTTGCTCCACTTTGTCCATAATTATCCACTCAAGCTGTGAAAGTGTATAGTAAATTCTGAAAGCTAATGCAACAATATCATTTTCTCCACACACATAATTGTACTGTACAGTATTTCATACAGTAACAGCGCACCAGAAATCAATTTATGATATATATTAGTAGAGAAATGGTTTCTTTTTGCTTTTGGACTGGATTTTCAGGGGATTTGCAAAGAAAAACAACAATCTCATTTTCATGTTGTTCACCCATTAGAATTATTTAACTGAAAGTATTTGAGGGTATGTGGTACACTCTGTTGTTTTTATATCTTCCAGACATTTAGGAGAGGAAACTGAAAAGGCAGCACCAGATAAACATGCATCGTATATAATAGCATTACTGCTAAGGAAATTTAATTCATTCTTCAGTTATGGGTTTGGTCAGATGAGTTGCATTCAGTTTGAGAAACAGTAATATGTGTGGTGCAGTCTCAAGTAATCAGTCACAGAATATAATGGATTTTTTTATTGGGTATGTATTATTTATTGTCTTGGATATAAATGTTCTGCAGATATCCAGTACCACCATTATCTGCATGCAACTGGATACTCTGTATTATGGTGGCAGAAGCGGAGCAGGTGCTATTTTAACTTTCTGCACAAAGGCAGGTTCAAACTACTCTTGTTGTTTTAGTCATGTTTTGAAATACAGTGTAATTCTATTTATAAACCAATTATCCTTTCTGCTATGGATTGAAAGAGTAGTGTGTAATGATAAATGTGTGGTGTTACCCTAAACTCAGATGCATACTCAGATGTAGGTCCCACTGAATTCAATATTACTGACTCCCTTTGAAGTGTGCACAGGATTTCAGCCTCAGTTGTCCCCCCCCCAAAAAAAGCAGTTTGACGAATTGCTCACTGTGTATATACTTATCCTATTTTCATCTCTGGCAGACAGGGGTTGTAGGCTTCTGTATTGTTTCAAAAACCTGCAAAATATGTTTGACTGAAACAACAGTGGGACAAAAAAAATGAGTGCAGGCACCATGGAAACCAATGCCAAACTATTTTCAAATATCCAGTCTATCAAAGACCAGACCTAGCAAATCTGTCACTTTGGACAAAATAAGCTCATCTCCTCTCTCTAATATGTCACACATACTCATAACAACATGCATATGTGCACACATAAATATGCCCTTCATTCCTGCCTAAAAAGCCATCGTGCCCAACTTCAAAGTGTATGAATCCACCATGTGGGATTTCTAGGTTATACTTTGACCAGCTATCAAGAGATATGTTAAGGACAGAGGTTGAGAGGGAATATATGCTGCTTTTGAACCTATGTAGACAGTTGCTAGGAGCAGCTGAAGCACACTTGCTCTGTTCTAGCATACAGCAAGAGAAACTGTTGTTCTGGGTCACACTTTGTGCCCAGGCCCTTATGAAGGTGGGGCTTTGCTTTTGAAACTGCATTCCCTGGCCTGTATTTGACACTGATCTGGCTTGTACAAGGAATGCCAATGTATTTTTTCTCAGGGACCATTCTGTCCTCCAGATAGTGATCCAGAAGCCCAAAGTATATTTGACGCTTTTACTGACACCTTCAGAAGTGATTGAAATACATTAAAAATTGGTGCTGTCTAGTAGTTCATCGTTAAGGGGCACAGGTACTTAAGTATTGTTGCAGCATTGTCCAGAAAATGCAAAAGAGATTTAACATCAAAGTGTGAAATATTTGTTTCTTTTACACATTTAAAACTTTTGTAATGAATTAAGCTATGGACAAACCTTGCCCCATGATTGGTTTAACATTTGCTATGCTATCAGGATATAGTATTTTAACTATTACATTTTGTATTTCAGTATTATATCTTATTCTTTGTTCTGTGAGCCATATATACACATTCAATAAACTAAGAAACAAAAATAAAGTGGGATTCAGAATTCAGTGTAAGCAAGCAATGGCCTGAGAAAGTCCTAACAGGACTGTGACTAAAAGATCCTTTAATAGTCTCTCATGTAAACAAAGGTTGCTGACTTAAAGGACAAACATTTGGTATTCAACCATCTCTGAAATATCTTATGTTTCTGACTGTGTAGACAAACTTAGTTTTACAAAGCCACATACCAAAAATTGATTGAAAGCCCAAGTCTTTAGACAAACTGATAATTTAGTACAAACTGTATTTTGAAGGCCATATTCTGTTGTTTCCTATACATGTGCATAGCTGCTTTGATGGCTGGGGGAAAAGTTTATCTGCTCAAATCCAGGGTATGGTCTGAAGGCACATGAAGCCACCACCACCTTGTTAAAGCTAAGCAGGTCTCAGCTTGGTCAGTGGCTCAATGGGTAACTGCCTGGAAACCACATGTATGCTGCCTTGGGTTCCATGATGGAAGAAAGGCAGGATATAAATGTAAGAAAAACATAAAATAAACCTGTGCAGTAACATGATACAGGTATGTGAGCTACTGGTTCATCCGGATTGCCTATTAATGACTAGAGTAATGAGTCAGACTAGAGTAATGGACTCTTTCCGTGCTTGCTTCCTTGTTGTTGTCATTATGTGCCTTCAAGTGACCTCCAATAGGATCTGTTATAAACCACCCTGCTCAGATCTTGTAAATTCAGGTCTGTGGCTTCCTTTATGGAATCAATCTATTGCTTGTTTGGCCTTCCTCTTTTTCTACTCCCTTCTGTTTTTCCCAGCATTATTGTCTTTTCTAGTGAATCATGTCTTCTCATTATGTGTCCAAAGTAAGATAATCTCAGTTTCATCATTTTAGCTTCTAGTGACAGTTCTGGTTTAATTCGTTCTAACACCCAATTATTTGTCTTTTTTGCAGTCCATAGTATGCACAAAGCTCTCCTTCAGCACCACATTTCAAATGAGTGGATTTTTCTCTTATCCACTTTTTTCACTGTCCAACTTTCACATCCATACATAGAGATTGGGAATACCATGGTCTGAATGATCCTGAGTTTGGTGTTCAGTGATACATCTTTGCATTTGAGGACCTTTTCTAGTTCTCTCACAGCTGCCCTCCCCAGTCCTAGCCTTCTTCTGATTTCTTGACTATTGTCTCCATTTTGGTTAATGAGTGTCCCAAGGTATTGATCATCCTTGACAAGTTCAATGTCCTCATTGTCAACTTTAAAGTTATATAAATCTTCTGTTGTCATTACTTTAGTCTTCTTGACGTTCAGCTGTAGTCCTGCTTTTGTGCTTTCCTCTTTAACTTTCATCAGCATTTGTTTCAAATCATTACTGGTTTCTGCTAGTAGTATGGTATCATCTGCATATCTTAAATGATTGATATTTCTCCCTCCAATTTTCACACCTCCTTCATCTTGGTCCAATCCTGCTTTCTGTATATGTTCTGCATATGGATTAAAAAAATACGGTGATAAAATACACTCCTGTCTCACACTCTTTCTAATTGGGAACAAATCAGTTTCTCCCTATTCTGTCCTTGCAGTAGCCTCTTGTCCAGAGTATAGGTTGCGCGTCAGGACATAGGCTGCTTCCTTACCTCCTCCTTTTTTCCCTAGACAGATAAATGGGTGGCCTTGTGGTTAAGGCTCTGGTTTATACCCAAAGAGGGGAGGGAAGATGAGGAAACCAAAGAGGAAGGCCGCAACAACTTTAAAGTGGGGGGGGAACCAAGTGGGTGGAAGGCACCACTTCCACCTTGAAGAGGATAGGAGGAGGTGGGAGGGTAAAGAGGAGGGGGGCATGGCAGCATCTCAGGCAGTGCAATCTCTCTCTCTCTCTCTCTCTATGTCCTAGAGTATGTACATTGCTTCAACTTGTCTTACAGTATCACATTGTCTGCACATATACGTATGACTTCTGTAATCTGTGTAAAAACATAGATTAAATAATCTCTCCAAAATTATTTCTGAGATATAGGGGGCCTCTGCTCCCTACGGTTAGAGTTAGGAAAAGAAAGTAGCCAGTCTTCATGGAGAATATCCTTCCGTGTCGCTCCACTGGCAAGCCTGCACTGCTGCCAGTGCTTAACTGCCATGTACCATCCCCTCAAAGGAAAATCCTTCCTCACTTTTCCAGTAATGTGTAATTTCCTTGTGTTTCAGTGTTCGGAGACTAGATCCTTGTGTACCAGCAATTTACTTTGCCAACGAACAGGGATGTCGTTATTCAGGGATGTGGGGGGTCGTAGACCCAGTTTTTTTGGGGGGGAGGAGGGTCCCAGCCAAGTCCCTATGTATGAGCCAAAGCCAATCAGCATGAAAAGGGAGTGTGTTAGCCACTGAGAAGAGTCCTTGACCTTTCATGATGATTGGAGCAAATCATAATGAAAGGTGAGCCAGCTACTCAGAAGACTCTTCTCAATAGCTAACACACAGTCTCTCCTTTCATGCTGATTGGCTTGCAAGATGACAGGGAGAGCAAGGGAAATGAGGGAATGTGGAAAAAGGGGCTTGGGTGTGTGGGGTGTGTGGCATGACTATCATGAAGGGACCCTCTGAATTTGCCACTGCACTATTACCAACAAAATAAGGAACAACAAGGCCAGTCCTGAGTCCATATTGAACTCCTGCTGCTCTGCTCTCTTGTGCCAGCACTGTCTGTCAGTTTATTGACTTGTAGGATCTGATTGAGCCCTCTGAGGAAAAAAATCATTTCAGATTGTTTTTATTGTTCAAGTATAAGGAGCAAGACTGCAATTAGGTGTGGGTGGTTGGGAGTAGGAATTGGCAAATATGCCAATTTCAGTTTTTCCCAGTTTAGGTTCCCATGAAAGTTAATCAGCATCTTACTGTGTTTTTTTCCTAATATACAAATTTTTGTATGCAATTTTGCCTAATAGGCACATTTTTACAAAGCGATTTTTCCATCATGTAATGCATTTTTGTATGTTATTTTCACTAATATACATTTATTTATTTATTTATTTATACCGCCCCATAGCCGAAGCTCTCTGGGCAGTTTACAGCAATCAATTTTTATGCACATTTTACTCTAGCATATGCATTTTATGTACAGTACTTGGTTGGAGAATTCAGAGAAGTGTAAATTTTGAAGGATGGTTGTGTTTTGCATCATATATTGTTTTGGAAAATGAGAATTAGGTAGGTTTGCCTTTAAATGCAAACTAAATATAATTTCTCCCCCAGACTTGGATGGAAGGCAATTCTGGTAGAGATCTGGTAGGATCTTAATCAGTCTATCTGGGGCCAATACTAAGCTAATATTATTTCAGGAAAAATGTCCTTTCCTGCCTCAGAAGGCACTTTACCAGCCAATCTGTTCACAGTCTGTTCAGCACCTGTTGAGCAGGCAGTTGTAGCTGAAGTCATGCCATTCCATACCTGGCAAAGCATCCCCCCCCAAGACTTGCCAATGGTAGCAGAATGATGATAGTTGACTAGAAGAAATGTGGCACTGTGGTATGGTTTAAGCAAACGGAAGATAAAATCCTTCATTAAAATACTAGAAGCTGGAAACAAAAACATTGTTCACTGTTTATTAGATCACCTACTGGTGATGCTGTATTGTTGCAACAGTCTCTACTATATACAAAAAAGCAAGTACTAATCCTCTGTTAGTGCCATTATACTGTCGAAGCAACTTTAAACAAATTAATTTTTAAAAAAGGTAACCTGCAGTTACAGTTGTGTTTGTATATAAATACAGGCAGAGCACATTTTCAAACAGTTGCTGTTCTATGTGAGGTAGCAAATAACATTGAAATGGAACAGTAATTAATTCTCACAAGAACAAAGAACACTACATAAAATGTAGCCAAGAGAATTGGCAAATGGGAGGAATGCTTCAAAAGAGAATGTTTTGGGCATGCAATTTTATTTTATTTTTACAAAGGGCTAAAGAGAACATGAGTGGTGCCAAAATTATGATCTCTCATAGTGGGTTTTCATTATAATAGACAAGGGGTGCAGAGAGAGTATCTTTGTGTTGTGAAGATCCCCAGAGTAGGGTTGGCAGGTCTCCGGTTTGGGGGGTCCTCTCTGGGTCTCCAGGTGAGTCACCTTAATCTCTGGACTCTCAGCTTTCATTAAAAAAAAAAAAGTTTCTAGGTTCACAAGATATACACCAAAATGTCAGTCCCCTGCAATTTCTTTTAGAAGTAGGCTGCTCTAATCTCCGGCCTTTCAGGTTTTTAGCCAATCAGGGTTGTGATTGACAAGACATTTGCTGACCTGTAGGCACTAGCTAGAACCCATTGCAAATCTTGAAATCAGTTTCCTTTTCCTGTTTGTCTGCATATCAGAAGTTGAGTGAGTGTATATGTTATACTTTTCTAATTATAAGGAGTCAAATGAGTTTAAATTTTACTGGGCTGCTGAAGACACCAGTTTATTTGTCTGATTCATAGCCTGTTTTGAAATCTTCCCAATATGAAATTTTAATCCATTACCCATCCTTCTGGGCATAAAGCTATAATGCTAATACCACATACCTGGGAGTAAACCCCACTGAAGAGCTTAATTTTGAATAGTCATAGTTAAGATTGTGCTGTAAATCAATGGGACTTTTGAGGGAACATAGCAAAGCATTGTGTTGTAAATCTTGCCCCCTTCAATCCTTTTTTTAAAAAGCAGCTAAGCAGGGCTTATCTGAATTATTATTAGAATTAGAATATATTACCTGCCCTTCAGCCGAAGATCAATGCTTTTATTTGTAGGAAACTAATGCTTTTAAAAAATGTTCTGCAATGACCTGGTTTTGACAATAAACTATTATATAGATGTATGCAATTTTACATCTTCAGTGTGTGTGTGTATGGAATATTTCCAACAACCCTGTGAGGTAGGATTGGAAATCAAGGCAGCTCACAACAAGAAATAAAGCCATTTAAAATCCAATAACCATAAAACAAGTATAAAACAGTTGCAAAACAGCTTAAAGTGGCATGATTCTGTATTTTGGATTGGGTGAGTGAAGTTCCTTATCACTGAATTTCAATCCTGTGCATGCTTCCCTGTCTGAGTAAGCCCCATTGAATACTTTTGGACTTGCTTCTGAGTAAACATGCATAGGATTGCACTATGAATATCTTTACAGGTTGTGTAAATAATAAACATATTTGACATTCATGCTTATATAAATATTTCTTCATACTATGTATTGATATGTATCTGATTTCACATTATGTTTGTACATTATTATTTACAAATGATTATTTCCTCTACATTTTAAATGTGCCCTTATTCCTTGGGGTGGTCATGGTCCCCCTCTGCTATTTTCATCATAAGGGGCAGATTAGGCTGAGAGATGGTGCAGATTAGGCTGTAGAGATGGGAAGTGTAGTTCCACCCTCACAGTTCTAGTTCCCATCAACCTTAAAAAACTACAGTTCCCATTATTCTGTGGTGGGATGCATGTGCTTCAAATATATATTGAATGTGCTTTAAATGCATGGTGTGGATCTGCCCTAGGTATGCTGTGCATTGATTACTGAATTGAAAAGAACAATCTTAAAAAATACTTTTTTAAATGGGAAGGGCTGCAGCTCAGTGGTAGGGTACATGCTTTGCATGCAAATGTCCAAACTTCAATCTCCAGAAAAGATTATTGCCTGAAATTCTAGAGAGTCAGTGCTGGTCTTTGTCATCAGTACTGAGCTAGATAATACCAAATGGCCTAAGTCAGTATAAGGCAGATTCCTTTGTTCCAAAACAGGAAGGGAGGCCCAAGGGCCATAGTGACTCTGAAATTTATTTATATATCTTATTTACAACATTTATACCCCACTTTATTGTAAAAAACCCCAAAGCAGTTTATAGAAGGAATTAAAACAATAAAACTATTGGCAAAAACAGTTAAAGACAGGTATTTAAAAACATTCAAAATAATAAAGCCAACAATGAATGAAAAACAACAACAACATAATAGCTTCTGCATGCCTGGGTAGGCTTGCCTAAGTAAAAATGTTTTTATCAGGTGCCAAAATGAGTACAATGAAGCACCTGCCTAATGTAAATAGGTAGAGATTTCCAAAGCATAGGTACTGCCACACTAAAGGATCAATTTCTTACAAGAGCAGAACAAGTACTATGTTGCAGCTGTAACATGGAAAGCACACCTTGAACTTGGCCTGGTAGCAAATCGACAACCAGTGCAGATTTCAGAGCAGAGATATTATGTGCTGACAGGGTCTCACTCATGTCTCAATCATGCTGCAGCATTCTGCAGTAACTGCAGCGCGGGTCAGGTTATGCTGCATGGGGATTTCTGTGACCTTGGCTGATTGCCAGGTTTTTGTAGTTTTGCTTTTTGGTTAGGACCCGACTGGTTGTGGGATGCTGAGTGTTCTGCCTTACCCATAAGAATCTTGTTGTGCTTGGTATGGTATTGCATTTAGGGAATATCACTATCTTTTGTTTTTCTTTTCTATTTACATTTCATTTATCTCTGATCTCACTCGCTTATATCCATAAAAGCAATAACAGTGGTTCCATGTGGTCAGCTCAACGTCATTAAACCCACTGATGATAAACCATGTTGTTTGCATGATGGCTTGTTTCTTGCCCAATAGTGGTAAAAGAGAATTCACATACTGGGAAGTGTGGCTTCAGCTGCTGTTGTTCCTATGCTACTGCCTATGAAGTAGACCACAGTATGTATGTTTTTTCTTTGTCAACTCACTGGAATTGGGTTGGCTGTCAAAGTGCATTTATAGCAGCCCACAGGATAGGCAGGAAAGGGTAGAGTATCTTTTTCACTCTTACTCATTTCTCCAACCTCTCTTTGCAGTGAAGGGTCAAGTTGGTAAATAGGTTTGGAGCAGCCATATTAAAAGGCAGGCAGGGCATTCCAGGCAGGGGGTTGCCAACCCTGCTTTGAATCCCTAATCAAGCCTTACCAACAGCACAATCCTAGCAATATCTACTCAGAAGTAACTCCTGTTGAGTTTTATGGGGCGTAGTAAGTGTGTTTAGAATTGCAGCCTTCAGAGGCATCCATCTTTACTCCTGAGTGCTCCCATCTAACATCTTCACAACACTAGGCTCCCTTCTTCCTACATTGGCCTTCTGGTGACTGTCCTGGCCTGAGGGCACTTAAACCTTTCTTGCCAGAAGCAAGTAGACCAGATTAAATGTTCCCTACCCAGGCTCCCTAAACAGATGAGAAAGAATGATCCTATCACTTCAGCTGGACCTGGAAGCACCCTCATTTAGCTAAGATTTCTATCTTAATTTTCAATCGGATAACTTTTTTTGGGGTGAGTGGTATGCTCCAAGCAACTGTGATTGATGCTTAAAATATTATGCTTAATGACATCATTCGGGCCCTGCCCCACTAGGGCCCAGCCTCGTGACTTCACTAGGGTCCACCCCTGAAATCTCAGGGTTTGGGATGCTTCTGATCTGGCAACCCTAGTTCATAGGCACAGATTGCATCTACTCATGGTGTCCCAATAGTGAAGGTGAGGCCTTTGTTTGGTCTTTGAAGGGTAGTCCTTCTACAGTCACTTTTGTGCTTATTTTGACTCTGTTCCCTTCCGTCCTTCAATGGCAACGGATAGCCTTCATTGCAACATTGCCCCCAAGTACAACATTTCCTCCATTAGGAATGAAAGACAGTCATTCACTTATGTAGCAGAATTTTTTTTTTATTTATTGCATTTATTAGTAGCTTTTTTTCACAGAAGTGGCCCAAAGTGAGTTACAAAAATAGTACAAATATTAAAACTGAGTATAATAACCAAAACAGAGTGAGAACATAAAAACACATCCATGCATATGTAAAAAGGCATGTTTAACACATCCCACTCCACTAAAAGAGGCCACAAATTGCTAAGGTCTCCAGATTAAGGGCCAAAAGCCTGGGTAAAAATAAACATTTTTTGCCTGACACCTAAACAGAGATAGTGATGGCACCAGACATGCCTCCCTGAGGAGAACATTCGAGAAGCGGGGAGCAGCCGCTTAAATGGCCCATTCTTATGCTGCTACCCTCTGCCCTTCCCTTGGAGGGGCCACACGGAGAAGGGCCTCAGATTATGAACACAGGGTCTGGGTTGGTTCGTATGGGGACAGGCAGTCCTTGAGGTATGGGGTACTGAACCATGTAAAGCTTTATAAAACCAACACGTTGAATTGAGCCAAGAAACTAATTGGTAGCTAGTGTAGTCATGCCAGAATTGGTTTTATACGCTCAGGCTGTCTTGCCCCAGTTAGCAATCTGGCCACTGCATTCTGCACCAGCTGCAGATTCTGAACTGCCTTCTAAGGCAGCCCTATGTAGATTGCTGTGCAGTAATCCAACCTAGAGGGTACCAGAATATAGACAACAAAAGTTAGGCTGTCCCCATCCAGATGAGGGTGCAACTGGGCCACCAGTCAAAGCTTATGCACTCCATGCCATTGAGGCCACTTGAGCCTCAAGCAACACGAATCCAGAAGTATCCAGAAGTTACATACCCGCTTCTTCAGAGAGAGTATAACCCCATTCTGAAAAGACTGTATTCTGAATCCTGAAAAGACAGAGGTGTTATGTGTCTGGAGTTCTCATGTCCAGGAGGTGGGAAGACGGTCTATTCTGGATCAGGGTTGCCAGGTTCATGGTCTGAGACTGATCCTGTATCTTTAGAAGAGAAAGTCAGCCAAGTGCAGGTGTGCTTGCAACGCTGTAATGAGAAAAACCTCAAGGTGGAATTCTCCCTTTCCCCTGCACAACTTTTAAAGATACAGACCTGTTTTAAAACAGCTACATTGGTTGCCAGTTTGTTTCCAGGCCCAGTTCAAGGTGCTTATGTTAGTGTTTAAAGACCTAAACAACTTAGGTCCCAAATATCTGAAAGACCACCTTCTCCCCTACAGACCCTCTTGGGTGCTGAGATCAAAAGGAGCCTTCAGCTTGGGGGGGTGGCCTGGGAGAAGGCATTCTCTGTGCAGCCCCTAAGCTGAGGAAGTTCCTACCCATCGAGGTGCACCTGGCAACTTCATTATGTAACTTTTGGCAAATGCTGAAGACACACCACTTTACCCTGGCCTTTGATACCTGAGATGTATATTTTTAGAACCACCCTATTTTCTGTGATGCTGTTTAGGTTGTTTTTAACTGTTTTAATTATGTATTCTAAAATTGTTGTAACCTGCCCTGGGACCTCTGGGTGAAGGGCAGGTAATAAATTCTAATTCTAATAATAATAATAAATTTCAGAACAGGCCTTGGTTGCCTTGTATGATAATCTCTGTCGGGAGAGAGACAGCGGGAGTGTGACTCTGTTGATTCTCCTTGATCTCTCGGTGGCTTTCGATACCATCAACTATGCTATCCTTCTGGGACGACTGGCTGAGTTGGGAGTGGGAGTTACTGCATGGCAGTGGTTCCACTCCTACTTGGCAGGTCGGCTCCAGAAAGTGGTGCTTGGGGAACATTGCTCGGCACCCTGGACTCTCCAGTATGGGGTTCCACAGGGGTCAGTTCTGTCCCCCATGCTATTCAACATCTACATGAAACCATTGGGTGTGGTCATCCGGAGCTTTGGAGTGCGCTGCCATCAGTATGCTGATGACATGCAGCTCTATTTCTCCTTTTCATCTTCTTCAGGTGAGGCTGTCAATGTGCTGAACCAGTGTCTGGCTGTGACAATGGACTGGATGAGGGCTAATAAACTGAGGCTCAATCCAGACAAGACTGAGATGCTGCTAGTGGGTGGTTCTTCTGACCGGATGGTGGATATTCAACCTGTCCTGGATGGGGTTGCACTTCCCCTGAAGGAGCAGGTTTGTAGCTTAGGGGTTCTCCTAGAACCCTCTCTGTCATTTGAGGCCCAGGTAGCCTCGGTGGCACGGAGTACCTTCTACCAACTTCAGTTGGTGGCCCAGCTACGCCCCTATCTGGACAGGGATAACCTAGCTTCAGTTGTCCATACTCTGGTAACCTCCAAGTTAGATTACTGCAATGCACTCTGCGTGGGGCTGCCTTTGAAGATGGTTCGGCAACTGCAGCTTGTGCAAAATGCAGTGGCCAGATTGGTAACAGGGACCAGACAGTTCGAACATATAAAACCAATTCTGGCCTGCTTGCATTGGCTGTCTGTATGTTTCCTAGCTCGATTCAAAGTGCTGGTTTTAACCTATAAAGCCTTACATGGCTTGGGACCACAGTACCTGATGGAACGCCTCTCCTGACATGAACCCACCAGTACACTATGCTCAACATCCAAGGCCCTCCTCCAGGTGCCTACTCGGAGGGAAGCTGGGAGTCTGGCAGCAAGGGAGAGGGCCTTCTCAGTGGTGGCCCCCAAATTATGGAATGGTCTTGCTGACAAGGTGTGCCTGGCGCCCACACTGTTGTCTTTTCGGCACCAGGTCGAGACTTTCCTTTTCTCCCAGGCATTTTAGCATGTGTTTTTAAATTGTTTTTTTAAAAATGTGCTTTTAAATTTGTATATTTGTAAATTTGTTTTTAATGTTTTTAATTGTTTAAACCGCCCAGAGTGCTTCGGCTATGGGGCAGTATACAAATGTAATAAATAATAATAATAAATAATCCCATCTGGTCTATAGAAACACTCATTAACAGTGCCTCAGTCTTGTCTGGAATAAGCTTCAATTTATTGGCTCTCATCCAATCCATTACTGAGGCAATGTATCAGTCTGGTCCATCCATTGCCACATCTGCAGATGTAAAGGAGAAGCAGAGTGATGTGTCATCAGCATATTGCTGTCATGTACTCCAAAACTCCACTCAGTGGTTTCATATAGATGTGAAACAGAATGAGGGATAAAATCAAACCCTACGGTACCTCACATTGAAGGCTCTACAGAGTGAAACAATACTCTCCAAGTGCCACCTTCTGAAAATGACCATCCAAGCAGGATCAGAACTACCACAGAAATCTAAGAAAGTTGTCCAGGATTGTGCTTATACTTCTTGTATTGAATCAATCTAGACTCCATTCTCTTGCCATCTAAGGCAGCAAGGGACATGGCTGGACAGGAATGCATGCACAGCTTTGAAGGAGTCATGCAATTCTCCAAAGCCACAAGTGAGTGACAGCGTTTCTGTGATGGTGGGAATGCAGAAAATCTCTTGAGAAGCCAGGGAACCCTCATGAGATTGTGATGTTTGCATTGCTATATATAGTAGATGTGAGTAGGAGGCCAAGGGGGAGTCAGCTCAAGACTTGGTTCCACTGCTGGGTGACAAAGTGAGCACATGAAAGAGGAACCAGATGTTGCTCCCCACTATGGAGACCCTGCTCTGTATCAGTTCAGAATCATAACATCGGAGGGAGTAATCCTTGAAGAAAATTGGGTGTTTTCCCCTATGCAAATTGCCAGGGGAGTGTCCAGTCCAAATTGAGACTATAGCGAGTAGAACAGACTATAGTTACCCACTAGGGTCCCAATCCTTGCCCTGAAGCTTGCAGTCTGTGTTAAAGAGAATCCTGCACTTAACGACACAGATATGGAGCTAACATATTGTCCAGTTTGGTGCTGAAGTCTAAAATGATTTGACTTTGACAGATCATGCATGTTAAACCCCTTTGATTACAACATAACTTGCAGTCTTATCCGAAACATGTTTAGTCAGAAGTAAGCCAAACTGATTTCAAATAAATTTGCATAGAACTGCAGCCTTAAGCATATTTAATTTTTTTCCCTGGATTGTATCCTTGATATATTTGCTACATCAAAATGTTTTACTATCTGATATTGAGCTTCTATAGAAGTAAATGGCTATGTTGAGAAATATCTTCTAAAACTGGCTGGTTATTTACTATTTTGTATGGTTCTGTGCACAAGGAACACAATTTATATATATATATATATATGTAAAATTTGAATTCAAATTCAACTGCCAACTTTGGTTCCAATGTAAAGCTTTCTTCTGTCTTCTCTAGGAACGACGCTATTAAGCCTGTACCATGGAGGACTGCCTTCACACTTCTTCCGAAAATCTTTCCAAACTGGTCAGTTGGGCCCATAGTCATGGGACCATTTGCAGCCTCATTCCAAATCTAAAGCACCTACTTTCAGAGGGTTCCCATGGCAACCTCACAGCTATGTGGGGCTGTAGTGCAGGCCACGCCTATCACTGGCCACTGACTGTAACATGTAGGGCTGGCTCACAGGAAAGAGTGTGCTTCCAAGACAACAGGAGCTTCAACTCAGACAGTCCCAGCATCATAGGTATGCCCTCAGACACACAAACAAGTCCAGTGGAACGATACTCTGGAAGGCCAGGGAAAGCAAAGTTAGATTGTAACAGAACCAGAGATTCCTGTGATTTCTCTTACTGCAGTGAGCCTTCTGAACTAGATGAAACTGTGGAGGAATATGAAGATGAAGCTACTCTTTTTGACATGGTCTGTGAGTCTTCAGTGACAGATGAAGATAGTGATTTTGAGCTTCATCCTCAAAGATCTGAAGCCAATTCCCGTAAAAGGCCAGGCCTGGGTCCCTCCTCCTCATTTCATTCAGGCTCCCATTCTCAGGTCATTGATGGAAGCAGCAATGATGTGTTAGTCAAAAAAATCAAGCAAGAACTCCCTGAGGATTATTACATTGTGGCTAATGCAGAGATTACTGGCGGCATTGATGGGCCTGCATTATCCTTGACGCAGATGTCAAAACCTAAAGCTCATTCTGGAGCCTCCCACCCTGTGCCACCCAAACCCACTCCTCATGCATCACCTTCACTCAGTGCTGAACTTGATTTGCAAAGTGTCTCTGTCTCTTCACCAGTTGTTTCAAGGCCATCTGCTCAGAAGCCTCTAAAAGTAACTCTGGCTTCCCCAAGTAGAGGGCCTGGTAGCACCCCGGCAGTCAATCCTCAGGCAACCCTCCAGATGCCTGTCAGCACCTCCAGTGCTGGTAAACAAATAAGCATTCCTCTATCAGCCTTGCAGCTCCCTGGGCAAGAAGAGCAAACAGCCCCAGAAGATCTCCAGCCTGTGCCAAGTCAAGTCCCCAGCGATGTAGCATTATCTCCTTCTGTTAGTACAGAGCCAGAAGTGAGCTCTAGCCAGCAGCAGCCAAGCACTGCTCCCACCATCGCCACTGAGCCAATGGCACAGACAATACCAGGTATCAATATTCGGAATGCTTCTCTTGGTGTATTGATTTGAGGTATTTTTTAAAGTTCTGTTCAGAAGATCAAGGTTTTAACTCAATGCATGCAAGTGTGGATTGGTTGTGCTAGTAAAATGAAATATAGATCACATTCAGAAAATAAGTGTACAAGGAAGCATCAGTAAAATAGTGTGATTTGGAGGCAAGGTGGTTATTGCAAATTTCATAAAGAAATAACTAAGGGGGTTTGTTTACACTAACTTGCCATGACACAGATGTCAATGTTCCACAACAGTGCAATATAGTTATGTGGAAGTAAGTCCAATGTTTCAATGGGACTTGCTTCTGCAGAATGGCTGGGCAAGCCAGTACATTGCAACCTCACACACATCCCGATTGTCTCCTATGTGGAAGTGAACGCATGTCTGCTTTTGAGAAGGTGGGTGCTCTGGCGGTGGGGGTGGATTTGTATCGGGGCCAGGTCTAGGGCTCCCCCTGGCAGTGGTGGGCATATATCTCAACACAATGATGTCCCATTCCTGAATAAAAAAGACTTCTTACATTTCCTGAAAGAAAAAAGGGAGTGAAACAGGCGGGCCTCCTTTGGTAGGGAGCTCCATGATGCAGATGTTACACAACTTCTACAGAGAAGGCCCTTGTCATGGTAGCCTCTTGTCACACTTCAGAGGTCAAGCACACCCCTAGCAGACCCCTCTGAACCTGATCTTAAGGAATGAGGAGATCATTCTGGAAGATGCTTTCCTTCCCATAGTCTGGATCCAGACCATTTTAGATCTTTGCAGATCAAAAGTAGCATGTTGGATGACACCAACATTCTAATTAAGTGCAATCCATCAGTAGTACTTAATGACTGCTATAACTGACATCATTTAGCATTGCCCACTTCCCTGAAAAAAGGTACTAGAAATACATTAAACAAAGCAAACCCCTGTCATATTAAAACTAAAAACATTGCAATTGAAAAGTTAATCTTAAATTGCTGCTCTCCTTTTATAGGTTTCGTTTGTTATTAGGATATCTAGGGCTTGAACTAGTAATAAGATTAGGCTGGGGGTCTAGCCTAGTGAGTTACCCAGGATTGTATAGGCTCTCGTCCTAAATCCCTCTGCAGGAATGGAAGGGAATAAAGATGTGTAAGTAACATCAATGGCTGTGATTGGCAAACAGTATGAGATACCTGGATTGGCCAGGCTACCTGATATATATACCAGGAATGTGACTTTCTGCTCTTGCAGGTGTTTTTGTGGGCTATCTGTAGAAAAAATGTGTCATCAGAAGGTTCAATCTAACATTTTCTGCCATCTTTTCATTTTGGAATACCACTGAATGAAGGTTGAAATGTGTTTTCCTTTTGTTTGTTTTTAAATGTTGCAACATCAGTTTGATTTGGGAACCTTTTAAATGTTTATTTCCGTTGAACCAGAGTATTTTTTTTAAATAATGCATCTTGTATAAACCTCCTTGTTCTATAAAGATAATTGGCAGAAAAATGTGAGATGTCGCCAAACAGTGGATGCTTTGTTTACTGACAAAAATTACATTTATTTAAAGTATTTGTTGTTGAATGTCACCAAGGTTTACATTTTATTGAACAAATGGTGGTTCATTGTAAATGATGAGTGTTTTTATATGAACTTTGGACATTTTTAATAGTAAAAAAGGTTTGTTGATCGTAAATGAAAGCTTGGCTAGCCAAAGTCTGTTGTAAACCTTTTAATGCTGAAAATAAAAACTTGTTTTCCAGTTTTATACCCTTTGTTATCTCAATAGCTATGCAGCAAAAAGTCTTTTAAACTTAAACACAGGTTTAAATTCTGTTATTTGTAATCCTCTGTGCTCAAAATGCTTCCCAAAGGGACTGCTTAAGCCTTCAGTCCTTGAGCATTATGCAGATGTTAACCAGAAGCTACTTATTTTTGAAGGTTTCAGTGGAAGGTGGAGAGCAGGGTCAAGAGTCAGTAAGGCCCATGAAGCTTCTTTTTGATGTATTCAAAATTAAATTATGAAAAAGAGCATGTGAAGAGCATTTCTTGTGAATATTTTCTACTTTTTAATGCCTCATAATAATTATATTTTCAATATTTAACAGTAACCTTTTGAATGAAACAAAGTGGTTTGTGCCTTGTACATAGGCCTGATTAATATTTTATAATAATGATGTGTAGTGTGTAAAACTACAAGTTGGCTGGAGAAATAGATACTTCTGATGTTTAACCATATGTGATCAATGGTGCAGTTAGGTATTTCTTTTACTTTGGCTGAATGATTTTATTGTCCTCTCCCTTCTGGACTGAATGGTCTTATGGGGACTCCCGTCTTCAGATGCTAATGTATATTAATTGCTTCAGTTGGTAAGCCAGCCCTGCTGCATTGACTGGCATCCTGGACTTATGCCCCACATCCTGCCTGAGTACACCACTAGGAAGTGATTTGGAATATACCAGGATGACAGAAGCCGCATCTGCTGAAATATCCTCTTATGTACAACTACTGTGCTGAAGTTGTAAGGGTTTTATCTTCCATTGCATCTGATCACCCTGTCTGCACAGGATCAGGTGCATCTTTGAAGCCAATCACTGATCACAAGTGATATGAAATAATAATAATAATGAATTTATTTTTGTTATCTGCCTCTCACTTGGAGTGTGGGTCCTGAGGTGGATTACATAGATTTAAAAATGCAAAGCATACATAAAACCATACAGAGTTAAAAATACAAAAACATACATAAACAAATCCATGAAATCCTTAAAAACATCAGTATAATGGCATAAAGAGTAGAAATTTAACCAAATGCTTGCATAAAAAGATGGGTCTTCAGCAGCTGTCTAAAGACAGGAAGAAAAGGAGCTATCTTACCTCTCAGGGGAGGGCATTCTACAGTGTAGGGGCCACAATAGAGAAGGCTCTGTTGTGAGTATTTGCCAATCGGGCTTCAGATATAATAGGCACTCACAACAGGCCCTCTTTCCTGGCATGACTATTAAGGGGAAGACAGGCAGACACATACCTAGCTCCCAAACCGTTTAGGGCTTTAAAGGTCAAAATTACACGGCTTGGGACCACACTACCTGATGGAACGCCTCTCCCGATATGAACCTACCCGTACACTGCGCTCAACATTGAAGGCCCTCCTCCGGGTGCCTCCTCAGAGGGAGGCTCGGAGGATGACAACAAGAAAGAGGGCCTTCTCAGTGGTGGCCCCCGAATTGTGGAATGATCTTCCTGACGAGGCACGCCTGGCGCCAACATTACTATCCTTTCGGCACCAGGTTAAAACTTTCCTCTTCTCCCAGGCATTTTAGCATTTTAGTATTTTAGTATTTAGTATTTTAATATGTGTTTTTGTCTGTCTTAAAATGTTTACAATTTTGAAATTTGGATGTAGTTTTAAAATTGTTTAAATATGTGTTTTAATTGTAGATGGAAGTTTTAGTTTGTACACCACCCAGAGAGCTTTGGCTATGGGGCGGTATAGAAATTTAATAAAATAAATAAATAAATAAATAAAATAAAACCTGCACCTTGAATCTGAAACAAACTGGGAGCCAATGTAGCTCTTTTAGCACTAGGGTTACCAGGTGTCTGGTTTGTGGCTTGAGTTTCCAGCTTTTGGGGGTCCCCTCTGGGTCTCTGGGTAACTCACCTTAATCCCCAGACTCTCAGCTTCAATATATATAAAAAAGTAAGTTTCTAGGTGGTCTGGTTCCCAAGATATACATCAAAATGTCAGCCACCCCTGCAACTGTTAAATCTGTTTAACAGATCTGTTATAGCAGCTCCTAGCTAACCCCGCCCTTTCAAGATTGTAGCCAATAAGTGAAGCCAGGGTTGTGATTTGTTGACCCAGGCAGTGCCTAGACTTAATTGCAACATCAGGAAATGGTGGGTTTGAGATCTTCAGCTTGAGTAAGTAAGAATATGACTTAAAGCTTTTTTCCCCTCTTGTGTGCAAGAGTCAGACCCTGGGCTGTTGGAGAGGGCAGAGTTTTGGAAACCTTGGCAATATGAAAGTATTTAATCCAATACTTGCTTTTCTGGGAGTAAAGCAATGCTAATCCCACGTACCTGGAGTAAACCCCATTGAATTCATTAGGACTGACTTTTGAGTAGATGTGGTTAGGATTGTGCTGTAAATTAATGGGACTTTTGAGTAAACATAGCAAAGAATTGTGTTTGTGTTGTAAATCTTTCCCTCCCCCTCCAGTCCTATTTTTCAAGCAATTAGGCAGGGTTTACCGAGGTCTCACATTTTTTATTATGTAGGAAACTAATACTGATCTTTTAAAAAAATGTTCTGCAATGACCAACTGGTTTGACAATCAACTATTATATGGGGTGTATTTTTACAAGTGTGTATGTGTGTATATAGAGTCTTTCCAACAACCCTGTACGGTAGGGTTGGTGATTGGAAACCAAGGCAGCTCACAATAAGAAATAAATCCCTTTAAAAACCAATGACCATAAAACAAGTATAAACAGTTGCAAAACAGCTTAAAGTGGCATGATTCTGAATTTTGGGTTGGGTGAATGAAGTTTATTTATGTTTATTTATTATTTGATTTATATCCCGCCCTTCCTCTCAGTAGGTGCCCAGGGCAGCAAACAAAAGCACTAAAAACACTATAAAAATCACAAAAACAGACTTTAAAATATATTAAAACAAAACATATTTAAAAACATTTTTAAAAGCTGTGACTCCAAAATTTATTTATGTATTTTATTTACAACAGTTATATACTGCTTTGTTGTAAAACATCTCAAAGCGGTTTACAGAAAGAATTAAAACAATAAAATTATTGGCAAAAACAGTTAGACATGTATTGAGAAACATTCAAATTAATAAAGCCAACAATGAGTTAAAAACAGATTTAAAAACACAATAGCTTCTACATGCCTGGATAGGCTTGCCTAAACAAAAATGATTTTAGCAGGTGATGAAAAGAGGTGTCTGCCTAATGTCAATAGGCAAGGAGTTCCAAAGCGTAGGTGCTGCCACTTTGTTGTTGTTGTTATGTGCCTTCAAGTCCACTACGACTTCACCACTATGAATCAGTGATCTCCAAGAGCATCTGTCATGAACCACCCTGCTCAGATCTTGTAAGTTCAGGTCTGTGGCTTCCTTTATGGAATCAATCCATCTCTTGTTTGGCCTTCCTCTTTTTCTACTCTCTTCTGTTTTACTGTATTGTCTTTTCTAGTGAATCATGTCTTCTCATTATGTGTCCAAAGTATGATATGTGTCCAAAGTCAGAGGAAAGCAATGGTAAACCACCTCTGAATACCTCTTACCACAAAAACCCTATGAACAGAGTATCCAAAATGCTACCGCTTTACAGGACTGATTTCTTACAAGAGCAGAACAAGTACTATGTGGCACCCATAACATGGAAAGCACAGCTTGAACTTGGCCTGGTAGCAAATCAGCAACCAATGCAGATTTCAGAGCAGAGGTATTATGTGCTGATAGGATCTCACTCATGTCAGCAATCATGCCACAGCATTCTGCATTAACTGACTGGCTGCAAGGATTTTTTTAGTTTTGGTTAACGGTTATGAATCCTGACTGGTTGTGGGATGCTAAGTTGTCTGCCTTACTCATAGGAATCTTGTTGTGTTTGGTATGGTATTGCATTTAGGAAAGCATCACTGTATTTTGTTTTTCATTTTCTGTTGCATTTCATTTACCTTTAACCTCACTCCCTTACATCCATAGAAGCAACAGCAGTGGTTTCATGTGCTCAGCTCAATCCCCTAAAACCCATTGGTGATGCACCTTGTTGGTTGCATGGCAGTTTGTTTCTTGCCCAATAGTGGTAAAAGAGAATTCACATATTTGAAAGTTGTTGCAGTTGTTGTTCCCAAACTGCTGCCTGTGAAGGTAGACCAAACCATGTGTGTTTTCTCTCTGTCAATTATTACTCACTGGAATTGGGTTGGCTGTCAAAGTGAGTTTATAGCAGCCCACAGTGTAGACAGAAAGGGTAGAGAATCTTCTTACTCTGACTCATCTCTCAGACCTCTTTCTGAAGTGAAGGGTCAAATCTGTAAAGAAGTTTGGAGCAGCCACATTAAAAGATAAGGGCAGGGCATTCCAGGCAGGGGGTTGCCAACCCTGCTTGGATATGGATCTCTTTGCAAAGGATCCATAGTCAAGCTTTACCAACAGCATAATCCAAAATATATCTACTCAGAAGTACGTCCTGTTGAGTTCTGTGGGGCTTAGTCCCTTAGTAAGTGTGCTTAGAATTGAAGCCTTCAGGGGCATCTATCTTTACTCCCGAATGCTCTCATGTAACATCTCCACAGCACTAGACTCCTTTCTTCCTACAGTGGCCTTCTGGTGACTGGCCCGGCCTAAAGGCGCTTAATCCCTTCTTGCCGAAAGCAAGTAGGCTAGATTAAATGTTCCCTACCCAGGTTCCATCTTTTAGCTAAGATTTTAGCTTAATTTTCAATCAGATTTTTTTTAATTGTATGCTCCAAGCAACTGTGATTGATGCTTAATGTATCATGCTTAATGACATCACTCAGGCCCGCCCCCATGAAATCACTTGGGCCCGCCCCATGACATCACTTGGGCCCGCCCCCATGACATCACTCGGGCCAGCCCCTAAAATCTCAGGTTTTGGGAAGCTTCTGACCTGACAACCCTATTTAGCACAGATGTAATGTGTGCAAAGCAGCTTTCTTCCTTTTGCAACATATAATAAAATCTTATAACTTTCATTTTATATGTGTATCAATTGTCCTAAGCCCTCAGGGATAGGCTAGGCTATTTATAGTATAAATCTTAACAAATGAATTGATGTAGAGAGCCCTACAAAATAAATAGAATCATAGTCATTCTGGATATCACTATATATATACAGAAATAACAGCATCTTTTATTGTTTCAGGGTGATCTATCATATGAGAAAAGTTATGAAACCTTATATAAGATTGTACCAAAACACACACCCACTCTCTCTGTTTAAACCACTGCTGCAAATAGGACTCTGCCATCATGTTTTTTCATGACAGAATTTATAGCTCTTGGCTAAGTCTGGAGATAGTCTCTAGGCTCACATCCCGATGGAAGTAGTCAAATGAACAATTAAACCAGTGTTGTGGATTAATCAGATGCTCTCTTTGTCTTTTTCCTGCTTGAAATAAAGAGTTCAGAGGTTGCTGGCCATTCAGCATCATAACTGGAGCCTAGCTCTGCCACTGAGCTAAATATAATATGATCTCCTACGACACAATTTTGAGTGTGGGAAATTCTATTTTAGTAAACATTGGCAAAAAAGTAAAAACAAAAAGAAAAACCTAAGTAGTGTTCATGTTAATAACTGAAATCATGATGGAAATTCAGCTTTTATTAGAATTGCAGAGTAGGCTGACAGTATTGACTGGGCTGGTGGAGTGCTGTTCCCCCCCCCCAGCAAGTATAACCTTTTAAATAACTAGTTATAGTACTGTATGTCAGAATCCAATATATTGGTCCTTTCTGTACCCTAAAATATTTGCTAGTAAGCAGGCCCAAAGTCTTGCTGAATGCATTTCAAGGAATTCGGCAGGGAATGTAATAATTTCGCAACAAGCCAGACTCATTAGAATCATAGAATAGTAGAGTTGGAAGGGGTCTATAAGGCCATCAAGTCCAACCCCCTGCTCAATGCAGGAATGCAAGTTAAAGCATACCTGAGAGATGGCTGTCCAGCTGCCTCTTGAATGCCTCCAGTGTTGGAGAGCCCACCAGCTGCCTAAGTAATTGGTTCCATTGTCATACTGCTCTAACAGTTAGGAAGTTTTTCCTGATGTTCAGCCTAAATCTGGCTTCCTGTAACTCATGTTACTTTTGGTAACTAATACACATTTTGGATATTCTCCAGGTTTTACTGATATCTGAAACTACACTGTAGAATGAAAGGGTTCTACAAGGGGGTTGATAACGATTTATTTTAAAAGCCAAACTCTGAGAAGTAGGAGGCGGTTCTGAAATGGTGTGCTGCGTTTACCATATGCTGGAGACAAATTAGTGAATGGTTATTTGTATTTTGTCCTGCTTGTGAACATGCCAGAGACTTCTGGCAGGCCTCAGTTCTGGACTAAATGGAACTTTAATTCCAGCAGTTCTTAAGGTTGTATGTTCCTATTTCCCCATAAAACACAATAGTATGGAGTGGAGACCATTGTGAATAACTGGTGTGTTTGGAGATTCTCATCTCAGGACCACTTTGAGCTTGAGGCAATTTTGTTTACAATGTGAAAATTTAAGTGTATGTTTCTCTCCTAATATCTATAGGTAGCTGATACTGGCTTCATTGGACACAAGTATAGAGCAAAGTCTGCAAAAGACAACAAGACTTATTTAAGTCTAGCAAGCAGTGTGGATAGCAGACAAAGATCCAACTGTACCCCATGCTGCACTTACCGGAATCATAGTTCTATGATTCCATGATAACTTTGTCACTAAATACCATGTTTTATGAACAGATCCTTCCTCAGATTACTGATTTTAACCACTTGAATTCGAGGCTGTGAGAGACAAGTGGTTGTGCATGCGAAGTATTAGCACAAGACTACGTATATTCAGTGTCCCATTGCAAACATACAAAAATCTTATTGTGAAAATGCGCCAAGGACAATTGTAACAACCTTTTATCCTTCCTGTTGTTAAAATATGTCATTAAATAAGTTCTATATTTTGAAGTAACAGCCTAAATTTAGTTTAATTGAATTGCCCATGCATCTAGATCCCCAAGTTTCCAGTCCAGTATGTAAAAGCATTCTGTATTTTATTTTATACACACATTTATACATTTATGTTGAAACCTGTAAATAATTGCACAAAGTGTTTTTTTTTGGGCAAAAGCATTTGAAGAGCACCTCCAACCAATGTCCTGCTGGAGGCTTTTATACAGTTGCCAGACAGGGAGCTTCTCAAGAAGATCTGTAAAGCAGCCTGGCAAATACAGGATCTCCCCTCCAAAGTTCTCTGAGGTCCATAGATAGAATTCATTTAGTTTTAAAGGAGCTGGTAGAACTTGGTTACCAGCTGATAGGCAGGATGTCATTTATTTTAAGCTGCTGGGGCCTGCACTATGTCCCTTTTTCACACCTCCTCCCTTCTCATCTCCACCATCCCACCATTAGACATGACTTGACTTGATTCTGCTTACCAACCAAGATTCTGTCTTGTCTACCATCTGTTGTTTCCAGTCATCATCTGTACTAGCGTTGCCAGATCAAAAACATCCCAAACCCTTTTAGCTACTCCCGGCCCTTGTTTAGTAAATGCTTGCTGTTTTAATTTGTCTTGTATCAATTTTGTATTCTGATGTTTTGTACTGGTCTCTGACCGTAAGAATAAATTCATTCATTCATTCCCAAACCCTGAGATTTCAGGGACGAGCCCTAGTAATGTCATGGGGTGGGCCCTAGTGATGTCATTAAGCATGATACATTAAGCATCAACCACAGTTGCTTGGAGCATACCACGTAAACAAAAAAAGCTCTGATTGGAAACTAGTATAGAAATCTTAGCTAAATGAGGGTGTTCACAAATCCAGCTCAAGTGATGGGATAATTCCATCTCACCTGCTTAGACAGCCAGGGTAAGGAACATTTAATCTAGTCTACTTGCTTCTGGCAAGCAGGGTTTAAGTGCCCTCAGGCCAGGACAGTCACTAGAAAGCTATTGTAGGAAGAAAGGAGCCTAGTGTTGTTAGATGGGAGCACTCAGGAGTGAAGATGGATGCCCCTGAAGGCTGCAATTCTAAACACACTTACTACACCCCATAAAACTCAACAGGAGTTACTTCTGAGTAGATATTGCTAGGATTGTGCTGTTGGTAAGGCTTGACTAGGGATCCTCTGCAATGATATCCATATGAAAGCAAGGTTGGCAACCTCCTACCTGGAATGTCCTGCCTGCCTTTTAGTGTGGCTGCTCCAAACTTGAGAAATGAGTAAGAGTGAAGAAGATTCTCTACTGTTTCCTGCCTACTCTGTGGGCTGCTAACCCAATCCCAGTCAGTAATAATTGACAGAGAGAAAACACACATGGCTTGGTCTACCTTCACAGGCAGTAGAATGGGAACAACAGGAATTGAAGCCACTCTTCCCAGTATGTGAATTCTCTTTTACCACTGTTGGGCAAGAAACAAACCATCATGCAAATAGCAAGGTGCATCATCAGTGGGTTTAAGGGAGTTGAGCTGAGCACATGGAACCACTATTGTTTCTTCTATGGATGTAAGGGAGTGAGGTTAAAGGTAAAAAATGCAAACAGAAAAACAAGTTTCCTATAAGTAAGGCAGAAAACTCAGCATCCCACAAACAGTCAGGGTTCTGAAACCAAAACTAAAAAAAATCCTTGCAACCAGTCAGCCAAGGTCACAGAAATCCCCATGTAGCACAACGTGACCTGGGGGCTGCTGTTAATGCAGAATGCTGTGGCATGATTGCTGACATGAGTAACACCCTATCAGCACATAGTACCTCTGCTCTGAAATCTCCATTGGTTATCCATTTGCTACCAGGCCACGTTCAAGGTGTGCTTTCGATGTTAGGGGTTCCACATAGTACTTGTTCAGCTCTTGTAAGAAATAATCCTTTAGTGTGGCAGACCTATGCTTTGGAAATCCCTCCCTATTTACATTAGGCAGTTGCTTCATTGTACTCATTTTGGCACCTGCTAAAAACATTTTTACTTAGGCAAGCCTACCCAGGCATGCAGCAGCTATTATGTTTTTTCCTGTTTTTCATTCATTGTTGGCTTTATTATTTTGAATGTTTTTAAATACCTGTCTGTTTTTGCCAATAGTTTTATTGTTTTAATTCCTTCTATAAACTGCTTTGGGTTTTTTTACAATAAAGTGGGGTATAAATGTTGTAAATAAAATACATAAATAAATTTCAAAGTCACTATGGCCCTTGGGTCTCTTTCCTCTTTTAGGAACAAAGGAATCTGCCTTATACCGACTTAGGCCATTTGGTATTATCTAGCTCAGTACTGATGACATGGACTAACATTGGCTGTCCAGGATTTCAGGCAATAGTCTCTTCCAGAGATTGAATTTTGGACCTTTGCATGTAAAACATGTGTCCTACCACTGAGCTACAGCCCTGTTTAAAAAACTATCTTTTAAAATTATTCTTTTCAGTTCAGCACAGCATACTAGGGCAGATCCACACCATGCATTTACAGCACATTCAACATACATTTGAAGCACACGAATCCCACCACAGAATCATGGGAAAGTGTAGTTTTTTAAGGTTGATGTGAGGGGGAAGCTACACTTCCCAGGATTCTTTGGGGGAAGTCATGCACTTTAAATGAGAGTTGGATGTGCTTTAAATGTATTATGTGGATCTGCATTGCTTCATAAACGTTGCCTGCATATAAATTATTTATTTAAAATTTAAAATGCAAAGCTACAAAGTTTACTGGGTGACCATGGGCTATGCACCATCTCTCAGCCTAATCTGCCCCTCATGGTGAAAACAACAGAGGGAGACCATAACCACCCCGAGGAAGAAGGGCACACTTAAAATGTAGAGGAAATAATCATTTGTAAGTAATAATGTAAAACCATAGTGTGAAATCAGATATGTATCGAGACATAGTATGAAGAAATATTTATATAAGCATGAATGTCAAAGATGTTTATTATTTACACAACCTGTAAAGATATTTATAGTGCAATCCTATGCATGTTTACTCAGAAGCAAGTCCCAGTGTATTCAATGGGGCTTACTCAGACAGGGAAGCATGCACAGGACTGCAATTCAGTGATAAGGAACTACACTCACCCAATTCAAAATACAGAATCATGCCACTTTAAGCTGTTTTGCAACTGTTTTATGGTTATTGTATTTTAAAAGGCTTTATTTCTTGTTCTGAGCTGCCTTGGTTTCCAACAGGCTTGTTGGACATATTCCATATACACACACACTGGAGATGTAAAAATACATACACCCCATATAATAGTTTATTGTCAAAACCAGTTGGCCATTGCAGAACTTTTTTTTTTAAGCGTTAGTTTCCTACAAATAAAAGCAGTGACACCTAAGTAAGCCCTGCCTAAGTCCTTAAAAAAAGGATTGGAGGGGGAGAGAAAGATTTACAACACAATCATTTTCTATGCTCACTCAAGTCCCACTGATTTTCAGCACAATGCTATCCATGTCTACTCCCTACTGAATTCAGTGGGGTTAGCTCCCAGGTATGTGGAATTAGCATTGCAGCTTTACTTCCAGTATAGCTTTGTATTGAGAAGGTTTTCAAAAAAGGTTATGAATAAGACAAATTGCTCTCTTCAACAGTCTAGTAAAATTTAAACTTGTTTGACTCCTTAATTAGAAAAGTATAACATATTGTAAAGGCAAAACTGTGGCAATTATCAGCAAGTGGTGGGCCTGCCACGACCTCTCTCCTTTTTTAAATTGGACCAATGGTCTGACTCACGGTAAGGCAGCTTCCTATGTCCATATATAATTAGAAAGGCAGCGGGGAAGATGGGCTCTGTCACCATCTTCCCACTCCAGGACCCTTGTTTCCAGTAACCCACTAGTTACCACAGTGTAAATGAGGCATATAGTCAAGGTAGACCACTTCTCTTTACAAGTCTAGCAAAGGGGGCAGTGCTGCTAGCTGGAATATTGTGGGACGTCATTGGGGGGAGGGAAGTCTTCATCACAACTTTTCCTCACATCTCCCCACCTCTTTCTTTGCCCACTTCACCTCATGAGGGATAGCACTCCCTCAAGGTTGTAGTGGTAGCAACTTGATCAAATTGAGCTTGCATGGGGGGGGGGGCTCAGAGAAAGAGTCTCTCCTGCCAAAGGCCAGCCTGCTATAATTGCTGTATTTCACCTACATTGGCAAATTAGCATGTCAGGGAAAGGTCTTTTCTTGAACTTTTCTTCCAGATGTGCTAGCTTTCCTTGTGAAGGGTATTTTTGACAGGGAAACATTTATCCATGTGATTTTCCATCTACATCCTGAAACAATATAGTACTGGGAGGACTCTTCCTTACTTTGTCCAAATTGGCTTTGAGTACTGTCTGGAAGCTACCTGTTTAATATTTGTTTAAAACATCTAAACTGATTTCAAGGAGTTTTATGGTTTTAATATAATATGTACTCTGAGCCACTGGGATACAGTGAACTACAAAACCAGTTCAAGTCAATCCATAAATATGAGTTCAGGCCTGCCTAATAGGGTGGTTACCTGCACCTTGCCAAAAAAGACATGCATCACTAAAAGGAGACAAAAGAGAACACTGATTTGCATGTGCTAATTTTTATGTGTAGATGCAAATTTGTAAGGAACTGCTATAACTGAAATTGAAATCCAATGTAACTCTCACTGTTGTGGGGAAGACCAGGTGGCCTATGTGCCTGCTCAGCCTGCTTTGTTAACTGTTGGTGGGCAACTTCAGGGCCCGTGCTCTTATGGCTCTTGATCTTTAAATTGGACTTGGATGAGACAGTCCTTCAAATAGAGGGCTTTTTCAAATAGCGTACTGCTTTTTGATGGCCTTTCAAATAGAAGACTGCCCTCTGTAAAATAGGGCCTGTCCGCCTAAGTTCTGTTGTCCAATCACACCTGAAAACATGAAGGTCATTTGCAAACCCTGTGGCATCTGTTCATTGCTGGGGAGTAGGGTGGGGGTTTAGTAGCTAGAAGAATGCTGATTGTGTTCTGTGAATTTGTGATGGCCAGAATCAATGGGCAACTCTTAAGATCTAAAAATGTGGCATCCCTTTCACAGGACATGTGGGAGAAATTCAGTTTTTATTTGTTCTAGTTTTACTTCCTCTGCAATAAACTTTCAGAATTTATGTTTCTGCCATATTTATTTATTTTATATCCCGCCCTTCCTCTCAGTAGAAGCCCAGGGCAGCAAACAAAACACTAAAATCACTCTAAAACATCATAAAACAGACTTTAAAATATATTAAAACATCTAAAACATATTAAAACAAAAATATATAAAAAAATCTTTTTTAAAAAAAGTTTTAAAAACCTCTTAAAAAGCAATTCCAACACAGACAGTTGATAGTTGTGGAGGGTTCAATCTTGGAAAAGGAATTAAACATTATATGTTTTGTGCTCCTTCCCTGTACCAGTGATCTTTGCTTAATTTCCACCCCCTCTCCTGCCCCTGTCCTGCTGCGCATCTATTTATACTACTGCCGGAAAGTACTGACAGAAAGATAAGTAGCTATGTGCACTGGGATTTCCTTATGGGACACTGGCAACTGTTTGCTCCCATACTTGGCAATTGGAGCATCTATGCCCCTCCCCCTCCATAGTTTGTTGTTGCTAGAGTAGATACGTTTACATACCAAGTTGCTGTTTTCTTTCCTCTTGCTCTATAGTCTGGCTGTGTAGAAATTCAAATAGAAACATTGCTTCCCAGCCTGCCATGTTGTTTGGAGTTTGTCCAGTGAAGCTCACTTTATTTAATTTGAACTCTGAGAAAACAAATTAAGAGACAGAAAGGTTGGTCTTGGCATTCTCTCTTCAGCTGCACATGCATATGCTGTTTATTTTGGTTTTTCTGTCTGCTGGCTTAAGATAGCAGCCAAGCAAAGACACACCGACTGAATAACACAACACAGCTTACTGCCACTTTTGCTCTTAAGTAAAAATGTGAATATTTATTACATGAAAGCAAGGAGGCCCTTGAAAATCACAAGCAAAACTGATTATGTATATAATAAGAATATAGTCAATTTCTCACTTTCAGAGTGATGAATTAAAATCATCTGAGGTGATTTCTCCCTCCCCCACAATTTAATTAATCAGTTTGTGCTGTTGATGGCCTAGAAACAATTTTGGGAGGAAGGAGGGGGGAAGACAAATAAAGCAGAAAAAAATCCATTGCACAATTATGTTGGCGACCTGCACAAACACTACCCTTAAACAGCAAGCATGTATGGGCCACTTGAAGAGAAGGCAAGCTAAGTCCAGAGTTTAGTGAGATATGGAGTGTAATGGTCATTGCCAATGTTCACTAGCACAATTCCCTAATTTCAGGCTGCCACCAGATACATGACATCCCTTGTCAATTGATATATTTTTGGCATTCACTACAACATACTTGTATAATCAGCATGTGCACAGATACACAGCCTTCCTATATTTGTGCTATTCAGCCTGGTCTTTAGAGCAGGGTGAAGAACCTGAGACTCTGCAGAGGTTGTACTCTAATTCTTAGCAGCCCCAGCCAGCATGGCCAGTGGTCAGGGTTATGGGAGTTATAGTTTATCAGCAATTGGAGGGCACAGGACCCCTGCTTTATAGAAAACAACAACCTTATCTACTGTTAATTTGAACCTCAAATAAATACCATGGTTTGGAGGGGGGATCATATTATCTGCCAGAGGCACTGGAACAGGCAAATAGTGGAGAGGGCACTGGCTCTCTTTTAGGTCAATCAGACGTGTGCCTTATTTAATGGGATTTTGGTATGTAGAGAGACTAATTTGACAGAACTTGCCATGTTAGTCTGTGTAGCAAAGCTCTCAAAGAGTTGTTAAATACTAACAAACGTGCAGCCTAAACCCTATGTATATTTACTCAGAAGTAAGACCTACTGTGTTCAATGGAGTTTGCTCCTGCATTAAGTGTATTTAACTAGGGAGTACACTAAACACGATTAACACAGGAGTAAGCTCCATTGAACACAGTGGGAATTAGTTCTGAGTAAACTTGTGTAGGATTGGGCTGTCAGTGTGGTGTAAACATTCATGGGTGTCAGGGCGTCAGACGTCCAGGTGCCAGGTTGGGGGTATGAGGATTCAGAAACGGAGGAGGAGGGGCCCAGTTCGTTCAAGCGGACTGGAGAAGGAGAGGAAATTCCAGAGATAGCGTTGCATGGCAACGGAGACCTTGACGGTCTCACAGAACTGGAGTCTTCCCTCGAAGTTCCCACGCTGCCTCCTGAGCCAGAGAAAAGCGGTGAGAGATTGTAAGACAGTTTGAAACTTGACCCCCCTCTCTCCCCCATACCAGAGTCAGAGACTTCAGAAGAGGAGGGGCCCGTGCTTCCCCCGTCGCCACGTATGCGAAGACAGTTGAAAAGACAGGAAAGGAAGGGGGGCAGGAGGGTGGTGACTGAGGGTCCGGTAAGGAGGAGCGAAAGGCTTTGCGCCCGTTTGCCCCCCTCTTAAGAGACAGGCGGGAAAGTGGTCTCTTGCTCTGTCAACTTTCTTCCACGTCGCAGGACCTGTAACTTTGTGTTGCTTCATGAGAAGGCGCAGTCTATGTTTGGATATTACCTTAATAAAAACTGAATTGCTTTCAACCACAAGCCTGGTTCCTGAGTCCCATCCTGGGCCTGACAATGGGAAAGCTAACACAGTGTTTAGAATATGGATGCTTCCAGACTATGTTTAGGTGGGATTCCATCAAATGCTAGCAAATTCAAGTTGCAAAATTATACTTGATTGGGAGGTCTTGAGCAACAACCCCTCTTCCTCAGAAGGTTGGATTTTTTGCAATAAGCAAAGTGATGGAAAGATGCACTGGAAAGTGTAGGATGACACTTGCTTTGACATAATGTCATGTAACCTTCCTGCAAACAAATCAGAATGAATGCTCATTAAACAGCCAACATTGTCTAATCTTGCAAATACATCAGGATGAATGCTCAATACACAGGTTGTCATTTTTGAGCATTCATTCTGATTTGTTTGAAGGGCAGTTATATGACAATAAGCATTTGTTGTGCATTCATTCTGATTTTCTTATGGGTGTTTACACACCTTCCTATTAGTCATTCATTTATCCCATACTTACAGTACATTTCTTTCAGACACTTTCCAAACTGCAAAAAGTCAAAGTCTTTTTTTAAAGTGGATTTGTTGTGCTAGAGTGACAGAGGGCCCCTTCAGACTTGTATTTTCTTGCAGGTGTATTTCGCAACATGTTATTGATGCAATAGTAGTGCATTATTGATGGATAATACTGGACCATGCACTCATCATACTGCTTTATTGCCCAAGTGAAGATGGCCGCCGTGGGGGAGAATGCTTTGCCTCTTCCTCCTCTCTGTGTCTCTTAACAATTTACGCTGCTGAAAAACTGCCGGGAGCTTTTATCTTCACTCCCTTCGCTATTGTTCAGTAACTCCTAGATTTACTGCTTGTGTTTTTGATTTTCCCTGAGGAGAGAGGTAAGGAGCTTATGCTCTCTGTTTTCATCTACCTCCCACAAATTCTCGGACATTAATTCACTATAAATCACTATAACTCAACGCCAAGATAAGATTGTATGAAAACAACACAGCGACTTTAAGTGAGTTTTGTTCCAAAGTTTGACATTTCCATCTCGACACAGTTGTCTTTTTAGTAAAATATACTCACTATAATTTTATTTTACCTGCAAGAAGCCCCTGCTGCGTTTGTTGGCCATCTCTCTCCCTTAAAGACATAGCTTCCACAAAATGGTTTGCACCAGAAGGATGTATAAAGAGCAAGGAATCTTATTAGAAGGGGAGTCGGCATCTTCTAGCAGGTCAAGGCAACTTAAAATTACTCACTTTTTTTACCGTAATTCAAAGGAGAAGGTCTCTGATATATTAACCTCCCAGGGGGCTGGGTCAAGGACTATGGACACGGTTAGCTTTGAAGCCCCCCTCCTTAACACTGACTCCATTTCTCCTAATGATGTGATTCTGGACTGGTCTCTCAACATGAAGGGAACTCTCTCTCTGGACCAACCGGCTCCCTCTGCACACAACCTGGCTTCAGAACTGGAACTAGCAGAAAATCTTTTCAATCAACATCATTGTAAACTCCCAGACATCGCTGTGCAGGAGGGTAACAGTCATGAGAATTTGATTTCCCCCCCCTTAAACCCCTACCTGTCTCCCAAAGCACTGGAGCCTATTATGGGAAACGCAGTCATACATCATGCCTCCCATTCTGATAATTATCAACTCCTGGAACCTCAACTGGCTATAATTTCGAGAGAGATCCTTTGTATCAAAAACTTCATAACGGAGGCCAACAGACTTTTAACAACTCTTACTGAGGAATTAAAAAAATTGGCTGCCCCTATTCGGTCCAGTGTTGCCGCAGGTACTCCTTCTCTGGATTTGTCACACCGCTTATTGCCTCGGACAATTAATTCCAGGAAGTTATTGGAACACAAATGTCCTCACAATCGTAAGAAGACTGCAAATGTGAAAAAGTAAAAAAATATTAAGAATCATAAGGCCCCAAGGGGCAGAAAAATGAATTACTCCAAACTTTTTAAAAATTTAGAAACATCATCTAACACCATGAGTACTCAAAGTAAGAATATAGCGTCACAGCGTCACCAGTTTCCATCGTCTAATCTTCAGTCAAAGACAACTCCTTTATCTTCTTTATCCCCCCATCCTGCGGTATCATCGCATGTGAGCCTAGCCTCCTCTCATCTTTTAGCGATTCAGGACTCTTCGGCCCGGATTCCATCAGACTTAAATCCTCCCACAGCAAACAATGCAAAGCACTGGAATTTAAAATATAGCCCATACAAAATAGTATTACTCAATTTCAATAGAGTTAATTTTTGTGATTCCCAATCTAACTGGAAACTACACATCACCAAATTCCTACAGTCAAGAGTTTCGAATCAGATAAAGGTATCAGACATCTCCAAAGTGGAATACCTTTATAGTAATTCCTTAAAGGCCAAGGTTTTGCTTACTTGCAGCAATTTGGATGTTGTAAGCCTTTTACATGCAAACAAGCAATCTCTGCTTTTGCATGGTATAATCATTCAAAGACATTTTCAAAACACTGCTTGCCCGATGCCTTTACTTACATCGTTAAATTGGATATACCCAACTAAAGTTGTCAACACTGCCAGTCTCGGGACAAAAACCTGCGATAAGGGTGCAACTGCCTCTATTCTACATCAAATAACAAAGATAAGTCCTCCTGGAGTAGTGTCTTCCATCTTGTGCCCTACAGTTAATGGTGAAGCGCCTCCATCTTCTAACATCTCGTCACTCAATATCTTATCCTCTGGGAATCAAGTGGCCAGTCCTTACTCTGGCAACAAAGAAGACTTATATAGCTTCTTTATTGAAGAGGAGGAAAACCTTTTTATAGATTTTATAGCTCTCCCTAAGTCTGCACAACAGGACATCGTAATCAGACTTCAGAAACTTTCTACTCTTAAAGTCCAAATTTAATCCGCCATCGGGCATGGCTTCCATGGCCATCACGAAATTGTTCCAAGACTCATCCAGGGACGCCAGGACAATATAGACTTTTTGAAGAATACTATGATCCATCCCTCTATCCTCTAACTCAGCGAATAAGCGCCGGAATTCTGTGAGATGCTCAGTCATAGTGCACTCATCCGTTAAACGCATCTGGTACAGCTTCCTTGCCAAACACAATTTGGATCCCGCTGTCTGCTGCACATGAAGAGCCTGCAACACGTCCCACATCCGTCTGGCTGATGGTTCATCTCTCACGTACAAAAGTTGAGAATCGGATAGAGCCAGAGTAATAAACGCCTGCGCCTTCTCATCTTTGCGCCTCCAGGCCGCTTGAGGAGCCGCTGGTGGGGTGGTGTCAATTACTTCAAATAAATCCTCTTTTATCAGGAAAGCTCTCATCCTCAGCTTCCAGCTGGCGTAATTAGATTCCATAAGCCTTTCCATCGGCATGCCTCCAGACATGTTGACAGCCATCTCCGCTCACCTCTGTCTGGCACGATCAATCAAGCTGCCCTCTGGAACACTGCCTTCAGTTCAGACCAGCCTCTTACTCTCGTGTAGCATGCGCTGGATCTGGGCCCATAACCCTGTTGGTGTTTGCTGATGTTTGCGTGATCAGTGCAGCTTACACTTGAGATTGAGACGGTCAAGAAACTCCAGAGGCAAGAGATAGTTTAAGAGTCCTTTACTTGGACATTAAGGCATGAACGCTTACAGGCTACAAAACAAATGGTTTCACTTTTCCCTCACGACACCTCCTTCTCCACACAGAATCAAAACCCCCACAGAGAGCTGGCAAAAGCTTCTCCAGCCTTTATCTGCCTTGGTAGCAGGTGCTGGCCTTGAGGCTGTGCCAGGCCTCTTGCCAAGGCTCTCCAAGGACCTTCAAGAAACTTAACTCATGCTCCAGGCTTTCAGGCTTGATGAAAATAACCAGAGGTAGTATTGCCTATGGGTCAACAGGATGACCTTTATATGGAGAAGGACAGGGGGAGTGCGACACTGTTATTCTTACTTGATCTCTTTGTGGCTTTTGATATCATTGACCATGGTATCCTTCTGGGCTTACTTGGTGAGATGGTTATTGGAGGCACTGTTTTACAGTGGTTCCGATCCTATCTCCAGGGTTGTTTTCAGAGAATAGCATTGGGCAATTGACTACAGCTGAATGTCAAAAAGACTAAAGTAATGACAACAGAAGATTTAAGTAACTTTACAGTTGACAATGAGGACATTGAACTTGTCAAGGATTATCAATACCTCGGCACAGTCATTCACCAAAATGGAGACAATAGTCAAGAAATCAGAAGACGGCTAGGACTGGGTGGGGCAGCTGTGAGAGAACTTGAAAAGATCCTCAAATGCAAAGATGTATCACTGAACACCAAAGTCAGGATCATTCAGACCATGATATTCCCGATCTCTATGTATCAGAGCTTGGAAGTAACTCGTTATTTTTAATGAGTTACTTTTAATTCGTTACAATTTTAAATAACGAGTGGGTAATTCCATTACATTTGGCAAGTAACGTAAGGAATAGTAATTTCCCTACTTTTCAGCTTCAACTTTAACATTTCCACGTTAGGTTGGACGTTACTTGGGGGCGGGAACAAGGGGAAGTCAGCTCCTGGCTGTGATTGGTTAACACAAGACATGTGCCTCACACTGATTGGACCTCTGCGCAGACTGTCTCTTCCCTCGTGATCTGTGTTAGGAGGCACGAGGGAAGAGGTTGAATAGGCAGGGGGAGCCTGCTAGCGTCTGACTCTGAGAGGAAAAAATGGATGCCGGAGGAAAAAGCCAGGGCAAGGACAACAACGGAGGAGAAGGCTGCAGCAGAATGGCGAAGAGCTGTGGAGGTGAGTGACGATTATTTGTGTGTGTGTGTGTGTGTGTGTGTGTGTGTGCCCCGGTGCGTGTGTTTTCGGCTGGAGTCTCTGGTTTTTTTGGGGGGGCTCCGGCTCTCTGGCTACCACCCCTTACTCTCTGGACTCTCCGCTTCAATTTTTTTAAAAAATTAAGTTTCTAGGTGGTCTAATTCCCGAGATATACACCAAAACGTAACCCCCCCTGCAAAACTTTTTTTTAAACAGACCATGCTCTAGCTACAACTCCCATCAGCCCAATCCAGTGGCCATGCTGGCTGGGGCTGATGGGAGTTGCAGTTTAAAGTAACTTTTCAAAGCTCTGGCTGCAACCCGGCCCTTTCATGATTGTGAGTAAAGTGCAGACTTGTGTTTGTGTTGTAAATCTCTCTTCCTCCAACCCTATTTTTAAAGAAATTAGGCAGGGTTTATCACAGTTTTTATTATGTAGGAAACTAATACTCATTTTTTTAAAAAATGAATGAAGTTTATTTATTTGTTTTTATTATTTTATTTATATCCCACCCTTCCTCCCAGTAGGAGCCCAGGGCAGCAAACAAAAGCACTAAAAACACTTTAAAAATCATAAAAACAGACTTTAAAATATATTAAAACAAAACATCTTTAAAAACATTTTTAAAAGCTTTAAAAACATTTTTTTAAAGAAAAAGTTTAAAAACATTAAAAAGCAATTTCAACACAGATGCAGACTGGGATAAGCTCTCAACTTAAAGGACTTGTTAAAAGAACAAGTTCCTTATCACTTGAGGCTGCAGTTTTCCCTGGTTGAGTAAGCCCCATTGAATACATTGGGACTTGCTTCTGAGTAAACAAACATAGGATTGCACTATAAATATCTTTACAGGTTATATAAATAAACATATTTGATAGTCATGCTTATATAAATATTTTCATAGAATCATAGAATAGAGTTGGAAGGGGCCTATAAGGCCATCAAGTCCAACCCCCTGCTCAATGCAGGAATCCAAATCAAAGCATTCCCGACAGATGGCTGTCCAGCTGCCTCTTGAATGCCTCCAGTGTCGGAGATCCCACTACCTCTCTAGTAATTAGTTCCATTGTTGTATGGCTCTAACAGGAAGCTTTTCCTGATGTCCAGTCGAAATCTGGCTTCTTGCAACTTGAGCCCATTATTCTGTGTCCTGCACTCTGGGATCATCGAGAAGAGATCCCGGCCCTCCTCTGTGTGGCAACCTTTCAAGTACTTGAAGAGTGCTATCATATCTCCCCTCAGTCTTCTCTTCTCCAGGTTAAATATGCCCAGTTCCTTCAGTCTCTCCTCATAGGGCGTTGTTTCCAGTCCCCTGATCATCCTTGTTGCCCTCTTTTGAACCTGTTCCAGTTTGTCTGCATCCTTCTTGAAGTGCAGAGACCAGAACTGGACACAGCACTCAAGATGAGGCCTAACCAGTGCTGAATAGAGGGGAACTAATACTTCACATGATTTGGAAACTATACTTCTGTTAATGCAGCCTGATATAGCATTTGCCTTTTTTGCAGCCACATCACACTGTTGGCTCATATTCAGCTTGTGATCAACAACAATTCCAAGATCCTTCTTGCATGTCGTACTGCTGAGCCAAGTATCCCCCATCTTATAACTGTGCATTTGGTTTCTTTTTCCTAAGTGTAGAACTTTTACTTCCACCCAGTTTTGTCATGCTGTGTCCCTATAAGTATCCAATTGCATACTATGGTTGTACAATACTTCCTTTACATTTTAAGTATGCCTTGGGGTGGTCATGGTTCTCCATTGTTTTCATCCTGAGGGGCAGATAGGCTGAGAAATGGTGAGTAGCCCATGGTCACCCACTACACTTTATAGCTTATTTTCATTTTGAAAAATTAATTAAAACAATTTACATGCAGGCAAAATTTATTAAGCGGATTCACACAATATGTGTAAAGCACATCCAACTCGCATTTAAAGTGCATGACTTCCCCTAAAGAATTCTGGGAAGTGTCATTTCCCCCTCACAGTTATAGTTCTCACCACTCTTAACAAACTGCAGTTCCCATGATTCTGTGGTGGGATTCATGTGCTTCAAATGGGTGTTGAATGTGCTTTAAAGGAATGGTGTGGATCTGCCCTAGGTATGATGTTCATTCAAGAGTGAATTGAAAAGAACAATTTTAAAAGATACTTCTTACTCTTACTCATTTTTCAGACCTCTTTCTGAAGTAAAGGGTCAAATCTGTAAAAACATTTGGAGCAGCCACATTAAAAGATAAGGGCAGGGTATTCCAGGCAGGGGGTTGCCAACCCTGCTTGGATATGGATGTCTTTGCAGAAGAACCCTAGTCAAGGTTTACCAACAGGACAGTCCAAACTATATCTACTTAGAAGTCAGTCCTGTTGAGTTCTATGGGGCTTAATCCCTTAGTAAGTGTGTTTAGAATTGCAGCCTTCAGGAGCCTCCATCTTTACTCCCCAAAGCTCCCATCTAACATCTCCACAACACTAGGCTCCTTTGTCTCTGCTGTGGCCTTCTGGTGACTGCCCTAGCCTGAAGGCACTTAACCCTTCTTGCTGAAAGCAAGTAGGCTAGATTAAATGTTCCCTACCCAGGTTCATATATATAAAAGATAAACGGCATTTTGTCAAAAGTATTTTTGTCTACATTTTATACCTCATCCTTGGTTTTCCAAGCTTGGCATGGAATGCTTCTCATACAGAATTAATTTGAAATGCTGCATATTTATTATCATAATCATCATATTCAAAATAAAAAATATATGTACCGCCTTCAAGTTGATTCCAACTTATGGTGACGCTATGAATAGGGTTTTCATGAGGCTGAGAGGCAGTGACTGGCCCAAGGTCACTCAGTGAGCTTCATGGCTATGTGGGGATTTGAACCCTAGTCTCATTTTGTTCTCACAACAACCCTGTGAGATAGTAGGTTAGACTGGCCCAGGCAGGGTTATTTAGTGAGCAAAAATGATGCAAATAGGATCTCTTTTAATTGTGCTATCGACCTGCTTACTTCCACTCTGACTGGGGCATCTTGCAGCATGGGGAAGAGATGGGGGCACATCACAGCTGAAGTTCACCCACATAGGAGCATTATCTCTTGTTTATTACAGAGACGCCTGTTGCAGGTTTTGCTGCTGAGAGCAGCAGTCAGTTAGTGCGGCCACTTGAGTCACAGCTTGTTGATCCTGAGGAGGCAAAACTAGAAAGTGAGGTTCAGAAAGGAGGCCCTGTGCACGAGGAGGAGGAGGGCATGAAGCAGTGCCAGTTGCCCACAGCCACATCTGCAGAACAGCAAGTACCATGGTTTGGCTTTGAGAAAGCTTGTACATTTGTGAGCCAGAGTGGGAAAAATGTTGTTGTACGATGCAATTACTGCCTTCCAAGGATCAAAAATCTGAGATCAGCTGTTTCCTCCTCATCCAATGTGAAGAAACATTTTGAGGTAAGCCTTTGTCATGCTGGTCCTCAAAGAGTGTCCATTGTCTATTTATGTTTAAATTGTGAAGTTCCTCTTCCATTTTTTCTTGGATTCATGCTTTGTTCTTCTTCCTCAGAGGGCACACCCTGAGAAGCTGAGAGCAATTGAAGAAGCAATAAAGGCAAGGAGACGTGGCCTTCCTGAACCAATGCATGACACCCCTCCTCCCAAAATGCTGAAGCAGCAGCAGACAACCCTTGAGAGGTGGGGATCTGGCAGGGATCTGCTTCTTCTGGCAGCCTGCGTACACCCTCGCTTCAAACTAGATCGGCTGGAATCGTGTCAGGCCACCACCCATACCAACAAGTAAGAACATTAGGGAAGCCCTTTGGGTGGATTACTCCAAGGGAAATGTTGTCTCAAGGGAGGCATCAGAGGGCTTAAGGTGGTAGGCAGGGGCTGGTCCTTTTCTTCCTGGGGCTCCTCATCACAACCTTGGGTTGCTGCAGGTAATCCTTAAGGGTCTGCTGTGCTGCCCCATGAGTGTGGTGACTTGGTCACCTTCCTACCTTCCATGTCATCATCCACAGGCTCAGGCTGGACCCTGAACCAGGGGACATGACAAGCATCAGGAAATGAAGAGCAGATGATGGTTTCCTAACATATATGTGTTAACATATCATCTCTCTTTCTTAGATACACAATGGAAGCCTTGCTGAAAGCCGAAATAAAGATGGGTGTACTTAATGAGGACAGTGATCAGTCTTCAGATAAAGACCAGGAAGGAGATGACTTAGAAGATGACTTCTTTAACTTTCTGCCCCAGGGCAAGAAGTCAGCAGTGGACACTGCTGAGGAGGAACTGGTGAGGTACCTGAGGTCTCCCAGCAGGGAAGTGTCATCACTCCATGGCTTTCCACGTGTGCTGCGGTGTTTTTTGCAGCACAACACAGGCATGCCTTCAAGCGCCGCAGTAGAATGCCTGTTCAGTACTGGTGGCAACGTAATGACTGTAAAAAGACATTCCTTGTCTGACATGCTCTTTGAGCATCTTGTTCTTTTGAGACATAACAGAAACATATTATAAAAGCATTTCAAGTGTAAAATTTGATTTCAAGAGTTGGGGTATCTTCATTGCTTGGGGGGATGTGAGATTCTGTTATGCCATTATGTTAATCTTATGGATAAATTTTTTTATTCTACTACCCCCTGTGTGTGTGTGTTTATTTTTAATATTGTTTTAGGCTTCTTAGATGTGCAGCAGCCAAGGCCAGCACCTTGTAGGAGTTTTTTTTTAAAAGTAACTGAAATGTAATTGTAGTGATTACTTTTGAGGAAAAAGTAAAGTAATCAGTTACTTTCAGAGCAATTGCAATTGTAACGGTAATTACTACTTTTTTGGGCCAAGTAATTGTAACTGTAATTTATTACTTTTTAAAAGTAATCTTCCAAGCTCTGCTATGTATGGATGTGAACGTTGGACAATGAAAAAGGCAGATAAGAGAAAAATCAACTCATTTGAAATGTGGTGCTGGAGGAGAGCTTTGCGCATACCATGGACTGCGAAAAAGACAAATAATTGGGTGTTAGATCAAATTAAACCAGAACTATCACTTGAAGCTAAAATGTTGAAACTAAGGTTATCATACTTTGGACACATAATGAGAAGACATGATTCACTAGAAAAGACAATAATGCTGGGAAAAACAGAAGGAAGTAGAAAAAGAGGAAGGCCAAACAAGAGATGGATTGATTCCATAAAGGAAGCCACAGACCTGAACTTACAAGATCTGAGCAGGGTGGGTCACGACAGATGCTCTTGGAGGTCGCTGATTCATAGGGTCGCCATAAGTCGTAACCGACTTGAAGGCACCTAACAACAACAACAATTGACTTTTGGCCCCCTGGCAGTTTTATTTATTTATTATTTATTTATTAATTAAATTTATTAGTCGCCCATCTGGCTGGTTTACCAGCCACTCTGGGCGACGTGCAACATAAAAACAAATAATTCACATTAAAACCTTAAAATTCCAACAATAACACTAAAACTTAACCCGCCCCAAAAGGCTGCCTGAAGAGCTAGGTTTTCAAGGTCTGGCAGAAGCTCATCATCGAGGGGGCATGACGGATGTCATTTGGGACGGAGTTCCACAGTTGTGCTCTGGGGTGCCACAGGGTACCATCTTGTCCCCCATGCTGTTTAACATCTATATGAAGAGCTTGGGAGTGGTCATCAGGAGATTTGGGACAAGGTGTCAGCAGTACACTGATGATACTCAGCTCTATTCTCTGTAACATCTGAATTGGGAGAGGCTGTGCAAACCCTGGACCAGTGCCTGGACTCAGTGGTGGACTGAATGAGGGCCAATAAACTGAGTCTGAATCCTAGCAAGATGGAGACGCTGTGGGTTGGTGGTTCCTGAGTTCAGATAATTGATCAGTTGCCTGCTTTGGATGGGGTTGTACTCCATTTGAAAGAGAAGATCCATAGTCTGGAGGTGCTCCTGGATCCATCTTTGTCGCTAGAGGCCCAGGTGACCTCAGAGGCTAGGAGTGCTCACTGGGGCAGGGTATCGCTGACATGTCATCCTGCTGCTGAATGAATTGCATTGGCTACCTATTAGCTACCGGGCTAAGTTCAAGGTTCTAGTTTTGGTGTACAAAGCCCTATAGAGCTTAGGATCAGGATACCTGAATGACCATCTTATTATCCCTTATATACCCAGTGGATCACTGCGCTCTGCAGGTGAGGGCCTCCTGCAGATACCATCTTATCAGGAGGTCAGTTCCACACAACATAGGAAATAGGCCTTTAGTGTAGTGGCACCTACCCTTTGGAATTCCCTCCCTTTAAATATTAGACAGGCGCCATCTCTGTTATCATTTCAGTGCCTACTGAAGACCTTCTTCTTTCAACAAGCCTTAGAGACCTTATATCAGTCTGCATCTGTGTTGGAATTGCTTTTTAATATATTTTTAAACCTTTTTTAAAATGATGTTTTTAAACCTTTAAAAATATTTTTAAAGATATTTTGTTTTAATGTATTTTAAGGTCTGTTTTTGTGACATTTTAACTGTTTTTAGTGTTTTTGTTTGCTGCCCTGGGCTCCTACTGGAAGGAAGGGCAGGATATAAATCAAATCAAATCAATCGATCAATAAATATTTAAAGTAGTAAAGGGATTATTACCATTTAAACATACTTTCTTTTATAAGTTTTCATATTTCTGCTAATCAGACAGAATGTAAGTTGAGGGAAAGAGAGGCAAATTATTAAAAAGTCAGCAACTTGATCTGATGAAAACTTTGAAATGAAAATGGGAACATTTTGTAAGTGTTTTGTAGGTAAGCTATTATGTTCATTCCAAGGTGAGAACATGATGGAAATGAGATTCCCTCGACGGTTCATACGGTTTTCTGTCTACTATTAGAAGCTAACAGCAATAGCTCACATATATATTTACATCTCCCGTGGATATAACAGATAAATCAGAACAGGGCACCTGTGATTCATTATCTTTGGGAATATAATAATATAAGAAATCTTATTTAGGGGCTAGGGGCTGTGTGGACCTTCTTGTAAGCAATATATCAGCTGAGCACTGTCAGGTTCTGTAGAAAACTCCAGAGTGTGATTTACTATATTAATTACAGTCTTGTGGCTTCATGCTGCTAAGCCTGAAATTACAATCACATTCTAAAGTTGATTTAAGAATATTCTTGGTTAGAACTACAGCATAGCTTATTATGATTAATGAAATAAAATATTTATTGCATATTCTGCTTCATTTCTTTGTTGCTCAGTTAGTGCCCTACTTAGGAGATTTGTACAAAAGTTGTAGCATCACAACAAAGGCCAGACTAGATCTGATGGCAACAGTATGTATCTGTCCCATTCAGTGATAAATCATGCAGTGTATCTACTTTTCCCCTCAAAATGGGAGTTGTGAGAGAGGGGAGATTATGACCTTTTCATAGTCCAGGTATGGGGAACCTTTTGCCCACCAGATGTTGCTGAACTGCAACTTCCATCATCCCTGGCCATTGGCCATGCTTGCTGGAGCTGATGGGAGCTGTAATTCTACAACATCTGGAGGGCAAAAGGTTCTCAACCCCTGGCATAGTCCATCACCCAAATGCCTTCTCCCCACAGCTCAGCTCCAGTACTGGAAGTGTACTAGGCTGGGAGAAAAGTGTTTGGAGTGATATATCATGGAAAGATAAGGTGAAGGAAGGAGGGGGAGAGTCCAGTTCCTCTCATCCAAGCACCCCTATTGATGTTAACATTACACCCCATCCACCCCCCTGCTTCTCTGCATGAACAGGGCAGACATGGGGTTAAAGAAACATGGCTGCTACAGTCACATCTAGTTTGGGCCATAGAGTTCAAATGATTAAGAGACTCCTAAGCATTTTGTTTTCCCCTGCAACTCTAAAATTTGCTATTTTCTTTTTGGGCTGTTTTACAAAATGCAGTCACAAAGTCTGAAATTTGACTTGGAAGGCTTACAGTGGGAAGAGCAGTGGTTCTATCATATAAGAAGTTGTCGCTAAAGCCTTATGAGGATGTATTTGTGTTGTGTTGGCTAAAATGTAATGGAGAGTAGCAAAAGAAGCAGATAGCTAATACTCATTAGCCCCCTGCTAAATGTGTTGCTGTTTCGGTGGACCACATATGCCAGGCTTCTAAATAGCTACCTACCTAGTCAATTATGGCGAGCAGGCATGGAAGCTTTACCCAAAGTGGCTCTTTTCTTCTTCTAGGCAACAAATAATTAATCTAGGTATGTGTTTGGAGGTTTGGCAGGCTAGTAAAGATTTTTGTCTGTCCAATAAATGTTTGCACTGATGTATGTGATGTTTTCAGAGCAATGCTTTAAATCTGCAACACAGCCCAGCTTGCCACTTTGAGCCTAGAATTTTCAAGCAGATATATAAGAGAGAGGGCAGAAGGGGGGGATTAGGCTTATAGTTGATGATGTCACAATTATCCTTACATTGTTGAAGCTTTTCCTTTACTGCTGCTTCTAGGGGGAAGACCTTTGGAAATTCTTTCCCAGGTGGAAGATCACATAGTCCCCCAAAGAAAGAATTTCATGTTCTCTTCCCTGCTTCTCTCATTTCCCCCCCTAATAGCTCCTGCTCGAAGTGAGGTGCTGAACAAGGAAGAAGAAGAGGGGGATAGATGCACTCAGTTATATGCGACATGATATAGATGTTCAGCTTCTTCTAGGACTAGGGATGGAATGACCTATCTATTTCAGTTCTCTCAGCTTCTTATTTTTCTAGTCTTAAATTTGGTTCTCCACATTTCTGCAGCAATTTGTGATTTTTTAAAAATCCTCATGAAAATTATTTAGCATTTTAGTGAGAATTTCTCCTAATAAATACATTTTGTATGCAATTATGACCGATGTACACATTTTTGCAAACAATTTATTCTAATATGATGCACTTTTGTATGCTATTTTCACCAATATATTCATTTTGTGCACACTTTGTCCTAATATACTATATGCATTTTTGTAAACATTGCTTGATTGGAGAACTGCATCACAACATTCAGAAAAGTGCTAATTTAGAAGGATGATTGTGTTTGGGTTCTCATATTGTTTAGGAAAGTGTGAATTTGATACATTCAACTTTAAATGAGAACTGAATCAAATTTCTCCCCCATCTCTATCAAGGATTAATCAATATAATGGTGTTTGTTACCACAGAACATTTTGTTTCACCTAACTGGAACAATTGTACTTTTTAAAAAAAATCATATTATTTGATTTTGTTAACAAGTGTACATATTAGCAATGACTCTAGGCTTGTGTGACGATATTTATGTGATATATCAATGAATAATCTGAAACAAGGTTGAAAACAACACCATCCCCTTCTTTCTCCCCACACATTATGCAATGCTGACACCATATTAATTCACTAACAGAGCAATTCTGTACGTGTATTATGCCAGGATCGGAAATTCGCTGAAAGAATGGTCATCACATCCAATGCATGCTCAGCCTGGGAGTGGAAAAACAGTATCCCCATATTCACACATGGCAAAAAGGATGGCAGGGAGGTAGACATGGGAGACAGTTTCAAGAGATGTACATTTTAGTGCGTGTCCTCCTCCCTTCCCTTGTGTACTTGTGTGGGCTGCTCTGTCCATGCACCCCCAGTGGTTGGAATGGTAAATCTGGAGTCCCAAGAAAAGATACCTGTTGGGCAGGGGTGGGAAACTTCTGGCCTATGGGGCTAATTAAGCCCAGCAGAGGTCCTATACTTGGCCCACAAGACCATTTCCCCAAACCTTGCTCACCTACCCCACCTACAAATATCCAATGTGATGTCAGGGTGTGAGGCAGGTAAAGGTGTGGCTGCCATCACTTTGAAGTCCATTTGCAAGCAGTTTGTATTGAAATTGCTTTCAAATGGACTTCAAAGGCATGTCTCTCAGCACCTGACATCACTTTGAAGTTTGTTTTCAAGCAGTTTAGACTGCTTGCCAACAGACTTCAAAAGGGAGCCCCTTTCAAGTTGTCACCTGACATCATGATAACATCAGATGATTGACAAGTGGGTGATCCCACCCACCTATCAAAGTTGGCCTGTGGGCGGGGTCTGGGGAGAATACTGGACTGCAGGCTGGATCCATTGTCCCACCTCTCCTGTAGGGTTCTAGGCAGAGAAGTGTTAGCAACATGCTCAAGTTTCCATGTGTGTTTTGATGCCAGGCTGTTCTGTGCAAAGTGCTCCATTTGTGTCCAAAGTGCTTTTTCTCACTGTTTCCTCTCACCAGTTCCCTTTGTGAGCTCTCTAAGTATGTACAACATGAGGCCAGAAAGATAAAGGCACAAGCCTTGTCATCTGAGTGGTGGTCCACCTGTATTGGGTTTATATATTGGTGGCAATGTGCTGTGATTGGGTGCTGAGTTTCACACTCCTGTGCTCTGTCTTGTATTCTGTCATGGTGGGCAGGGTGGCTGTCAATGTGGGGTCAGCTATTTTCTAATTTCTCTCCTCCTGTTAAAGTCAATGGGAGGCAAATTTCCTGCATCAGGTCTTGTATTGTAAAGTTGCACTTTTGATGATCTGGAGGAATATATAATAAATCATCAATGTGCTCTTCCGCTGTGCCCCCACACCCTACCCACAAGTCCACCTTTTTCAGCCATGCTGCTGGCATACCTCCACTGGCAAAATGGGTCCATTAGTGGAGTCTTCTGTCAGAGTATCTGAGGTTTCCCACTAGTGTACAGTAATACCTCAGTAAACAAAGTACATATGTTCCTGAACATTACTTCTTTAACAGAAACTTTGGTTCCAGATGTAGGAATAACATGGAAAGAATAGTGATAAGTTTCTACACCATAAAAAAGAACAGTTCAAAATATTTCAGCAAACTTTTTATTCAAAACTGACAATATGCGTGCCTGAAATGAAACAACCAGATCAGGTAAGCCTTGCATACAGACCACTTGAAGGCTTCTTCCAAAATACATCCAGAGATGCCTGCCTTGCCTTTTTTCTTTTATCATGTAGCATCTTGCTATAGCCATCTAAAACTTTGAGCAGGCAGGCAAGCAGCAGTGCCCCCCCCCTGTGCTTGGTCTCGGTCTCGGTCTCTCACTCTCTCTCTCACTCTCACTCTCACTCCCTTGGCCATCCTCCCCTACACTTGAACAGATGCATCTGCAGTAAACAGTACTTCCAGGGCACCCAAAGCACTGTTTACTACATAGACTCCTATGCCACCTGGCAAGGAGCCCCATTCCAGCCACACATGAGAGATTTGCCTGCAGCAGCAGCAGTTCAGTAGACAAGGAGCCACATTCTGACTATGTCATAGTGCACCCCCCACCCCCCACCAAGACTTTGTTAAAAGGAGCTCTTTCGTCGAGGATTTGTTAACTGAGGTATTACTGTATATGCGATGGCAGCAGCATATCTGAGGGTGTACTGGCATAGGATATAGTGTGTTTGCTCTGCCCCGTGCTGCCCAAGTCCACCCATACCTCTGCCTCATTTCAGCTACTCCATCAACCCATAACTCTGCCCACATCCAGCTACACACACTGATGGAGTGTTTCCTGATATACCTGAAGCATCCCATTAAAGTCTCTATTACGGCAGTGACACTTTCCAGTGCATTTTCCACCATTTTCCTTATCACAAAAACTCTAGAGGTTTTTTTTGGGGGGGGGGACAGTGGGTTTGTTGTGCAAGAGCACCAAATCAACTTTAATTACACAACCTGAATTTGTAGGTTTGTGATTGTATCCCACCCGAAAATAGCGACAATCCAAAAGCCCATTGTCTCTCCAAAGCCAGTCATGTGCAGTGGACCAGGAAATGAATGTTAGAACCTTTTACAACATAAACTTGTATTCTGATTTATTAATTGAAGTAAGTCAAGCAAGAATAGAAGCAATGATTGAAATTTGGCACCTGAGAATCAAACCTTATTTGTGAATGTGAAGTAGTGTCAGTGAATCTAATAGAAATTTATACCATTTGGAATGTGGTCTGTCATCTTCAGATTTCTCTTCTCCAAATGACACACCAGGATGATAAATAATTCTTTAAATGTAAAGACTGTAAATTGAACCAGTACAGATGTAATGGCCAATCATGGGACAGGGATTGGAACTTGGTCACGAGGTAACTTGCTTCCTCTCCCTGCCCTTCCCAGAAATAGCCCATTGCATTTTAGAGGCCAAGAGCAGAAGATGAATTCCCCTTGTCCCCTGCTCCATGTTTCAGCATTACTTCTGATGGTTGCCAACCCTGATTGAGGACATGCTCATTCTAGTTAAGGGAATTTCTAAACTCAGTACCTACAGTTCAATTCACTCCTGATCACTAAACCATGCTTAGTTGCTATATCTGCATAGCTCAAAGACCATATGTTATATTATTGTTGCCAGAAGAGTTGATGGGACTTTAGTTCATAAAATATACCATAATAGCCTCATTGCAGATATGTCAATCACTTTCCCCAGGCAAGAATTTAAAAACCATAACCCACGTGATATGTTGTGACAAGTCATGCTATAAAAATATGATGACTGTTTAGACAGAGATGTCTAAACAGGAACATGTTTTGGAATGGTGCACTGTCAGTCAAAATTATGATGACATGGAAAGTTCTAAAACAGCCTTTCCCAAATAGTGGGCCACCAGATGTTGTTGGACCACAACTCCCATCAGCCTCAGCCAGCATTGCCAATGGTCAGGAAAGATGGGAATTGTGGTCCAACAACATCTGGAGGCCCACTAGTTGGGAAAGGCTGTTCTAAAATAATTGTTGGGGATGTGCATTAAATACCCTGTAGTATGGTCACTCTGAACAGCTTATACTGAGTTCATTCATTCAGTTCTGTATTCATTCAAATAACAGTGTCCTTTTAATATTTGCATCAGCTAAAGCTACAACCAGTATTTACTCATTTATGTAGAAGTTCTGTTTTTAAAATTGGTGCAGTTGCTGCTTCTGAAAAATACTGTGACTAATTATTAGTCGATTAATTTCATGTTGCTACCAGTCAATGGCATATTTTTCAACATAAGTACCTGGCATTTGTCATTAGTGGGGAAGTTGTGCAGGTTAATCTGCATAAATGGATCCTTTGAATCTAACTTTTTGAAAGTTTGAAATTGTCTCTAACATAAAGACAGTAACATCAGATCCAGAATAACAGGACATTCCTGTATATCAGGTATGGGGAACTTTTGGCCCTCCAGATGTTTCTGAACTACAACTCACTCCAACCCTGGCCATTCACCATGCTTGCTGGGGCTGATGAACTCTGTAGTTCAGCAACATCTGGAGGACCAAAGGACCATACTTGACTACTCAAGAGTTAATCCCACTGAAATCAATGGGACTGACTTCCAGGTAAGTCTGTATAGAAATGCAGAAAGATGGATAAAGTTGATAGATCACATCACTAGATAGCTACTGCTCAACAAACTGTGCATGGGGAAAGAGTGATTGAAGCATGGATGAATAATCTATACTATTGGCTGTAAGAATGCTATTAATTAAATAACCTAGAATTATAGCTTAATCCTATGCATGTTTGCCTTGGGCATTACTCTCAACTATGCACATTCCTGTGCATGTTTACTTGGAAGTGTGTCCCACTCTGTTCATTGGGGCTGACTTTTAGGCAAGTGTGCATAGCACCACACAACTTTAATAACAGGGCCGGTTCTAAAGGGTGGTCAGGTGGGGCACTGGCCCGACGGCCCCTGGAGCTACAGGGGGCCCCTCAGCCACCCCTCTGCTCTCCTTCCACAATCCGCGGGGGCCCCATGCCCCCCACACCTCCCACTTACCCGTCTGCTGTCTTTTACCACTGCCCTTAATGAAGATGGCGGCCAGTTTCCCTAAGGTACTGAAGCCCCTGCTGCCATTTTAGTTGATGGCAGAGATGCGCGCGTGTAGCACGCATGCGTGCCATCAACAAAGATGGTGCCGGAGGCGTCATCCCCTTAGGGAAACAGCGGCTGCCATCTTCGTTAAGGGCAATGGTAAAAGACAGCAGACAGGTAGGTGGGGGGGTACATGCGTGCGTGTGCGGTCACGCACACATGCACACACATGCTGGGGCCCAGGGCAAGCCGATGCCCAAGGGCCCTGGCATTCCTGGAGCCGGCCCTGTTTCATAACATTGTAGGGTTGTGAGAATGCTCCCAGAAATAGTATTGAAAGAGTGGGAAATCTTTAAAGATTTGATGACAAGCTTGAGAATATGGAATGGAGTCACAGGGACATCCCAAGACATTTTGCTGCTTTAGGTGAAGGATAAGATGGCACCCCACTCCCATATATAGAACCTGACCAGACTGGCAGTTGAGTCTTATTTTAACACTGACATATCTGAAGAAAGCAAGTCAGCTTAGAGGGCACAGGGCAGGCTGTGTAGCACAAACAGCTCAATCCTGCAACACTTCACTGCCACTTTCCACTTCTCTCAGCATACGTCTCACTTTGGGGTCATTCACAAGGGAGCTGAACTTCATATTAAAGATGCAGCTTTTGCCATTGTGATAGATTTGCAAGGTTCACACTTCCTGCCCTCTAGTCTGCTGTTTTCCATTCACACTAGTCAGCATTCCTCTGGAAAGGTTTAGTATCGCTGTTTCTTTTTGGCCCCGCCCCCAATTTTACATGTTTACTCCCTCTGGAGTATCGATATTGCTAATGGAGAAGTTTTTTTTGTCAGTTTATTGTTTCTTATCAATTGCACATTGAAGCCAGGAGAGCACTGGGGTGCAACTGACATGAAACTATATATGAAGCGAGTGAAAGGCAAATTAGACATTCACACCTCCTTTTTTCTGTCAGTTTCATTTCTTCCGGACATATTTATAGTAAAACTCTTTTTTAAAAAAGTATGAAATACAATTTTTATATCTGAGTGGGAGACTCTGTGTGTGTGTGTGTGCGGAGAGGGACTGAAGAGTTCTCTTGGCAAAGATAAGAGAGTGGGATGTGAGAAAGAATGTTGAGAGGAATTCTTAATACTGTGGAAATGGAGCGCATTGTTAAATAATGTGGAAATGGAGCACATCGCTGGTTTCAAGGAGCGAGGGAAGGAACTTAACTGGAGGGAAAGGGGGGGAAGGAAGGCTATAGCAAACTCCAATGTGGGAGGACAGAGAGAGTTGGAAGTGGTTAGTTAAGCTGCTGGAAACAAAATGGAATTCATGGAGAGTTTAGTGGGTGGAGAAAGGGAAGTATCTGAACATGATGATCCACCCAACCAGCAAAAACATTGCTCTTACAAGAAATCAATCTTTTAGTGTGGTAGCACCTAGGCTTTGGAACTCCTTGCCTATTGAGATTTGGCAGACACCTTCATTGTATTCTTTTAGGCACCTGCTAAAAACATTTTTGTTTAGGCAAGCCTACCCAAGCATGTAGAAGCTATTATGTTTTTTATCTGTTTTTAACTCATTGTTGGTTTTATTATTTTGAATGTTTTTAAATACTTGTCTTTAACTGTTTTGCCAATAATTGTATCATTTTAATTCCTTCTGTAAACCGCTTTAAGGCTTGTTACAATAAAGCTGTATATAAATGTTGTAAATAAAATACAAAAAAAAATTTGGAGTCACTGTGGCCCTTGGGTCTCTTTCCACTTTTAGGAACAAAGTAATCTGCCTTATACCAACACAGGCCATCTAGTACCATCTAGCTCAGTACTGATGACATGGACTAGCCTTGGTTGTCCAGGATTCCAGGCAATAGTCTTTTCCAGATATTGTATTTTGGACCTTTGCATACAAAGCTTGTGCCCTACCACTGAGTTACAGCCCTTCCCCTGTTTTTAAAAAAGTATCTTTTAAAATTGTTTTTTTCAATTCACTAATGAATCCACTGTATACCTAGGGCAGATCCACACCATTCATTTAAAACACATTCAACACACATTTGAAGCACATGAATCCCACCACAGAATCATGGGAAATGTACCTTGTTACGGATGCTGGGAACTATAACTGTGAAGGGGAAACCACACTTCCCAGGATTCTTTAGGGGAAATCATGCACTTCAAATGCGAGTTGGATGTGCTTTAAATGTATTGTGGGGATCAACTTCATAAACTTTGACTGCATGCAAATCATATTAATTTTTTTAAAATGAAAATGAACTATAAAATTTAGCGGGTGGCCATGGACTACTCACCATCTCTCAATCTAATCTGCCCCTCAGACTTAAAACAACTGAGGGAACCACCCTGAGGAAGAAGGGCACATTTAAAATGTAGAGGAAATAATGTACAGCCATAGTGTGAAATCAGCTACTTATCGGGACATAGTATGAAGAAATATTTATATAAGCATGACTATCACAGAAGTTTAATATTTACACAACCTGTAAAGATATTAATAGTGTAATCCTATGCATATTTACTCAGAAGCAATTCCCAATGCATTCAATGGGGCTTATTCAAACAGGGAAGCGTGCACAAGACTGCAATCTCAAGTGACAAGAAATTTCACTCACCCAACCCAATATTCAGAATCATGCCACTTTAAGTTGTTTTGCAACTGTTTTATACTTGATTTTATGGTTACTGGATTTGAAAGAGCTCTTGTTATGAGCTGCCTTCATTTCCAATCAGCAACCCCACCTCACAGGGATGTTGGAAAGACTCCATATACACACACACTGGAGATGTAAAATACACACACCCTATGTAATAGTTTATTGTCAAAACCAGTTGGTCATTGCAGAACATTTTTTAAAAATTTCCTACATAAAAGCAGTGACATCTAACTAAGGCCTGCCCAACTGCTTAAAAAAAATAGGATGGGAGGGAGAGAGAAGGATTTACAACACAATCCTTTACTATGTTCATTCAAAAGTCCTGTTGATTTACAGTGATTTACATTTCATTGGGGTTTATTCCTGGTATGTGGGATTACCATTGCAGCTTTACTCCCAGAAAAGTGAGTATAGGATTAAAGCTTCATATTGGGAAGATTTTCAAAACATTGCCCTCTTCAACAGCCCAGGAAAATTTAAACTTGTTTGACCCCTCATAATTAGAAAACCATAACACATTGCAATGGCATTAACATCTCCTGCATGCAAGAGAGAAAAACTTTTGCTGTTGATGAAAGCTATAAACTTACTGAGATTTTCTGACAAGCAGGAAAAAACAGTTTTCTGGCCTTGCCTAGGGGTCAACAAATGTAAGTTGTGAGTACATAAAGGCATTTGAGCCCCTATCAGTAGGAATGCCTGGGGATCAGTTGTGAGCCCACTGCTGTCTGTACCACTAGTGCTGATGGAGTGGAGGCACTGTGGCATTGTTTTGTGCGTGGTGATGCTGTGGATGTGTCCCCATCATTATGAGTTCATTGGCTCCCTCTGTGTGTGGCATGTGGGCACTCCTGTATGGTCCCTGTTTGATTGGGTACTGATGGAATTGCCAGGGATGCTGTGGGCAGTGGCAGCTGGTGGCTCCATATCACTGGAGCAGTGGAATCCACTCCAGGTTTTAGTCTGAACTTTCAAGGAGCTGCACCTTGGACAGCTCCTTGAAAGTTCAGACTAAAACCTGGAGTGAATACCACTGCCCCACTGACATGGAGTCACCAGCTGTCACTGCCTGTGGGCACGCCTGCTGTTTTCCTGGCATTTTTGTGTTTTCTAGCTGTGTTCCCCTGCTCCCATCCCAAGATGAGCATGCATTGAATATGGTAGCTGTTCCACTGTGTAGCTGTGGCATATCTCCAGTGCTGGCATGTTACATGAATACAGGATTGGTCTGCCAGGCTGCTTACTGGAGCAGGAATGGGGAACCTATGACCCTCCAGATGTTGTTGGACTTCAACTCTCTTCAGCCTGAACTAGCATGGCTAGAGGTCAGGAAAGGTGGGAGCTATAATCCAACAACATTTTGAGGGCCACAGATTTCTCCTCCCTATACTAGAAGTAGAAAGTAAGCAATATTGAACACTGTGCACAAGAAAAAAGAGCACAAGAAGAGCTCACCCGGGTCAGGCAAAGGCCCATGCAATCCAGTACTTTTTTTCACAGTGGCCAACCAGATTTTATTCATTTTATTTATTTACTACATTTATATTCCACCTTTTCCCCAAAAAGATGGTGTACATGGTTCTCCCCCTCCCCATTTTATTATCACAGCAACCTTATGAGGTAGGTTAGGCTGAGAGCCTATGACTGGCCCAAGGTCACTCAGTGAGCTTCATGGCTGAGTGGGGATTTGAACCCTGGTCTCCCAGATCCCAGTCTGACACTCTAACCTCTAATCCACACTGGCTCTTAGTCCCATGGGAAGTCTGCAAGTAGGAGTTACCTCTGAGTGGGATGGAAAGATCTGTCAATTTGGTTCTTTCCGTTTCTCATTTTTCCAATCTTAAATTCAGTTCTGCAGCGATTTGCCTTTTTATCCCTATACATAGGCTTGCTTTGTCAATAAGCATTGGAGGTTTGTTCTACCCAATCTAAAAACAAAGTGAATCCCAAAAGGAATTCATTCTTCAAAAAACATTCTTTTATACGTTTCAAACAGTTACGGAGTCATACAGCTTAACAGTCTTTGAGTGAGGATATGGCACCATATAGTGATACAGAGACCCTGTTTTACATTGAAAATAGGACAATAAAACTCCTAAAGCCATTTAGTTACAGCCCTTGATCATAATTCATTTGCATGGGCTAATTTCATTTTAGAAAACATTTAGTCCTTGTCACAGTGATCAACATTAAATATGATGTCTTGTCAAAACAGCTGACATGCAAATTGTATGCATGTCAGCATATCACAATGAGCATGAAGTTAGCTGCATCGAAAGTGGGAAAGGCATCCCCACAATTATTCCTTCTTTAGTCTTCTTGGCATCCCATATATTATACACATACCTGACTTTCCTGCTGGGGAAACCAGGGCACCTGAAGAACAGGTTGGAATAGCCCTTCCTGCTTTACAACATTGTCTTCATGGGAGTTGATTAACAGTATGAACACTTTAGGGTCGCCATAAGTCGGAATCGACTTGAAGGCAGTCTATTTCCATTTTTAACACTTCAGTGACACATTGTCATGAGCCAGGCAGAATGGGGATGAAGTGGCGAGACAGCAGAGGAGGAGGAGAATTTTGCATGCAGTGATGGTTCCCATGTTGAGCCACAGGCACTCAGGATTCTGAGAACTCTCTCGCTCTGGAGAGTGACATTTCCACCCCTTAAGCTCTGCTTACCCCTGAGGAGGCTCAGCCTACTCAGGCAGTTGCCACCTCACCTGATGCAGCTCCTATAACCATGCCTGCTCCGCTGCCTCCCCAGCGCATTACTCCTCCCTCCGATGAGGAGGATCCTGCTGAGGCAGAGAAGCTGCCCTCACCTCACTCACGGAGGCACCTGTGCCAGCAAAAACAATGCACCCCAATGGCTCCACTCTGGCAGAACTCTCAAGTGCGTGTGCGCTTCCAACAGTGACAGTTCACGTAAGCAGGGTGCCTGCCCAGCCTTACTTAAGCCAGGTGAGGGGGCATGTCTAGTTGCTGCAACAATGTCTTAGTGCAGTTGTATCTAGTCTAGCCTAGTAATTATGCTGAATCCTGTATAACCTGTAAGTTGATTAATGAAGCGCTCTGAAACGAAATATTTGAATAAACCTGTTAAAGAAAAGCACAGCTCCTTGTTTGTGACTGACTTCAGAGTGTTCGGGCAGCACACACATGAAGAATTCCTCAGATCAAGGTTGACAAAGGCATATAGTTGCCACACAGTCGCTTCTCAGTGATACCTCTTCCTTATTACCAAAATAGGTCTCATTGATCTTTTGGTTATATAAAGGGAAAGGATGCTCTTCATCTCCTGCCTCCCATAGTGCACTGTGCTATAGTAATTCCTTACCAGCTCTCAGCAACTTATGCCTACAGAAAGCCCTTCATGGACTCGGGGGGGGGCAAAGCTCTACTGTGTCGTGGAAGAAATGACTATCAGTAGCTACTAACCATGATGGCTATGCTCTGTCTCCATAGGGTAAGGCAGTATGCTTCCAAATGCCAGTTGCTAGTAGCTGCAAGAAGGGAGAGTGCACTGTACTCAGGTCCTGCTTGCAGGTTTCCCATGGGCAACTGGTTGGCCACTGTAAGAACAGGATGTTGGACTAGATGGGCCATTGGCCTGATCCAGAAGGCTCTTTTTATGATCTTATGTTCTGCTCTTGCAGGTTCTGTTGGGCCAAATTCTTTTGATGCCAGAATGTACATGCATACTGAATACTTCATCAGACAGAACGGAGGGATAGCTGATGTGACAAGCGCACATTTAGTGCACTCAGCCTACACAATTTCCTTTGACAATGCTTTTCTGTTTCACAGGAGGGGATTTTAACTCTTTCTCCTTGCTGCACTCCTAATGAAAATTTCCCTCTTCAAAGCTGTTAGTAGCATTGAGAGGGAAGCTTCCATTGGTGCATTCTGGCGTTACTAGCAGCTTGGGGGCATAATTGGGATGACAGTAGGGAGGAAAAGGGTTAAATTCCCCTTCCTGTGTGCTGTGCTCCCAATCCTAATCCACCCTCCATTACACTTTAAAAGAGAAATACATTTATTGCATTCACACAATTAACATAGCATGTAGTTTGTCTGTAAGTCTCAGAAGACTAAATGGCAAGGTTGCTGATTGATGGAGGTATGTTTAAGAATGAGGGGTGCGTGAGTTTTTGAAAAAAGTTGTGATAGCTATACTCAATGGTTCTGCTGCTTTTGGTTTTGATATGATTTTAATTGCTTTTATTTATTGTTGGTTTTAACTAGGAATGGGGGAGAAATTCAACTCAGTTCACATTTAAACCTGAACTTATACAATTTGCACTTTCTGAAACAATGAGAACCGAAACACTGAAGTTTGCATTTATCCAAATTTTGCAATAAAGTTGTCCAAACAAGCAATGTTTGCAAAAATACATATGTTAGGGGAAGTGTGCACAGAATGAATACATTGGTGACAATAACATATACAATGCATTATATTAGGATACATTGTTTGAAAAATGTATATATTAATTAAAATGCATACAAAAATGCAGAAGAATTTTCATGATGATTTTTTTAAGTGAATTGCTGCAGAAATGTGGAGAACCAAATTTAAGATTAGAAAAACTGAGAGAACCAAACTTGACAGATCATTCCATCCCTAGTTAAAACTAGTTTTAACTTTATCACACACTGCATTGAGAACCATGATTGAGAGACAGGATAGAAAGAACATATCTATATATTTCTATCTACTTGTCAGGCCCCTGGCTTCACTGAAGTGGATATTCTGGGAGGTATATGACTGGGAACTTCTTGATTATTTGGGCAGCCCACATTTCATTTTAAGAGACTGAAATTAATCAAAAGAAAAGTATTCCATATGCACTTTCAAAAGGCACTAAGTGTCATGGCCCCGTCAGAGGACTCCTCAGATGAGGACGACTCAGGAGTAACAGCAGCAGACCCAGGAGCAGCAGGAGACACGGAGGAGCCTCCTGAGAATCCAGCTCCTTCTGCCCCTCAGCTGCAGAGCACCCCAGGGACAGCAGAGGCCCTGCAGCCAGACACAGACAGTGAACAGGATACTCCCCCCTCACCTGCAGAACGGAGACAGCAGAAGGTCAGGCAGAAGAGAGGCAGGCCTGTCTCCTTAAGGCCCAAACGCTGAGGGCTCACACCTGCTGTCCATCCTGCTCTTTATAAGGCACACCTTGGCTGTAGCTTGTTGCTGATTGCAACATCAGACGTGGCTTTGTGTAGACCTAGTTTCCCTGCAGCATCTCTTTGACTGACCTCCTTGGCAATTGATCCCGGACCTCCACTGACCTCACTTCTGGACTTCTGACTCGGCAAGTACGCTTTGGATAGGCCTGGCAGATTTACAACCCGACTGCTGGCTAAGGACTTTCCTTCCCTGCCAAAGACCCAGGAATTTCCAGCCCCCCCTGACACTGCTGATGCAGTGTAGAGCTGACACTATGAGACAATTACATTGAAGGTCCATGACATCAGGCTATCTCTGACTGGGTCTTCATGAAATGACTGGGTCTTTTCTGCATGAAAAAAAAAATCAGCACACTTCAGATATAATGAATCAGTATTGTGGCCCAATAAATGAGCTGGGATCACTCTGTGCTGCAGCACTGATTGACCTAAGCAGGTGTAGATCTGATTGGTGCCTGCCAGGAAAGGAGATCAGTGGGAATCCCATGTAAGCCATTCTTTGGAAGAAAGAATAGGCTATAAGTTTTCTTTTTTTACAGAAATAAAATCTTCAAGAAAACATCTTACTTGCTTAGGTACTCTAAAGCAATGGTTCCCAACCTGGGGGCCGTGATCTTCAGGGGGGCTGCAAACAGTAAATTATTTATTTATTTATTTATTTATTAAAAAGTCTTTACTCCCTGGACGCTGGATGCTCCCCACTGCTGCTGCAGATGACACCACCCTCTTGCTCCAAACAAGGACTTTGCTGAAGCATCTTTCTGGTGCACTGCGTCTTTCCAGTGCACTGAGGGCATGCGTCTGCCTATAAAACATATGGCAGATGCTGAGGGAGACTGAGGACGGAGCTACCAGAAAGAAAAGGGGATTACTATCACTGACTCCCATCTCCTTGCACTGCCGCTGCTGACAAAGCCCTTGCTCAGAATGAGAGGAGAGGGCTTTTTGTGAGGCAAAAAGAAGAAAGGCTCTAAGGAAAGGTTTCTTTCCCCCTTCCTTCCTGGCAACCAACCTGCCTGCCTTCCTTGGCTCCTGCTTTGCTGCCACCTCCTTTTAAAAATTATTCTTATTTGCTGCAAGGCCGCCCAGATCTCGCCTTCAGCCCAGACAGAGCCAAGAAGCAGTGAGGAAGTTCAGGACTTGCTCGCCCCCCATTTCTGAGGCTAAGTGTGTGTGCCAGCCTCTTTCCTTCCTTCCACCTACTTTTCCCCTCCAAGACACTACGGCAGTTGAGGGCTTCCCCCCTCCCACGTGCCCAAATGCATGCACACCTGCAGATGCATGCTGGAGGGGCAGGTGTGTTTGTGTGTGTACATGCACTGATCTGTCTTCTACTCCTTTCTCATTCCCCAAGTGCACGCTAACCAACTCATCAGTTCTGATGATCATTCCAAGGGCTAAAAGCACTAACCCTCCTCCTCAGTCTATCCACCCTGTTGTCTGCAGTGCACAGTCTAGCATCTCCATCACCACCACATTGCTGCTTCTTGATTGATATTATTAAAAATGAAAAAGCTCAGCAGGTTGGCTGAGGCTGGGATCCACATACTGCATATGAAATATATTTATTATTGCATTTATATCCCACCTTTCCTCCGACTTGCTCAAGGTGGTGCACATAGTTCCCCCCCCTTCCATTTTATCCTTACACCAACCCTGTGAGATAGGTCAGGCTGAGAGATGGTGTTTAGTCCAAGGTCGCCCAGTGGGCTTCATGGCTGGGTGGAGATCTGAACCTGGTTCTTAGTCCAAAACTGTAACCACTGGTGTTGGGAGACAGGACTGTACATCTTCAGGCTGGGGGGGGAGGGGATACCAATTTGATTGGACCTTTGCAGTAAGAAAAGAAAGCAATACCTCCCTGTCTGCAGGGAACTTTTAATGGAAAGGGATATTTGGAGATGTGATTTGTCATGGACCATCTTTTCAATTAACAGAGACTAAAATTACAATTAGCATGCGGGGTGTCATGAAATATTTTGAGCTTATAAAGGGGGTCCTGTACTCATAAAGGTTGGGAACCACTGCTCTAAACCATCCATTACTCTGTTGATAGAAAGCTTTGCTCAGTTGACCATTAGTCTAGATCTCCCTGCTGATTACCCTTTTGATAAGTTTGCAACTCCTACTTCTTGCTGCTCTGTCCCTGTAGTTCAGTGATGGAGAACGTGTGACTAGGGATGGGTGGATCTGTTGATTTTAGTTTCTTTTATATTCATTTTTCTAATCCAGTTCTCCACATTTCCACATCAGTTTGAGATGTTTTTTAAAAAAATTCCTCATGAAAATTCATCAGCATTTTAGTGTGAATTTCTCTACATATCTTTGTATGCAAGTTTGCCTAATATATACATTTTTGCAAAGTAATTTCCCCTAATGTAATGCATTTTGATGCTATTTTCACTAATATATACAGAGCTTGGAAAAGTTACTTTTTAAAATTACAACTCCCATCAGCCCTAGCCGGCGTGGCCACTGGATTGGGCTGATGGGAGTTGTAGTTCAAAAAAGTAACTTTTCCAAGCTCTGCATTTTGATGCAAACTTTACCCTAGCATATGTATTGTTGTACACATTACTTGGCTGGAGAACTGCACTGCAAAATTCAGAGAAGCATGATTTTTTTAAAAAATAATTTTTATTGAATTTTCTATAATATCAGTAAGCAAACAGTATAAGGAGAAGGATGACTGTGTTTCAGTTTGTGTACCATTTCTGAAAGTGTAAATTAGGTAGGTCCACCTTTAAATACGAACCAAATTGCACTTCTCCCCTATCCCTACCTGTGACCATCCAGATGTTGTTAGACTCTAGATGTTGTTGGACTCCAATCTCCATCAGCCTGAGCCAGCATGGCCAATGGTCAGAAATTATGGTTGCTGTAGCCAAGCAGCAGGTGGAAGGCGTCAGGTTTCCTATCCCTGCTGTAGATTTATCACTATTTTTTGTCACTTGTAGCAAACTATGCACTGCACTTGTTAGTCACCTTGACATTTTCACTTTGTGTGTAAGCTGTCACATTACATTAATATGTATTATGCAAAAACAGACAGCTGACTTAACAAATTGAAAAGTGAATTTCATTAAAAATATTTTGGTGTATTAGTTTGTTACTGTTGGAACCAGTACAACCTCTGGTTTCACAAATGAAATGGTTCGAGAATGGTGTTACCTTTCTGAATTGGGCCTCTGCAAGCAACAGTGGAGTCAGTATAAAAGTTTTCTGTTTTCTAGCTTGTTCCACAATGCAGACCAACTCAAATCTCCTCCAGCCCTTTATAAATCTCCATGCACTAAAATGTGTCCCAGTGACTTCAAGAACACATATTAGTTTGTTTTTCATATCCTTAATCACATCATTTGTGAAACTGAAGTTGGCTTTCCAAATATGACAGGTATGTAATAAATAATACCTTTGTGGTCTTTGTGAACCTTGATTTTTCTTTTGTTTAAAGGAAAATTTAAATTTGAGAAAAAGCATTGTCTCTTAAATTCATTCCCTCCCATCTCTTCTTTTGCCTCTCCCAGACCAAGATGAGAGAGCTGCAGAACTGAGCAGAGAGCAAAATGAGAAAACCATACGGAGTACCCAGACAGCTCTCCGAAACTTCAGGGAGTTTCTCATCTCTAAGTATCCCTCAGAGGCCCGGGAGATCTATATCATTCCTTGCAAAGAGCTGGATGCTTATCTAGCATCATTTTTTGTTGATGCCCGACAAAAGGATGGTTCAGAATATGAGCCAAATAGTTTGGCCAACTACCAGTGTGGGCTGGAGCGGTATCTCAAGGAGCATAGATACGGATATAGCATTACCAGGGATAAGGAATTCAAGAGGTCTCAAGAAGCACTGAAACAGAAGCAGATAGAGCTGAGATGCAAAGGTAAAGGCAACAAGCCACACAAGTCCATGAAGCTTACCTTTGCAGATGAGCTTATCCTACGCAAAAGAGGCCTGCTAAGCCGATATAACCCAGAGGGACTTCTGAACCTTGTCTGGCTTAATAATACCAAGGCGTTTGGTCATTGTACTGGCTTCCATGGCTCTACTCTCAAATGGGGGGACATTAGGCTTCAGGTGACAGAGACTGGATTGGAATATTTAGAATGGATGGGTCAAGACAGCAGTGATGGGAACACCAAAACCAAGAGAGCGAGCACAGACTCCAGAGTATATGCAACGCAGCATGCGCCACAGACCTGCCCAGTGCAAGACTACAAAGAGTATGCACAAAGACGCCCTCCAGCAATGCGGTATGAGGATGCCCCTTTCTACTTGTCCATTAAGCCGGTGGTTAATCTAGCCGCACTTCATTGGTACAATTGTCAAGCCCTAGGTAAAAACAAGTTGGCCAAGATGGTCAAGACTATGTGTGAGAAGGGGAACATCCCTGGTAGGAAGACCAACTTCAGTGTGTATCAAAGCTGCAGCACGCTCTCTGAAGCTCAAAGTAACCAACTGGTGCTGATTTGCAACAACTTAAGCCAACAGGCCGCTCAGTCAATGGCGAGCCACTCCAGCTCTGGTAACTTCATAGTGTCAGCATCTTATGACTCTTCTTCAGACACTGCTTGAAAGGACTCAAGATGGGAACACTTTGCATTTGAAGCTTTGGATCTATGTCCAGTAACACACAACAGTTGTGATTCTACATGACCCTACCTATTCACCCTTCCCCAGTGTGAATTCACTTTATTAAAACAAATGATATTTTTTCTTTTTACAAATCCTTGAATAGAAATAGTTTAGTATAACTTATATAATATTTATAGTGCTAATATGGAAAAAACGAAGCCTATGGGGGTGCTAATATAATGGTAGATTTTCAAAAGTGGAAATAGTTTTCAGGTATATATGAGACAGGCCATAATATTTTGGCACAAGCAAGCAACAGTACAAACTTAAGTCAGTGTGAAATGAGCTTAGCTGTAATGGGTTTCTCAAAAGTACAATGGGAACTATAACTTAATGTGGGCACTGAGAATATGTTGTTACTGGCCCTTCATAGAACTACATTTCCTACAGTTCTTTGATTTAGAGAAACTTAATAGGTGAATGGATATGATGCTAGTTTAAATTTGTAATGCAGACGTATCCTGAGAAGATCCTCTGTGAAGGCAACATGGTTAATGAATGGGAACTAACCACTGGGAACATTTTCTGTGTGGCCTCCACACCAATGAATGGGACAAAGTGCTCAAGAGTGGAGCTCAAGAGTGCTTTTGTGCATCTCCTGTTCATTGCCACTGAGCTTATGCAGAAGATGCTGGCATAAGATCATGCCCTACATGCATAGCTTGCACCTAAACATTTTTTATGAGTGTAAATTACCCATGATGCTTCATGTCTTTTGAAAGTTTCTTATTAATGAATCCTGTATGCAATATGGTGTGTGTGTGGAGAAGGGATAATTGTCTATGTTCTTTTTTGCCTGGAAATACGTTCTTGATCAGCCAGATTTAAGAGGGAGGGAAGGCACAGAGAAAACAGGATGCAGTTTTTTTCATTTGTTTTTTGTGTCTCAATCATGCCAGTTGAGGAAAAAGAAATGATAAAGCAAAAAGAACTCAAACACCAGTGGTCATTTAAAAAGAAGTATAATATTTATCAATATGCAAAAACAAATGTCACAGCAACAAAGAGAGAGACTGTTAGACAATCTTAACTTTTTCATACCGAATACCAGTGTTTTAGCCCTGTCTGACTTGTCATTTAAAACAAACAACTGTCAAAGATTCAACTAAATTGTAGCTGCTGCACCAACCGGCCACAATGCAAAACAGACTTATAAGGTTGCTTTAACTCTGCATTAAATTGTGACCAGTATTTGTTTCCTTGATAAAACAGCAATAACAGCAAAAATAATGCCCCTCCCCGATCTTCCAGAAAACATTAAATGCTGAATACAGTCACAAACTCCAAGCTTTTTTCTTTTCTTTTTTTCTTTTTACTCTTGGGGTCTTTCCGGGGAATTAAAACGGAAACAAAACAGACCCTTCCTAAGTTTTATACACACTAGTAATATGATACTCCATAATAACCACATACTGCAGAGGTAGCCAGCGTGGTGCCCTCCAGAGGCACCAGACTACAACTCCCATCTAGAGATGTGAAGGTCTGAAACAAAAAGGGAAATTTTGAAAAACACACACCATTTCCCCCTATTTTTTTTCCTGAATTTTTCTGATTTTTCCCCAAAGTTTTTTTTTAAAAAAACCCTTTCCCCTTCATTTGCCTTTTCCCCCCTGGGCCTTCACATCTCTACTGCTATCATCCCTGATCACAGGCCACGTGGGCTGGTGCTGATGGAGTTGGGAGTCCAACAGCATCTGGAAGGCACCATGTTGGCTACTCCTGATGAACTAGATGGCAGGGTAGATTTGCTGAAAGGGAACAATTGTGCTTGGTCCTTTAAAAAAGGAAATTCAGTGCTCTCCAGCCCTAGAGAGGGCAAAGATGTCAAAGACCTAAATCACCCTTCCCCACTCTGGTGTCTTCCAGATGTTTTGGACTATAACTCACATCAGCCCCAGCCAGCATGGCCAATGGTCAGAAGTAATGGGAGTTTAGCAACATCCAGAGGGGACCAGATTGGGGAAGGATGACCTAACCAAACAAACAAACCTGAAAAAGGAACAGAACTGAGGAAGCAAATGGTGAACTGGCCCCACGCCCCATTGTGTACGACTCAGCTCTAGGAAATCAGCAGCAGGGGAAACCCCTGCTTAGAAAACCTATGACTTTTGATCTACACATTAAATCTTCTGGTTGATTTGATTCTCCCACCACATCTTTTAGGAAATTCCCATTGCTTTGTAATAGAATAATTTTGTATCAAAGTTCTTTTTTAATATATTAAATCTGACGCTAAATTACATGTGACATTGCTGTGTTTAGTAACCCAAAGAATAGCCAACTAGTGGCCTGAGGGCTAAATCCAGACCCCTCAAGCTATTTGTCTGGCCCATGGTGACTGCGGGTGGGGGGCAGATGAAGGAGGGGGCAGGACTTCTGCACCTTTAATAGCTGTGCAAGAGCCCTGTCCTCATTTTCTTCTGGTCACCAACCTTTAACAAGACTGTTATTTGCCTATAGCGTCACTCATAAGGATAAAAAATGTTGTAGGAGCCATTCCACACATTGTTACATATCTCTTGGGAGATTATATATAATGCTCCAGATATGCCTGCGTGCATTGCTTTTTAACTGTGGCTGGGTGGCATCAACTTTGTTATGGAACCTGCCCATTTGTGAAGAGGTCAGTTTTGTGCAGCGAAATATACTTCCCCTGCTCCCCAGACCACTGAGAATATGGAAGTGGGTCATCCTTGTTTTCTTCTAACTAATTCTCTTTTCCAGTTAAAGTTGGAATAAAACTTTTAACAGCAAGTTCTGAAGGGTGGGGGAAGGAGAATATTTTGCTTATAAAAAGGAACCTTTGTCTTGCCAAAAATAAAAATAAGAATTCCTATGCATTGTGTAATTCAGTGATGTTGCTGTTAAATATGCATGTTTTATTGATACATTTGTGACCTTTGTAGGATTGTTAATCATTGCTGCTAAAACCATTCATTGTAGTTAAATTGGCGTGGTGGTGGTACAGTTTACTATTACATAGCTAAGTGGTAGAACATCTGCTTTCCATTCAGTTTGCACAGCCAGTTGCACAGCCAGCTTACTATGAGGGCTGTGCAAGTTAACAGTTTTAGGTGTGACATGACTACTTGTATGTTTTTGCTTTTTAATTTATTTTTAATTTGGAGCCCATACTAGTGCCTTCTGTAGAAGGAAAATGTGCTGTGGTTGACAAATTGTGCCAAATTTTCAAGTCATGATGTCCTAGATATCCAGTCAGTGACGAGGACAAACAAATTGTTAATGTGTTCTTTGGGCCCAATCTTTTACTATTGTTATAGATAATTTAAATAGCACTTTTTAAAATGTCCTGACAACAGACCTTTTAGATAGGGCACTGTAATTCCCATTATACAGATGGGAAAACTGAGGATTCCCAGGGTGTATCTACATGACAGACTTTAACTGGCTTAACAGTCACTTCCTCATCCCACAGAACCCCAAAATAATTGTAAATCTGTGAAGGGGAATGCTAAGAACACAGCAGAGAATTCTCAGCTACTCCCCAGCCTACAGAAAGTTTCTTATGGAGGAGCTTTGGATCCTAGTTATTATTTATTTATTTATTGCACTTGTATACCGCCCCATAGCTGAAGCTCTCTGGGCGGTTTACAGCAATCAAAAACATTAAAACAAATACGCAATTTAAAAACATATTTTAAAAACAATTTAAAACACAATTTTAAAATCCAAAACAATATAAAAACAATTTAAAAACACATGCTAAAATGCCTGGAAGAGGAAAGTCTTGACCTGGCGCCGAAAAGATAACAGTATTGGCGCCAAGGCGCACCTCATCAGGCAGATCATTCCATAATTTGGGGGCCACCACTGAGAAGGCCCTCTCCCTTGTTGCCACCCTCCGAGCTTCCCTAGGTTTGAGGAGTTATTTATCAGATTATTTATTAGGTTTTATGGAAAGCCATAGCTAAGTGGTAGAACATCTGCTTTCCATTCAGAAGGTTCCAGGTTCAATCCCTGGAATCTCCAGGTAGGGCTGGGAAAGATTCCTTCCTGAAACCCCAGAGGACCGCTGCCAGTTAATGTAGACCAGAGATGGGGAATCTGGCTCTCCAGATGTTGCTGGACTTCAACTCCCATCAGCCTCTGCCAGCATGGCCAATGTTCAGAGATGACTGGAGTTGTAGTCTGAAGAGCAACAGATTTTCCATCCCTGGTGTTAGACACTACCAAGCCAGATGGGCCAATGGTCTGTTTTGGAATAAGCTTCCTATGTTCCTAGAATAGAATGATCATCTTAAATTAGCAATTAAACTTTATTTCTGAGAGCAATGTCTTCAAAGTAAAGACCTGCAGGTAACAAGGTTCTCAATTATTTTCATAATGGGCTTGCTATGATTTTTTTTAAAAAGGTAATTGCAAAACCTAGCAGAATGTGATGAGTCTTCTGAAACAGATCACTTCAACAGTGTCAAAAGGGGTAAACACCAGGGTTTCTTGTCTAAGTGTAGCCAAATAGATAGTGCTGGTAAGGTGGACTTGGTATGCTGTTTGTCATTACATGCACACTTAAGAAAAGAAGCCTCCCCCATTATGCATGTGCCAAACCCCATCTTTACAGGATATACGGTTCCTGTTGTTGTTCCCCTTCCATCCAAAACCTGATCTAGCTCATGCAGGAATACTAGGAGTTACTTGGGTGCTAAAACTGGCATTTTCTGAGGTGCAAAAGCTCCTGTGGTTATGGCTTTGATCCACTTAGAGATGGACTATACACATTACACTTGCCATGTAAGAACAATCCAGTTCTGCCTAACTGAATCCTGTAGGTTCCTGTGTGGACAGGTAGACAAATTGCAGTCAAATATGTAGGGTAGAAGGAGTCACTGCAGATCTTATATATCTGCTTCTCTGTCTCTTGGGGCTAAGTTTTTCCTGCTCCTACCCTTTCCAATACTTAGCGGAAAGCAAACACCAAGGAAACAAATAAGCAATGGATTGGCAATTAGCCACTTTTGTGTGTGTTTGACTGTGAACTTAATCGTCTCCAGACCATAGCTCGCTTGAAGAGGATATGCTTTGCATGCAGAAGTACCCAGGTTCAATCTCTAGCATCTCCAGGTCAACATGTGATGGGAAAGACTGTCCTGTTGTGATTCTGTAGAAGAACCCATGGGACAAGGCAATCTCATAGTGGGCAACTTGCTCAACAAAGGTTGGAAGTGGCCTTTTGAGCCTCTGCCTCCGGTCTACCTCTCCTATGTTTTATGTGTCTTTTGAAGGGCCAGTCCCCTGGCTTGAAAACAGACACTTATCCTGCACTTTAGGGTCTGTCTCCTGGTGTGCTCCCTGCACCATTAGACTGGCAAAATAGTGTGGGAGGCAATCAGTTCCTTGGACCCAGAGGAAAGTGCCCATAAGGTTTACAGCTTTGTTTCTGTGGGCTCTGGTGCAATGGTCTCTTGCCAACAAGCCTCATGTTGGCCCTTGATCATCAACATCAGGCTCAGAACCAGGAACCTGGTCTGGCTTCTCAGCCAGTGACTCTGTAGCCTCTGACTTGCTGTCCTGCTTACAGCTAGACTCCAGGGTCATGACACACGTCTCTACCTGAGACCATAGAGAGCCACTGCCACTGTTTGGCATTCTAGCCCAGAGAAGAACATAGGAAACCACCTTTAATGGAGCCATACCAGTGATCCATCTAGCTCAGTTTTGTCTATACTGACTGGGAACAGCTTTCCAGGGGTTCAGGCCAGAGTTTCTCTCTGCCCAGCCTGCAGATGCTTGGGACTGAACCTGGAACCTTCTGCATGCACAGCAGATGCTCTACTGCTGAGCTATGGCCCTCCCCCTATATAATACTGGGCTAGATGGCCAAACAATCTGATGATATATGGCAGCTTCCTATCTACTAGGGAGACTCTGAAGCACCAATGTGGGTGTTCAGCTTAACAGGTCACAAATTGTACACGCCTGGTTTTCAGTTCTCATTGATGTGGGTTTACTTTTAGCTCCTTTCAGCATCTGGAAGGTGGAAATATAAAACCTACATATGTGTGCACTGAGACCTGACATTCATGTTGCAGCTTGCCAGAGGGATGCTACAGAAAATGGTAAACTACTATGAACTATCCAGCCCCAGCCATAATGCACTGGACCACTTATTATGTGTATCAATAAGCCTGCATAGTAAGTTATGAGATTCCATGTGACTTTCTGTGGCCATCTAGAAAGAAGGGCAGGTAGGGCACATAGAACTGCTGTGGGTAATTCTATGTATTACAGCCAGAATACAGATTATTTTGGACAGTCACAAAATTTGTCTAGGATTGTCAAATTCATCACATTTTGGACATTCATGATCACATGTTGAAGGCAGGAAGTTGTGATTTAGCTATGGCTCTCTAGTGTGTGTACAGCGCATATAGTGAAAAAGACATGCATAGCCTCTTCAAATGTGATGGTATCCATTCTTAGTCCAGAGTGTTCCATGTGACCTTCAGCTCTCTGACTGCTGAATTTCTTTGCTACAAAAGTAAAGGCATCTACTGTTAAATCTGACAGCATACAGGAGCATCTGCATGGTAAAGGAAATTTGGTGTACTCCAGGGATTCAAAGGAGCTTCCTTTCCTCATCTTGTATTGGCTGGGAAATATATGTAACTCTATAACATCCTGATACAAATTGTGTGCAATTTATTAGGAAAACAGGGAGGGAAGAGGTATATACATAGAAAAAGTGAAAGATTTTTAAAAATGTAGATTACTCATTTATGCAAACAATTATATGATTCTCATAAGAATAAGGTAGTTGTGTGTTAATTGGTTTTTAATGAGATATTTTATTTTACAATGGCCAATTTTGATGTTTTAGAAAGAATATTTCATTTCATTGTTTACTGCCCATGATTGTATTTAAAAATTTCAGATAGTCTTTTTGAATGTTTGGTTTCATTGATGTACAATGTTGACAATTGTTGTGTGACATTTATCATTTCAAAATATGTATGGGTAGAGCCTTAAAATTGTTAAAACTTGCATCTTAATATTAAACTCATTTGCATGGAAATGAGCTTTGATGAAGCCAATTATGGGGCCAATTCAAATCTGAAAAGAAATTTGGCTGTGTGGATCTGTGCAGAGTTTAGTATGTAATGTATTGAATGAATGGCACGAAGGCTTCACAGTATGCCCGGCTGTCAGGGCCTCTAGGGTTTGAACCAGGAATGTTTTGGCTTAAGGCTGGGACCTAGCCTAGTAAGTCACCCATGACTGTGGGCCCTCAAGTCCAACAGTGTCATTGCCCAGAAGTCAGAGCCTATCAGAGGAGGGTCTGAGGATACTGAAAATGAGGAAATAGATGGCAGAAAGAGCCCCAGAAGCAATTCTGACAGGAGTGATTTCTCCAGGAGCCAGCAATGTATTCACAGCCCTAGCCCTCTCCTCCAACTTTGTGTCTTCGTCAATGGGCTGACTATGGTCCTGGACTCCTGCCAAGCTTCACCAGAGCATTCTATATAGGCCTCAGCCTGGACAGGACTCAGAATTCTGTTCAGGCACAGAAAATAATATGGTTGCACAATATCAGCTCTTGTAAAATGGTTGGCAGTATGAAGCCTCTGGATTGGCCATCCCAGATATATTAATACTAGAAATCTGCCATTGCCTATTTAATGGAGTTGGCAGTATGGTGTAATGCAGTAGTCTTCAGCCTTTTCAGATCTGGGACTCACCTTTAACCCAAACATGCATTGGCGGACTAATTTCTTAACTTTTTACCATGTATTTGTTTGGTAGTAGTGCTGCTGTTGTGACCTACCTTAGATCAGGCTGTGACCCAGTAGTGGGTCCTCCTGATCCACTAAATGAAGACCAGTGGTGTAGTGGATAGTTTTGGTTTTGCACTGGGGAAAAAATTTGGGTTTCAGCTCTAGCTCACCCTTGAGCAAGTTACTCCCTGTCAGCCTAACTGAGCTTATAGAGCTGTTGTGTGAATAAAATGTGATCTTCCCTGTCTCTCCTGGCCTGAGCTCTAGGGAAGAAGGATGAAATACAAATCAGATAAAGAGCATAATCTTCTGAGCAGTACCTGCACTCAGCAACTGACTGCAAGGACCCTGGGTTGGAGAACATACACTCTAGGTTGGGTTCCAGGTGTGGCTACCCATAGCCTTGGCTTAGCCCTACATCCAGCCCACATTGACTGGCCCATGAAAAATGGAAGGCCACATGGCAGTGCAATACAATTTAGGGTGGTCTGAGAACTGGATGCCTGGTAAGGAAATCACACAGCTGTTTCATTATATGCCAGTGAACTCTGCACGAAATCCACTTTGCCCATATTCACAATATGCTAACTTGGTGAGTGGTCTCTTACTTTCATTTAGATGCATTTAGGTTTAAAATCAAGGTGTTAAGAGCATCATTCTGAAAGTAATCCACTGAGGAAGTTAATTATGTCTGTGTTAGGCGCATGCTTATAATCACAGTATTCTGTCTGTGCCTAGGTAGGGTGACACACGCATTTAATAAACTGTTTTCTGCAAAGCTGGCTGCTTTCTTGAATCACATTAAAATAATTTGCTTATATTTTCAAAACTCGTGGCAGACACAACACAGACAAAAGGAAAGACCCTTGTTGGCACCTACGTTTGTATGCTACCCTTCCTCTCTCCTTCAGAGAACTCAAGAGTGGTGGTTTATCCTCACAGCCAGGCTATGAGAGATACAGACTTACCCAAGGTTCTGTGGTTGGCTGCATTTGGAATGCTGTGTACAGTTCTGGTCGCCTCATTTCAAAAAGGATATTGCAGAGCTGGAAAAGGTTCAAAAAAGGGCAACCAAAATTATTAAGAGGAGGGAGGAACTCTCCTATGAGGAAAGATTGCAGTATTGGGGGCTTTTTAGTGAATAAGAGGTGACATGACAGCAGTGTATAAAATTATGCTGGCATGGAGAAGGTGGATAGAGAAAAGTTTTTCTCCCTCTGTCATAATACTAGAACTCATGGACATTCAAAGAAGCTGAATGCTGAAAGACTCAGGACAGGAAAAAGAAAAAGTAGTTCACGCAGAGCAAGGGATGGAAGGATCTGTCAATTTCCTTTATCTCAGTTTCTCATTTTTTTAATCTGAGATTTAGTTCTCTACACTTCTGCAGCAGTTTGTGACTTCTTTTTAATCCTCATGAAAATTCTTCATCACTTTAGTGTAAATTTCTCCGAATAAACACATTTTTGTATGCTGTTTTGACTAAAGTGCACATTTTTACAAGCAATTTATCTCCATATAATGCATTTTCATTAATACATTTTTACACATACTTTCCTCTAATATGTGCATTTTTGTAAACTTTGGTTGAAGAACCACATTGCAAAATTCAATACGTAAGTACACATTTCGAAGGATGGCTGTGTTTTGGTTTTCATATTGTTTCAGAAAGTGCAAATTTGATAGATTTGGTTTTAAATGAGAACCAAATTGAATTTCTCCCCGATCCCTACACAGTGCATAGTTAAACTATGGAATTTGCTCCCATAGGAGGCCATGATATTTATTTATTTATTTGTTTGTTTGTTTCATTTATAGACCGCCCATAGCGAGTGGCTCTCTGGGCGGTGTACAAAAAAGTTAAAATACAAAATATCAACAATAAAATCAGACAACAAACAAACACAAGCAGCAACAAAAGAAAAAAGAAAAAATAAAAATATAAAATTATAACATAAACGCTTAAAATGCCTGGGAGCATAGCCAGGTCTTAACCTGGCGCCGAAAAGATAGAAGCATAGGCACCAGGCGTACTTCTTCGGGGAGGCTGTTCCACAGTTCGGGGGCCACTACAGAAAAGGCCCTAGATCGAGTAACTGTCCTCTGGGCTTCTCGATGGGTTGGTACCCGGAGGGGAGGGCCTTAGATGCTGAGCGAAGTGACCGGGTAGGTTCATAGCGGGAGAGGCGTTCCACAAGATATTGCGGTCCCATGCCATGTAAGGCTTTATAGGTCAAAACTAGCACCTTGAATCTGGCTCGGAAACAAATAGGTAGCCAGTGCAAACGGGCCAGAACAGGTGTTATATGTGCTGACCAGCTGGTCCTCGTCAGCAGTCTGGCTGCTGCGTTTCGCACTAGCTGAAGCTTCCGAACTGTCTTCAAGGGCAGCCCTACGTAGAGCGCATTACAGTAATCCAGCCTAGAAGTTACCAGAGCATGAACAACTGAGGCGAGGTCATCCCTGTCCAGATAGGGGCGTAGCTGGGCTACCAACCGAAGGTGGTAGAACGCATTCCTTGCCACCGAGGCCACTTGCGCCTCAAGAGACAAGTAAGGATCGAAAAGAACTCCCAGACTACGAACCTGTTCCTTCAAGGGGAGTGTAACCACATCTAGAACAGGGTGAACATCCACCATTTGGGCAGGGAAGGCACTCACCAACAGTGTCTCAGTCTTGTCTGGATTGAGTCTCAGTTTATTAGCTCTCATCCAGTCCATTATCGCGGTCAGGCAATGATTCAGCACATCCACAGACTCATCTGTAGAAGATGAAAAGGAGAAATAGAGCTGCGTGTCATCAGCGTACTGGTGGCAACGCACTCCAAAACTCCTGATGACGGCACCCAGAGGCTGCATGTAGATGTTAAAAAGCATGGGGGACAAAATCGACCCCTGAGGGACTCCACAATGGAGAGTCCAAGGTGTCGAGCAATGTTCCCCAAGTACTACCTTCTGGCGACGATCCACCAAGTAGGAGCGGAACCACTGCCAAGCAGTGCCTCCAACTCCCAACTCCACGAGTCTCCCCAGAAGGATACCATGGTCGATGGTATCAAACACCGCTGAGAGATCAAGGAGAATCAACAGAGTCACACTCCCTCTGTCCCTCTCCCGACAGAGGTCATCGTACAGGGCCACCAAGGCTGTTTCAGTGCCAAAACCAGGCCTAAAACCGGATTGAAACGGATCCAGATAATTGGTCTCATCCAAGAGCACCTGGAGCTGATTGGCAACCACCTGCTCCAGAACCTTGCCCAAAAAGGGGATATTTGCCACCGGTCTATAATTGTTCAAGTTATCTGGGTCTAAGGAAGGTTTCTTCAAAAGAGGTCTCACTACTGCCTCCTTGAGGCTACTAGGGACTACTCCCTCACTCAAGGAGGCATTTATCACTTCCTTGGCCCAGCCGGTGGTACTAGTCCTGCTAGCCTTGACCAGCCAAGATGGACAAGGATCTAGAGCAGACGTGGTCGCCCGCACCATTCCAAGCACCTTGTCCACTTCCTCAAGCTGCACCAACTGAAACTCATCCAATAATGAAAGACAAGACCGTGTTCTGGACACTTCAATGGATTCATCTGTCATAACATCAGAGTCTAGGTCCCTACGGATGCATGCGATTTTATTTTGGAAGTGCCCTGCAATGTCGTTACAGCGAGCTTCAGATGTTTCAATGGTATCTTGAGGACCAGAATGTAAGAGTCCTCGTACAACCCTAAAAAGCTCTGCTGGGCGGCAGAGAAATGTCCTGATAGAGGCAGCGAAGTAGGACTTCTTCGCCGCCCTTACCGCTTTTATGTACGACTTAGTAGAGGCACTTACCAAAGCATAATTGCATCTGTCTGGAGTTCGTCTCCATCTGCACTCCAGCCTCCTTCTCTCTTGCTTCATCACTCTCAGCTTCATCACTCCGGGGTATACCACGGAGCTGTATGAGCTCTGCATCGAAGAGGGCGCGCGGGAGCGATCGTGTCGATAGCCCGGGCCATCTCTGTATTCCACAGTTCGACCAAGGCCTCGACAGGAGCGCCAGTACTATCAGCTGGAAAAACTCCCAGAGCCCTCTGAAAACCAATAGGATCCATAAGCCTCTGGGAGCGGACCAACTTAATAGGTCCCCCACCCTTGCAGAGGGAAAGAGTCGTCGTAAGTCTAAAACTCAGCAGGCATGATAGCCATGAACTTGGATGGCTTTAAAAGAGGAGACAGATTCATGGAGGATAAGGGTGTCAATGGCTATTAGCCATGATGGCTGTACATAGTCAGAGGCAGTATGCTTCTGAAAACCAGTTGCTGGAAGCCGCAGGACGAAAGAGTGCTCTTTCATTCAGGTCCAGTATGTGGGCTTCCCATAGGCATCTGGCTGGCCACTGTGAGGATGGGATGATGGGCCACTGGTCTGACCAAGCAAGCTCCTCTTATGTTCTTATGGTTATCTAGTGAGGTTCATAGGTGAGCATAGATTGAACCTGGGTTCCCCATATTCAAGACCAGGCTTTTGTCACAATACCTAGGGGTCTGGACAGCAACAAGTCTTTAGTGCACCTTTCTGTTGTGCTCTGCTGTGCCCCCAGCTGGAAGCCCTTAGCTTCAGAAATAGAACTGAGTTGTTTTTTAAAAAAAATGGTTCCCTTGCCCTACCCCCACCCCCTACACTGTTCAGCCTTGGGACTAGGTAAGGAATCCTAAGTGGCTGCTATTAGCTGTCCTTAAAATTTTGCTGGGAGGTTTGGCAGACTTAAGGGGGCAACATGATAGAGTTGTATACGATTACACATGGTGCTGAGAAAGGGGATAGGGAAATATTTTTCTCTCTCATAATACCGGAACTCAAGACCAATGAAGCTGAATGTTGTAATATTCAGGACTGACACACAAAAAACGTCTTCACACAGCACATAGTTAACCTATGGAATTTGCTCCCACAAGAGGCAGTGATGGCCACCAACCTGAATGGCTTTAAAAGAGGATTAGACAAATTCATAGAGGAGAAGGCTGTCAGTGGCTACTCACCATGATGGTTGTGTTCTACCTCCATCATCATTCATTATCTCTGAATAGGGGAGAGGACTGTTGCGCTCAGGTCTTGCTTACAGACTTCCCATAGACATATGGTTGGCCTCTGTGAGAACAAGATCCTGGACTACATGGGCCTTTGGCCTGATCCAGCAGGGCTCTTCTTATGTTGTAGCCCCTTCCTCCAGCATCAAAAACACATGGGTCTTGCTACTCAGTTGGCCATGTCCTAGACACTGAGAAAGGTGCACGCATCAGGTACTTAGCCATTGGCTTGTTCGCTCTCCACAGTATCCCCTTTGCTGGGAGCAGCCTTCAAATCCTGAGTACTTGGCTTTCGTCTGAAGTGTGCATCCTACTCTCAGTCAGCTTATCCCCACTATTATTCCACTTTAAACGGTCATGGCTTCCAGAGGTTGGACGTAATTCGTTACAAGTAATGAATTACAAGTAATTCATTACTTTTTTGAGGAACGAGTAAGAACATAAGAACATAAGAAGAGCCTGCTGGATCAAGCCAGTGGCCCATCTAGTCCAGCATCCTGTTCTCACAGTGGCCAACCAGGTGCCTGGGGGAAGCCCGCAAGCAGGACCCGAGTGCAAGAACACTCTCCCCTCCTGAGGCTTCCAGCAACTGGTTTTCAGAAGCATGCTGCCTCTGACTAGGGTGGCAGAGCACAGCCATCATGGCTAGTAGCCATTGATAGCCCTGTCCTCCATGAATTTGTCTAATCTTCTTTTAAAGCCATCCAAGCTGGTGGCCATTACTGCATCTTGTGGGAGCAAATTCCATAGTTTAACTATGCACTGAGTAAAGAAGTACTTCCTTTTGTCTGTCCTGAATCTTCCAACATTCAGCTTCTTTGAATGTCCACGAGTTCTAGTATTATGACAGAGGGAGAAGAACTTTTCTCTATCCACTTTCTCAATGCCATGCATAATTTTATACACTTCTATCATGTCTCCTCTGACCCGCCTTTTCTCTAAACTAAAAAGCCCCAAATGCTGCAACCTTTCCTCGTAAGGGAGTCGCTCCATCCCCTTGATCATTCTGGTTGCCCTCTTCTGAACCTTTTCCAACTCTATAATATCCTTTTTGAGATGAGGCGACCAGAACTGTACACAGTATTCCAAATGCGGCCGCACCATAGATTTATACAACGGCATTATGATATCGGATGTTTTATTTTCAATACCTTTCCTAATTATTGCTAGCATGGAATTTGTCTTTTTCACAGCTGCCGCACACTGGGTCGACATTTTCATCGTGCTGTCCACTACAACCCCGAGGTCTCTCTCCTGGTCGGTCACCGCCAGTTCAGACCCCATGAGCGTATATGTGAAATTCAGATTTTTTGCTCCAATATGCATAATTTTACACTTGTTTATATTGAATTGCATTTGCCATTTTTCCGCCCATTCACTCAGTTTGGAGAGGTCTTTTTGGAGCTCTTCGCAATCCCTTTTTGTTTTAACAACCCTGAACAATTTAGTGTCGTCAGCAAACTTGGCCACTTCACTGCTCACTCCTAATTCTAGGTCATTAATGAACAAGTTGAAAAGTACAGGTCCCAATACCGATCCTTGAGGGACTCCACTTTCTACAGCCCTCCATTGGGAGAACTGTCCGTTTATTCCTACTCTCTGCTTTCTGCTTCTTAACCAATTCCTTATCCACAAGAGGACCTCTCCTCTTATTCCATGACTGCTAAGCTTCCTCAGAAGCCTTTGGTGAGGTACCTTGTCAAACGCTTTTTGAAAGTCTAAGTACACTATGTCCACTGGATCACCTCTATCTATATGCTTGTTGACACTCTCAAAGAATTCTAATAGGTTACTGAGACAGGACTTTCCCTTGCAGAAGCCATGCTGGCTCTGCTTCAGCAAGGCTTGTTCTTCTATGTGCTTAGTTAATCTAGCTTTAATAATACTTTCTACCAGTTTTCCAGGGACAGAAGTTAAGCTAACTGGCCTGTAATTTCCGGGATCCCCTCTGGATCCCTTTTTGAAGTAGGTAATTCCTTTTCATTGTGATTGTAATAGAAGTAGGAGTAATTTTATTTTGTGGAGTAATTGTAACGTTTCCAGCATTACTTTTGGGCATTACTTGAGGGACAGCAGAGTAAGTCTTCTGCTCCTCTGATTTGTGGATGAAAGTCATGTGCCTCAAACTGGGCTTCTGTGCAGCATCGCCCTTCCCTCATGCTCTGTGGGTGGGTAGGAGGCAACGAGGGAGGAGGTGGAGAGTGAGACAGGGTGGAGTGGAGAAAACAATTGTTTAAAAAAATGGATGGTGGTGGTGAAGAATGGAGTGGAGGGGAAAAGGAGCCAGAGGGCAAGAACATGGATAAAGGAGGAGGAGAAGGAGGCAGCAGCAGAATGGAGATAAAGAACTGTGGAGGTGAAAGATGACAACGTGTGTGTGTGCGTGTGTGTGAATACTGTGTTTGCACTTGGCACACAAAGTGGCCTCCACCACCCTCTCTGGCTACTGTGCTGCATTTGCAGTATTTTAACTTTTTTGCATCTCAGGGGAAAATGTTTGCTTGGGTGAGTGTCCCTTAGCTGGGGGCAGGGCAGGGTCCGGGAGGTGGTTAAGTGAGAGAGATTATGCTTGCTGGATGAGGGGGGAGGGTTGCACTTGGTTTGACGTGCAAAGATCTGAGTAGTGGCCTTTGCCTCCCTCCCCACCTCCCTTACCAGTGGAGAGACCACCATTGCTATCTTATGGATAAAAAGAATTGTTCTACTACCTCTATGTGTGTATTTTTAATGTTGTTTTAGGCTACTTAGATGTGCAGCAGCCAAGGCCAGCACCTTGTAGGGTTTTTTTTTAAAAAAGCAACTGAAATGTAATTGTAGTGATTACTTTTGAGAAAAAGTAATCAGTTACTTTCAGAGCAATTGTAATTGTAGTGGTAATTACCACTTTTTGGGGCCATGTAATTGTAACTGTAATTTATTACTTTTTAAAAGTAATCTTCCAAGCTCTGATGGCTTCCCTCAAAGAATCCTAGGACTGGTAGTTTGTGATGGGTGCTGAGAATTGTTAGGAGACTCCTGTTCTCTTCACAGGCCAACAATTGCCAGAGTGGTTTAACAGTCAGTCCCTCTCTCCAGAGAACTCTGGGAATCGTACCTCTGTGGAGATTAGGAGTCTCCTAACAACTTTCTGCACCCTTCCCAAATTACCCTTCCCATGATTCTTTGGGGAATCCATTACTGTTTCAAGTGGAATAGTAGTGAAATAAATGTATGGTGGGAATGTAGTCCAAATTCAAATCCTCTGTCATCTGGAAAGCATACTGGGTAATCTTGGCCCCATCATCATCTTTCAAGCTGACTGGGCTATTGCTGTACAGGGAGAACTTGTATGCTGCCTTGAGCTCCTTAGGGGAAAGGTGGGATAAAAATCTGATAAATCAAGTACCAAGCAGCCACAGAAAGTGCACTCCACATTCTCAAATAGTGCACAGACAGCTACATAAACTATGAGCACACTATAGTCCAATCTTGAAAAGACCCTCTTCCTTCCTTCTCCTACCCCTATGGAGGTTTCACTGTCTGCAAATAACTTAATTTTAATTCACAGAAAAGTAGCTCAAGGTTCTTCTGGCATGCTTACTGCCTTTCCAAATGTGACCAAGGGAATGACACGCACAATGCAGACCAAAGCAAAATTTTCACTTACAGTCTGAAAAAAGCCCATGCTTTGCTTTATAACTCTTGCAAGGAACAAATGAAATTTGGCTGCTTTCCTTGGAAAGGCACGTGAGACTTGAATATAGAAGAACGAATGATTCTCTCCCTCTCTTTCTCCTCTGTATTATTATTGTCCTTATTAGTACTATAATTACAGATACTAATGTTAATGGGAGTTGCTTTATAGCACACTGGGAGAAATACTTTGAAAACAGAGACAGTGAACACAAATGTTTCTGCAGCATTTTCACTTAAAGCAGGGTCAGAATTTCAATTTTGCATTAAGTGGATTTCTGTATTTTGCCTGATACAACATTTTGTACAACCGCTAATTCTATTATGCTCCTGAGTTACTTTCCTGTTGTTGACTACGGTGTTTTTTTCTCACTACCATGATCCACCACTGTAAATCTGGACCCAATGCAAATCAGTGCTAGTGCTTCAGCTACTCAGGCAAAGCTTTTTAATGTATGATAAATCCCAATACTTGCTTAGACACAGTTTTTTCTTTTTGTTACTGGGGGTAATAAAGGGTACTGCCAAACTGTTGCTATTTGGGGTGGAATTCAATCACACACCAACAAATTAAGTTTGCACATTTATAGTTGAATTTGGGAGCTCCTGCCCAATGAACTCACTTTCCTCCAAAACTGGACTTTTTGTGATAAGGAAAGTGATGGGAAAATGCACTGGAAAGTATGGAATAACACTTGCTTGGACACAACGTCATCTAACCTCCCCACAAACAAATCAGAATGAATGCTCCTTAGATAGACAACATTGTTGAATCTTTCTGCATGGCAGTAGTCCAAATAAAATGCAATTAAGGCATGTGTCACTGTGGCCAGATCTGACATCTCCAGGAACGGGTACAGTTGGTATGCTAGTCTTAGCTGTGCAAAAGTGTTCCCAGCCACCGCTGAAACCTGGGCATCGAGGTTGAGGGTTGAATTCAGGCCCAAACTGTGAAGCTGGGTCTTCAAAAGGAGTGCAGTTCCATCCAAGACAGGTCAATCTCATTCAACTCAGCAGTAAAACACCTATTGAAATAAGTAGGTCTTCACTGACTCACCAAATGCAACCAACAATGGAGCCAGGCACATCACCCTTGGGACGATATTCCATAATCTGGGCATCACTAGAGAAAAAGACCTGCCAATTGTGTCTGCCAGCCAAGCATCTGACAAAGAGCAGAGTCTGAGGTGTTCATCTCAAAATTTGGAATTTGTGGAGCAGTGGTTCTTAAGCAAAATTAAGGTACAGACATAGAATGCATTATTATAAAATAATATCAAATATTTAATATATATATAAATAATCAATATAAAATCCTTATAAGTATTGGTTGCCAGGCCTGGCTTCCAAGAGGTCTTCTGTATCTTTAAAAGTTGTGCATGGGGAAGGGAGAATTCCACCTTGTGCTTTTTCCCATTACAATGTTGCAAGAACACCTGCACTTGGCTGACTTTCTCTTCTCCTAAAGATACAAGATCAGTCTCAGGCCCTGAACCTGGCAACCCTAATCTAAGGTGTTCCCAGACTGGTGTTTATTGTGGGATTGGTGCTCCTCATGCAAGCAAGGTGTGTCTGTGTTTGCACTATCCACATGATATTGTTGACATCAAAATACCAGACCCAATTTGTTCTCCCTTTTAACTCAGTTTTACCCTTTCTGAGGAAAGTCCAATAGATTAAAAAAAATCTGTTGCCAACTGCTCCATTTGCACTATCCCAATAATTTGCAAATTAAGTCCCCATCTACAAGTACCCCTAGTTTGTATATTGCAAGTGGGAAGGAAAGGCCTTCCAAGGCACCCTGCTTATAGTATCTAGGATGGTTTCCAAGGTTTCTAGGTGAGAGCCCATGCTTGAAAAGTAATCTAGGCCATGCTGTAGCCACAGCTGCTTGCAGTCAGCATGCATCACTTGGCCAGGGAATTTAAAGCAAGTTAGGTAGTAATTTCTGTGGATCTGTGGTCAATGTTGCAACACAGCAGATTTAGTTGGGCTTCACAAGATCTTTCTCTGCTTCAGAAACTGGCTTGGGTGCATATAAAGTGTACCTGAAAGTCTAGCGGATGCAGTAAAATTACAGTGCAACAATAAAAAGAGACTGCTCTTTCATAAGAGTTACTAAGGGCCCTTTCCCATGTGATGGGTTCTACAGGATATATGTTGGGCACATCTCCTTACACCATGTCTGCATATCACAACTTTACCTTTCACTACACATTTGCTATTATGGTTTTCTCATAGTGGCTGCAGTCCAATTGTATTGCCCCGGCTGTGGGCTTTCAGGTTTGAGAGAATACCAAGGAATCAATATGACAGACTCAGGTCTACTTACTAGGAGATTTTTATTGAGTAATAACAAGCATGCATACCCAATGGATCAGACTGCAAGATCCCTGCATAGAACATTGACCAGTCTGAACTCCAAACTGAGCAACAAGCATGACTTATATAGCAAAATCTTTGGCAAGGCACAATGGTGGCAAATACATGATTAGTTGCTGTCTTACATCAGATCATTGCTTCTTGACAGGATACATGATTAATTATTCTATATCAGGCTAGGCATCAAAGCATTTCTATAGATAATAGGTTATGACTACTATCTTTGAAGCATCACAGCATTTGATCTGAAGCATCAAGGCACTTGATTGATTATACATTCAAAGTGATAAGGCATTGTGCTAATTAAGACTACTAGCAGGCAATCATCCTGACCTCTTAAAGCTACTCACTTGGCAGCCTTAGCTCATTAAGCCCTCCTAGATAAGAATTAGAGCTGCTATCCTTGGCAATGCATCAAACGGTCCGACCACTCCCTGGCAAGGGTAGCTCGTTAGCCCCTCAGATAAGGACCAGGTGAGCTATGACCTAACCATTGACCGTTCCTTGACCTATCTTGCTTGCTGCCAAAATGAGCTAATTGGGTACATTGGCTGTCCTTTGACCATTTACCACACTGCCAAGATGCTAAATCATTGCAGATGCTGACAGGTACCAAGACTCAATGGAGAGGGAAACCACACACAAATTTCCATGCCTAAAGCAGCTTTATATTTGCCCTTATATTAGATTATATTGCCCACCGGCCTATACACCAATGTACAGAGTTCCATGGCAGGGGGTATTAAGCATGCATAATTGTCTACTCAATTGCAGCTGGAGGCTTCAGTCCAAGGAAATGTGAGAGCAACAGAAGGCTGCATGGGTAACAATGTTCAAATTATGGAGAGCTAGAGGGGGCCCAATCCCCTTATCTTTTGTGATGCCCCCATTAGCTATTGATTTTAGAAAGCTACAGGAGAGGCATGGTTAAGAATTATACAATTGGAGGAAGTCAAATCAGGATAAATATTTAGTAGCAGGTCATCTGAAAGCAACCTGAGTGTCTGGATGTGATCCATTGTCTACCATGTAGGACATACATATCTACATCCAGAAGCAAAGAACTGGGCTTAGAAACCTGCTTCCACATTTGCTAGTTTATAGTCCTACGCTGCTGGGTTACTTTGTATAGCATTGCCTTCTTTCAGCCCTGCACAGTGTGTGACCTGCCAAGCTGAAGGCAGCACACCTGCTATGTAAGAAGGCCCAACAGAAGTTGACTAAATCTGTTTTTGCCGCATTCTTGGGACAACAAAAATAGATAGGTGTGCATGTGTATGCTTGTTAGCATTGGGCAGGCTACAATACATGGTTGGTAGACCTGGTGAATCACAAGTTATGTAACAATGCCTTATCCTGGCCCTTATGGTTGGAGAACGTGCCAGGTAAGGGGAACTCGTCCCAGACAAGTTGTGTCTGTGCCTTGTTCCGGTTCTCCTCATATCCACAGGATTGTTGGTTGTACTGTCAGCCAGCCATCGGATCTCCAGGTGCTGCTCTTAAATGCTAGATCGGTTGCTAATAAAACCCCCCTTATCCACGATTTGATCATGGAGAAATGTGCCGATCTTGCGTGTATTACCGAAACTTGGGTGGGCGAGCAGGGAGGAGTTGCTCTCTCCCAGCTTTGCCCACCTGGGTACTTGGTACAGCACTGTGGTAGATCTGAGGGCTGGGGAGGTGGGGTTGCTGTGGTCTATAGGAGTTCTTTCTCCCTCACCAAGCACCCTGTCCAGACGGCGACTGGTCTGGAATGTCTTCATCTTGTGCTGGGCCAAGGAGACAGACTGGGAATACTGTTGGTGTACCGCCCACCTTGCTGCCCAACAGCTTCCCTAGCTGAGCTGACAGAGATAGTCTCGGAGGTGTTGTTGGGGTCCCCCAGACTTGTGGTACTGGGGGATTTCAACATCCATGCCGAGGCTGCCTTGCTCGGGGCGGCTCAGGACTTCATGGCCTCCATGACAACCATGGGGCTGTCTCAAATTGTTACTGGCCCGACACATGTATCAGGACATACTCTTGATCTGATCTTCGCCACTGGTCATGGAGATGGTGATCTGAAGGTGGGGTATTTTTCATCTACTCCATTGTCATGGACAGATCATCGCTTGCTGAGTTTTAGACTCACGACAGCCCTTTCCCTCTGCAGAGGTGGGGGACCTATTAAGTTGGTCCGCTCCCGGAGGCTTATGGATCCTGGAGCTTTCCAGAGGGCTCTGGGAGTTTTTCCGGCTGATAGCACTGGTGCTCCTGTCGAGGCCATGGTTGATCTGTGGAATACGGAGATGACCCGGGCCATTGACATGATCGCTCCCGCGCGCCCCCTTCAGTGCCGAACTCATACAGCACCGTGGTATACCCCGGAGCTGAGAGTGATGAAGCAAGAGAGAAGGAGGCTAGAGTGCAGGTGGAGACGAACTCCTGACAGATGTAATCATTCCTTGGTAAGTGCTTCCACTAAGTTGTACATAAAAGCGGTTAGGGCGGCAAAAAAGTCTTATTTTGCTACCACCATTAGATCATCCCTTTGCCGCCCAGCGGAGCTTTTTAGGGTGGTATGCGGGCTTCTACATTCTGGCTCTCATGATACTAAGGAAACATCGGAAGCCCGCTGCAACGAATTTGCGGAGCACTTCCAGGACAAGATTGCATGCATCCGTCGGGACTTAGACTTTGATGTTATGACAGATGAATCCATTGAAGTGTCCAGAGCGCGGCCTTGTCCTTTATTATTGGATGAATTTCAGTTGGTGCAGCTCGAGGAAGTGGACAAGGTGCTTGGAATGGTGCGGGCGACCACGTCTGCTCTGGACCCTTGCACATCTCATAACCATCTTGGCTAGTGAAGACTGGCAGGGCTGTAACCGCCGGCTGGGCCAGGGAGGTAATAAATGCCTCCTTGAGAGAGGGAGAAGTCCCTGGTAGTCTCAAGGAGGCAATAATAAGACCTCTTTTAAAGAAACCTTCTTTGGACCCAGATGTTTTGAACAACTACAGACTGGTGGCGAATGTCCCTTTTTTGGGCAAGGTTCTGGAGCGGGTGGTTGCCGGCCAGCTCCAGGTGCTCTTGGATGAAACCGATTATCTGGATCCGTTTCAATCCGGTTTTAGGTCCGGTTTTGGCACTGAAACAGCCTTGGTCGCCCTGTATGATGACCTTTGTCGGGAGAGGGACAGAGGGAGTGTGATTCTGTTGATTCTCCTTGATCTCTCAGCGGCGTTTGATACCATCGACCATGGTATCCTTCTGGGGAGGCTCGCGGAGCTGGGAGTTGGGGGCACTGCTTGGCAGTGGCTCTGCTCCTACTTAGCGGATCGTCGCCAGAAGGTAGTGCTTGGGGAACATTGCTCAACACCCTGGACTCTCCATTGTGGAGTCCCTCAGGGGTCGGTTTTGTCCCCCATGCTTTTTAACATCTACATGCAGCCTCTGGGTGCGGTCATCAGGAGTTTTGGAGTGTGTTGCCATCAGTACGCTGATGACACGCAGCTCTACTTCTCCTTTTCACCTTCCACAGGTGAGACTGTTGATGTGCTGAACCGTTGCCTGACCGCGATAATGGACTGGATGAGAGCTAATAAACTGAAACTCAATCCAGACAAGACTGAGACACTGTTGGTGAGCTCTTTCCCTGCTCAGATGATGGATGTTCATCCTGTTCTAGATGGGGTTACACTCCCCTTGAAGGAACAGGTTCGTAGTTTGGGGGTCCTTTTTGACCCTTCCTTGTCGCTCGAGGCTCAAGTGGCCTCGGTGGCACGGAATGCATTTTACCATCTGCGCTTAGTAGCCCAACTACGCCCCTATCTGGACAGTGATGATCTCGCCTCGGTTGTTCACGCTCTGGTAACTTCTAGACTGGATTACTGTAACGCGCTCTACGTAGGGCTGCCCTTGAAGTAAAAAGGGGTGCGGGTTAACTAGCATTGGTGCGGTGCCTCTGTTTTCAGAAGAGAGAGGTGGAGATGCACTGAAACCAGCAGAACAGTGAGTGTGTTCCTACCTATAGTCTAACCTCCACATAAGCTTTGTACAAGCAAATCAGGATGAATTCTCAATAAACAGGTCATCTTGGATTTCCTCAAGAATTTATAAAATGGATTAGAATTTTATACCTCTCTCCTAGATCCCAAGTAAGGACAAATAGAATTATTTCAGATCCATTTGGTTTGGAGAGAGGTGCTGTCTCTATCAATATTAGATCTGTTTGGAACAATTGGCATGTGCAATCAAAACTGAATAGGGAGACTCATGATTTTGTGCATGAACAAGTAGAATTTAAATTAGCTTTATACGGAGATGATTTATAACTATGTATTAGTAGACCTGAAACATCTATACTAGAATTAATAAAAATAATCAAAAAGTATAGTAGAATTTCAGGGTATACAATTAATTGGTCAAAATATTAATTAATGCCAATGGGCAACTGTAGATCACCTACTTTTTATATAAATTGGTGATTTTGTTGGTGCTAGAGTTAATATACTTAGGTATTCCAGTTCCAAGAGATATTTCTCAAATTATTAAACTGAATTTGAAAAAGTTAATAAAGGAGATTTCCAGTGATTTGAATAGATGGGCATTACTTAAATTTAGTATTTGGGGTAAGGTTAATACATTTAAGATAATATATGCCACGGATAATATATATACTTCATGATATTTTGTTACATATTCCACAAATATATTTTCAAACAATTAATGGAATACACAGGAAGTTTATTTGGGATAAATAATCAATAAATAAATAAACCTCCACCTCACTTTTCACTTAAGAGAATACAGCTGTCAATATTGAAAGGTGGTTTTAATTTTCTAAATATTAGCAAGTTTCTCCTTGTATGAATATCCCTGATGGTGGTTTATTGTTATTGTTGTTATTATTATATTCATATTTTTTCTTACATTTTGTGGTACCTTCAATATTTTTATTTAATTTATTTTGATTCATTTTTCTTTGTTTGCTTTTTCTTTCCTTTTATTGTTAAATTTGCAAATAAAAAATCATTGAAAATAAATAAACAGGTTATCTGGAGCCCCCTCCTTCCATCTATTTCCAGGATCTGAGGGGGATCTGCCAATGGCAGACAGAAGCCCATCTACTCCCATTCTCTCTCTGTGGCTTCAGGGCGCTTGGCCAGCTACTCCCAGTGCCAGAGGCTTTGAAACCCACAATCCCGCCATTCATTATCGGTTTTCAAGCAGAATATTATTTATTTATTTTAATTATTAAATTTATATCCTACCCTTCCTCCCAGAAAAAGTCCAGGGCAAGCAAACAAAAACACTAAAACACTTAAAAAAATCTTAAAAACAGAACACGTTAAAACATATTAAAACAAAACATCTTTAAAAACACATTAACAAAACATCTTTAAATCTTTTAAAAACAACTTTAAAAAACAACTTAAAAAGCAATTCCCAGCACAGACACAGACTGCAATAAGGTGTGTACTTAAAAGGCTTGTTGAAAGAAGGTCTTCAGTAGGTGCCTTAAAGATAACAGAGATGGTGCCTGTCTAATATTTAAGGGGAGGGAATTCCAAAGGGTAGGTGCCACTACACTAAAGGTCCGTTTCCTATGTTGTGCAGAATGGACCTCCTGATAAGATGGTATCTGCAGGAGGCCCTCACCTGCAGAGTGCAGTGATCGACTGGGTATATCAAGGATAAGATTATCTTTCGGGTATCCTGGTCCCAGGCTGCATAGGGTACTTATGATATGATAAGGTACTTATGGTAAAGCTTCTTAAGGATGCAAAAAATAAACTTTTATAAATAAATAGCCTTCACATTCCTTATCTTAATTTAGTTCTTCCCCTCCTGGCAGCAGTAAGCACAGGTTTCTCTGTCATATACTCTCTCAATAGGAAAGGTCATGCATTTTTTTTCACCTGTAACATTTATAGTGCTTAATATTCTTCATCAAACCACCGAGACAATCTCAATATGAGCTGCGCTGAAAATACTTCCCCACAGGCTAAACCTTCAATAATAAATGTGTGTTTAATAGCTGAAGTGAGATTTCTGTGTTTGGCTCACGGTGGCAGCAATCTTGCTCCTTTAAAATTAACAGGAGTTTTTATTTTATTTTATAGACTTCAGTAGTGGCTGAATTTCACCTCCATTTCTTAACATGCTTTACATTCACGGCACAACAACTTTAACTGGATATATTATGAAAGTAAGACAAATTTATGTTGCATTTCCCCTCCCCCTTGTTTTTCAGCCTATTCAACAAAGCTCAATAAATTCCCCATCTTTAATTTTGATGATGATTTGAAGTATCTTTGCATCAGTGCTGTGAGCCCAAACACGACAAAAGCAACTCTGTATGCTCTGAATGTGTGGCGGTACTGGTGCATGACAAAAGGCCTGAAAGACTACATGGACATTACAAAGGTGAGTAGCCTTGGTTCTGTTATGAGAATCAGGGTTTGATGGAGCAGCTAGATGAAATGTATAGGGCAGAAGCCTAGTGAACCCATCCCAACCTGGCACCCTCCAGATATTTTGGGCTACAACACCCATCACTCCCAGGCAGCATGTCCAATGATACGACCTGATGGGCGGAGTCTGGAGGGCACTAAGTTGGGGAAGGCTACTTTAGCCTTATATAGGGTTGCCAAGTCAGAAGCATCCCAAACTCTGCGATTTCAGGGCATGCCCTAGTGATGTCACGGGGCAGGCCCTAGTGATGTCATTAAGCATGATATGTTAAACATTAACCACAGTTGCTTGGAGCATACCACTCAAACAAAAAAAATTCTTTGATTGGAAATTAAGATAGAAATCTCAGCTAAATGAGGGTGTTCCCAGGTCAAGCTGAAGTTTTGGGATATTTATTTATTTGTTTATTTATTAAATTTATATACCGTCCGACTAGCAATAGCTCTCCTTCTCACCTGTTTAGGGAGCCTGGGTAGGGAACATTTAACCTAGCCTATTTGCTTCTGGCAAGTGCCCTGGATTAAGTGCCTTCAGCCCAGACCAGTCACCAGTAGGCCATTGTAGGAAGCAGGGAGCCTAGGGTTGTTGAGATGTTAGATGAGAGCACTAAGGAGTAAAGATGGATGCCCCTGAAAGCTGCAATTCTAAACAACTTACTAAGGGACTAAGCTCCATAGAACTCTACAGGACTTACTTCTGAGTAGATATGGTTAGGATTGTGCTATTGGTAAGGTTAGACTAGGTATTGCTATTGGTAAGGTTTGACTGATATTTAGGGCTGCCACGTCTCTGGTTTTTGCCCGGACACTCCAGGGGTCTTTGGGGGGATTTCTCCGGGTCTCCAGGTGAGCCACCTTAATCTCTGGACTCTTAGCTTTCATTTATAAAAAAACTTAAGTTTCTAGTTGGTCTGCTTCAAAAAATATAAACCAAAATGTCAGCTCCCCCCCCTCGTAACTTCTGTTAGTACTGGCTGCTCTAATCCCTGCCTTTTCAGGTTTTTAGCCAATAAATGAAGTCAGGGTTGTGATTGACAGGATTTCTGGACGCCCCAGGCAATATGTAAATGCCATTTCAAATTCTGAGAGGTTTCCTTTTCCTGCTTGTCTCACGTCAGCAATTCAGTAAATATGTAGCTTTCAGCAGCAGAAAGAGTACTTCCTCTGTACAGGATTGGGACTTGCTTCTGCATAAACATGCATAGGATTGCACTACAACAGAAGATCACAGCCAGATCTTGGTGGGCACACACAGTAAACAATTTTAGTTATAATTATAATAAAAGTGTACATGCAAGTTTTTTTATTAGTGGCAAAAATGGCATATTATACATTTTATCTTTCAAATAATTTTTGAACAGAAGTTTTAAAAAGTGTACATGCTGCAGTGTTATACATTTCTAATTAAGGAGTCAAACAAGTTTAAATTTTACTGGACTGTTGAAGGAGGCAGTTTATTTGTCTTATTCATAACCTGTTTCGAAAAACCTTCCCAATATGAAGCTTTTCTGGGAGTAAAGCTGCAATGCTGATTCCACATACCTGGGAGTTAACCCCATTGAATTCAGTAGGACTTACTTTTGAGTCGGCATGGTTAGGATTGTGCTGAAAATCAATGGGATTTTGAGTGAACATAGAAAAGGATTGTGTTGTAAATCTTTCTCTCCCCCTTCGATCTGTTGGTTTGTTTTAAAAAAAAGCAGCTAGGTAGGGCTTGCTTAGGTGTCATTGCTTTTATTTAGGTGTCATTGCTTTTAAAAAAATGTTCTGCATTGGCCAACTGGCTTTGACAATAAACTATTATATGGGATATATGAATTTCCATCTCCAGTGTGTATGTGTGTGTGAATACGGAATATTTTCAACAACCCTGTGAGGTAGGGTTGGAAAACAAGGCAGCTCACAACAAGAAATAAAGCCATTTAAAATCCAATAACCATATAACCAGTATAAAACAGCTACAAAACAGCTTAAAATGGCATGATTCTGAATTTTGGATTGGGTGAGTGAAGTTCCTTATTGCTGAATTGTAGTCCTGTGCATGCTTCCCTGTCTGAGTAAGCCCCATTGAATACACTGGGACTTGCTTCTGAGTAAACATGCATAGGATTGCACTATAAATATCTTTACAGGTTGTGTAAATAATAAACATCTTTGACATTCATGCTTATATAAATATTTCTTCATACTATGTCTTGATATGTATCTGATTTCACACTATGGTTGTACATTATTATTTACAAATGATTATTTCCTTTACATTTTAAGTGTGCCTTTCTTCCTTGGGGTGGTCATGGTCCCCCTCTGTTGTTTTCACCCTGAGTGGCAGATTGGGCTGAGAGATGGTGCATATCCCATGGTCACCTAGTATACTTTGTACCTTATTTCCATTAAAAAATTTAATTAAAATGATTTATATGCAGGCAAAGTTTATGAAGTAATGCAGATCCACATAATACATTTAAAGCACATCCAACTAACATTTAAAGCTCATGACTTCCCCAAAGAATCCTGGGAAATGTAGTTTTCCCCTCACAGTTATAGTTCCCACCATCCTTAACTGACTACAGTTCCCAGGATTCCATAGCGGCCGCACCATAGATTTATACAATGGCATTATGATATTGGCTGTTTTATTTTCAATACCTTTCCTAATTATTGCTAGCATGGAATTTGCCTTTTTCACAGCTGCCGCACACTGGGTCAACATTTTCATCGTGCTGTCCACTACAACCCCGAGGTCTCTCTCCTGGTCGGTCACCGCCAGTTCAGACCCCATGAGCGTATATGTGAAATTAAGATTTTTTGCTCCAATATGCATAATTTTACACTTGTTTATATTGAATTGCATTTGCCATTTTTCCGCCCATTCACTCAGTTTGGAGAGGTCTTTTTGGAGCTCTTCGCAATCCCTTTTTGTTTTAACAACCCTGAACAATTTAGTGTCATCAGCAAACTTGTCCACTTCACTGCTCACTCCTAATTCTAGGTCATTAATGAACAAGTTGAAAAGTACAGGTCCCAATACCGATCCTTGAGGGACTCCACTTTCTACAGCCCTCCATTGGGAGAACTGTCCGTTTATTCCTACTCTCTGCTTTCTGCTTCTTAACCAATTCCTTATCCACAAGAGGACCTCTCCTCTTATTCCATGACTGCTAAGCTTCCTCAGAAGTCTTTGGTGAGGTACCTTGTCAAACGCTTTTTGAAAGTCTAAGTACACTATGTCTACTGGATCATCTCTATCTATATGCTTGTTGACACTCTCAGAGAATTCTAGTAGGTTACTGAGACAGGACTTTCCCTTGCAGAAGCCATGCTGACTCTGCTTCAGCAAGGCTTGTTCTTCTATGTGCTTAGTTAATCTAGCTTTAATAATACTTTCTACCAGTTTCCCAGGGACAGAAGTTAAGCTAACTGGCCTTACTCCCAATGGGACTTACTCCCAGGCAAGTGTGTATTGAGTACACACTTACCTGGGAGTAAGTCCAATTGAACCCAATAAAGCTTACTTCTTAGTAGACATGTATTGGATTGCAGCCTTAGTTTCCTTTTCCCCCCATTTTAATTCTGGCTTCTGTATCTTCACAACAGCCCTGTGAGGTAGGTAAGGATGAGAGTTAGGGACTGGCCCAAGGCAATAAATAAATAAAAACAAAAATAAGTAAAAACAATGATGAGTAAAAATTTAAAATGTGAAAATGCTCATGCTCAGAGTATTTGTGTGTCTCTTTGTCAAGGCTTTGTGTGTGGGTTTTTATGTCTACTGTCTCATAACTTCTTTTTGTCCGAGAATGTCGTATTTCATACTGTTACAGATGTTCTTTTTTTAAAAAAAATTGCCCAAATTCTATGGTTTTTTTGTTTTACTTGAGTTCTTCGCATGGTTTAGGGGTGGCATTGCAGGAGATCAGGCTCTTATGGACAGCTGTGGGGCAGGTAGAAATTAAATGGAGTAAGCCTTTTTTGTATTGAAATACAATTATGGGGAAAGTTTCACCTGTTAACATTCTATCTGTCAGACATCTTATTACTTGTTTGTGCCCCCCTCCCCAGATTTATTTTTGATTTGTGAATACCATAACTATTGCCATTCCCACCCCCCGTTTATCTTTGCAACAACCCTGTGAGGTAGCTTTGGTGAAGACAATACATGTACATAAGCAGCAATTGGTAGTTGTAGTTGGTACAGCATTAATAAAGTATAGCCCCTGAAATGCTGAAATGTATTCTGGTGGAGTCCAGTCTTATATATGTCTACTCCAAATTAAGCCTCATTGAGTTAAATGGATTTAGGATTTTTACGTCTGAAAGGAACACACTGTCAGACATAGAATTCAAGTGACATACTTTTCTGGATCTGTTTGAAACAGATGGGTAGGTGGGAAGGGAGTTGGGTCTTCAACATAGTGCTCTCCAGATGTTGTTGGACTACAACTCCCATCAGTCTCAGATAACATAACGAAACTGAAGTTGGTTCCTAGTTCCCAGTTCCTTATTTGCTTAAAAGTTAAAAACACTAAAAAAAGAAGAAAAGTTCACGGCTATAGCAACTGCATAGGAAAGTTAACATGTCTCTGAACCCCAAAATATATGTTGGGGTACCTGTATCATATATCTCTGTGATCTGGAGACTCTCCCCATCAAGAATAATGACAAATGTATTGCATAAAAATTATTAGGCTTCTGAAATGCTCATAAATGCATAATGATGTCATAAAATCACAAAAAAGAACTGGGTGTGCCCACCCCACTATCTGTTCTGGGCCAGGACAACTCATACATCCCAGGGAAGGGGGGGTGTCCTCTACAAGATGCCAGTGCATCCTGCCTGGCCCAGAGTTTTTGCTGGGTACAGGGCAGGGATAAGGGCATCTATGCACAACCCTAAGTGACAAAAATATGCAGAAAACAATAAGAAACTGGGGGTGCCCACCCAAAAATCTGCACTGTGCCAGGCAGTAATGTTGTGGCAAATTCAGAAGTGCAAGGTCCCTTCATGATAATCTCAGCCACAGCTAGACCCCCCTCCCCCCTTATTTTGCTCCTGGGTTGAGAATGAGGTCCTTGTTAATGCCTTCTCCCACAACAACTGATGTCCCTAGGAGACGATTAGTAGAAAAGGGGAGAGTATTAGCTACTGAAAAGAGTCTTCCCAGTGGGTGACTCACCTCCTTTCACTCTGATTGGCTCTAATCAGCAGGAAAGGACAAGGAAGCATATTAGAAGACTCTTCTTAGTGGCTAACACACTCCCCTTTCATGCCGATCAGCTCATATGATGCTGGAGACATAGGGACCCTGCTCCCCAAAAGTAAGGGGTCTAGGACTCCCTGAGCCACTGGACAACTACACCCCTGGTGCCAGGACAAATCATACATCCCAGGAAGGGGAAGGGTGACATCTTCAAGATGCCAGTACTTTCCACCTGGCCCACAGTGTCTGCTGGGCGCAGGGCACTCATAAGTTCATCTGTGCAGAACTAAAATAATGAAGAGTAAGAAGAGAAAAATATATAATTTGGGGTGACCACTCCAAAATCTGCTGTGGGCCATGAAACATCATTCACCTTCCTGGAATGGATTTTCTTGTGGACACACGAAACAGATATGTGCATCTATGCAAAACAAGCAATGTAGAATGTATATAAGGAACTGTGGGTTCCCACCCCAAAACATGCTTTGGGCACTACAAGTCATCCATGCATGTAGGAGAGAGTTCCCACCCAGTTCAGAGCTTCTTTTGTATGTATGGTATAGACAAGGGCATATATGTATTAGAAAAATAGTGAATATGTAGAGGAAAGAAAATAAGAAACTGGAGTGCCCATCCTAAAAGATGATTTGGGGCACCACATATCATACTTCCATGCATCTGGGAGAGTGTATTCTATGAGATGCCAGCCATGCATACTTTTTAGAGTGTCATCTATGAAATTACATCTTCTTCAAGGAATCATTGTTTGTTGACCCTGCCACAAGTCCTTCTGTCACCAACATCAATGGCTTTTAAAAATAATGAGCTATAATGAAATAAGTAACAGGGAAGAACAATACAAAAATTTAAAATATCCACATAGATCATAAGCACTGGCCGTAAGCACTGGCATAGCATAGAGGACACCCTATCATTTTCTGGGGTGTCTGATTTGTCGTGGCCCAGAGATTTTGTGATGGACACCCCTGGATATTTATTCTTTTCTTCACTTTTTGTCTCTTTTGGTTGTGCATAGATGCCCTTATACATACCCTGAATCCAACAGAAACTCTGGGCCAGGTGGGAAGCATTGGCATTTTGTAGAATATCCTCCCCTTTCTTTGAGTGTATGATTTGTCCTGGCCCAGAGCAGATTGTGTGGTGGGCCCCCTTAGTTACTTATTATTTTCTGCATCTTTTTGTCCATTTTGGTTGTGCATAGATGCCCTTATCCCTGCCTTGCACCCAGCAAAAGTTGTGGGCCAGATGGGAAGCACTGGCATCTCATAGAGGACACTCTCCCCTTTCCTGGGGTGTATGATTTGTCCCAGCCCAGAGCAGATTTTGGGGTGGGCACCCTCTGTTACTTATTTTTTATGATTTTATGACATCATTATGCATTTATGAGCATTTCAGAAGCCTGATAATTTTGATTGAATAAATTTGTTGTTATTCTTGACGGGGAGAGTCCACAGACCACAGCGATATATGATATGGGATACCCCAACATATATTTTGGGGTTCAGAGACATGTTAACTTTCCTATGCAGTTACTGTTGCTGTGAATTTTTCTTGTGTTTTAGTGTTTTGAACTTTCAAGCAAATAAGGAACTGGGAACTAGGAACCAACTTCAGCATCATGACAATATAACCAATTATCAGGGATGATGGAAATTATAGTCCTACAACATCTGGAGGGCACCACGCTGGCTATCCCTGATCTGTAAGGCCCCATAAGTAACTTTCGTTGTTTGTTGCAATCAGAGCTTGGAAGTAACTCGTTATTTTTAACGAGTTACTTGTAATTCGTTACAATTTTAAATAACGAGTGGGTAATTCCATTACATTTGGCAAGTAACGGAATGACTAGTAATTTCCCTACTTTTCAGCTGCGACTTTAACGTTTCCACGTTAGGTTGGACGTTACTTGGGGGCGGGAACAAGGGGAAGTCAGCTCCTGGCTGTGATTGGTGAACACAAGACATGTGCCTCACATTGATTGGACCTCTGCGCAGACTCTCTCTTCCCTCGTGAGGTGAATAGGCAGGGCCTGCTAGCGTCTGAGAGGAAAAAATGGACGCTGGGGGAAAAAGCCAGGGTAAGGACAACGGAGGAGAAGGCAGCAGCAGAATGGCGAAGAGCTGTGGAGGTGAGTGACGATGATTTGTGTGTGTGTGTGTGTGTGCCTCTCCTTACCTCGCTGCTGCCTCCATGGCACCTTCTGCCCCCCCACGGCCTACTTCTCTTCCTTCCCCCCCTTTTTGAACTCTCCCCCTTGTTCCCATGCATACCTGTGTGCTGTATTTATCCAGACAGAGCACTCCTGCCTTTTAAAATGCCGGCTAGCTTTTTATTGTATATTTATTTGAATTCCATCTTTCTTTTTATTTGTATTTTTGTCCTGTTTAATCACAAGACTGAATTGTATGTGGGACAAAAACTGTCTCAGTAATAATAATAATAATAATAATAATAATAATAATAAATCATTAGGCGTATAATAAATGGCTTAAGGCTGATTTTTTTGTTCTTGGCAGAGATGAGGTGAGAAGTAGGGTCCTTGCAGCTCCTCCTCTCAGTCCCCCAGCTCTCAAACTCATGTTCTGTGAGAAAGAGAGAGATTCCCAGTCCCAGAGAGAGACAACTCCTGTAAACCCCATTCTCTCCGACAGCATCCCCAGGTGCTCTTGTTGAAAAAAATCCATTTATTGCAGCTGCAAATCTGGGCAATGTAAAATTAAAATGTTTAACTGATTAATCCTCTCCCTTTCAATAAACTGATCAATTACATTTCAATTGATTTGCTTATCACCAAGACTTCAAATCTATGAGAATTTCCAGAATATAATAATTAAAAGGAGTGCAAGACAATGAAGAATTCAATACAGAAGCTCTAGGGCACACAGTTAAAAAAAATCAAGGCTGATCTTTGTTATTGTTTCATGCATTCCCCGGTACAGTAACACACAAAATTACTCTAAAAACAATAAACAAGTGTCTCATATTAAAACTCATTCTTACCAATAAAAATAGGCCCCACTGATTAATCAACTCTCCTTTTAGTTAATTAATCTGCTGAAAATTAAAGCTTGTAGCCCTAGAGTTGTTTTTTTTTTTTTAATCATTTGACCAGGAAGACAAGTACTGTTCAGTTCGCATACAGTGAATTTCAGAGTTGAGATTAATTTGTTCTCATCACAGCCCAGGCTTGTGTATTTATGTGCAAGCCCTTTCTTGATGACATTGCCATGTGGTGACCAAAGCAAGAAGGAGAGAAGTCTCAGGCTGTGTGGTGCAGTCACTGCAACACAATTGCTGCCTAGAAAAGAATGTGCAGGTGCAAAAAGCAGAAGCTCAAGTAAGCTTTAATAAGATGAACAGTGCCAAAGCTGCACAGGCTGCAATAGGCAATGTTGAGGGGTTTCATCATTACTGCTTTTTAGGAAGTGAAGGTCAACCACTGTCAGTGCCGCCCTGGGCTCCTACTGCGAGGAAGGGCAGGATATATATAAATATAAATAAATATATATATATACAGAAAGAAAGAAAGAAAGAAAGGAGAGATGTAAAGGGGAGTATTTCTTTAGATGTTACCCTACTTTCCGTTTTTGCTTTCTATTTGCTTCTAGCACTATTCTGTCACTCTCCAGTACACATGAAGAAGGGGCAGTAAGGGCAACTCCCAAACCTGGGTGTTGCGCCTCCAAGTTAGTTACTTAGAACTAGGTATGCCTTTCCTATCTACGATGTATTTCTATAAATGAAATAGCTTTTCTTATTTTACTGAGTCTTAAGTCTCAGTGATCTCAGTGCAGGGTAAAAGCCTGCCACAAACACACACATTGGCACACACAAGCATCATAGACTGTTGACAATCTTTGCTAATATCTATACAAATGTACATAACATGCATCACCTGAACTCACATGATCTAGAGTTACCTTAGATCTTGCAAGATTTGCAAATGAGAAGCAATAGGGTTTTATATTAGTTCTGATTGTCTATTGGGCTATCATAGGTTATATGTTTTTTTCATTTTCTATGGCAAAAACTCCAACTTCAGTGGAATTTATGTGATGTGTTCTAATCATTTGAATTTGGCTAATGAATGCTTTATTCTTTCATCAGAACTTTAGCAGTAGTACTAAAATATTAATAAAAAAGAAAAGGGAAAGAAAAAATACTTTACATACATCATTCAGCTGTATTGCTAATTATAGATATAGATATAAAAGATAAACGGCATTTTGTCAAAAGTATTTTTGTCTACATTTTATACCTCATCCTTGGTTTTCCAAGCTTGGCATGGAATGCTTCTCATACAGAATTAATTTGAAATGCTGCATATTTATTATCATAATCATCATATTCAAAATAAAAAATATATGTACCGCCTTCAAGTTGATTCCAACTTATGGTGACGCTATGAATAGGGTTTTCATGAGGCTGAGAGGCAGTGACTGGCCCAAGGTCACCCAGTGAGCTTCATGGCTATGTGGGGATTTGAACCCTAGTCTCATTTTGTTCTCACAACAACCCTGTGAGATAGTAGGTTAGACTGGCCCAGGCAGGGTTATTCAGTGAGCAAAAATGATGCAAATAGGATTTCTTTTAATTGTGCTATCGACCTGCTTACTTCCACTCTGACTGGGGGATCTTGCAGCATGGGGAAGAGATGGGGGCACATCACAGCTGAAGTTCACCCATATAGGAGCAATATCTCTTGTTTATTACAGAGACGCCTGTTGCAGGTTTTGCTGCTGAGAGCAGCAGTCAGTTAGTGCGGCCACTTGAGTCACAGCTTGTTGATCCTGAGGAGGCAAAACTAGAAAGTGAGGTTCAGAAAGGAGGCCCTGTGCACGAGGAGGAGGAGGGCATGAAGCAGTGCCAGTTGCCCACAGCCACATCTGCAGAACAGCAAGTACCATGGTTTGGCTTTGAGAAAGCTTGTACATTTGTGAGCCAGAGTGGGAAAAATGTTGTTGTACGATGCAATTACTGCCTTCCAAGGATCAAAAATCTGAGATCAGCTGTTTCCTCCTCATCCAATGTGAAGAAACATTTTGAGGTAAGCCTTTGTCATGCTGGTCCTCAAAGAGTGTCCATTGTCTATTTATGTTTAAATTGTGAAGTTCCTTCCATTTTTTCTTGGATTCATGCTTTGTTCTTCTTCCTCAGAGGGCACACCCTGAGAAGCTGAGAGCAATTGAAGAAGCAATAAAGGCAAGGAGACGTGGCCTTCCTGAACCAATGCATGACACCCCTCCTCCCAAAATGCTGAAGCAGCAGCAGACAACCCTTGAGAGGTGGGGATCTGGCAGGGAGCCTGTCACCCAGAGCAATCTCAACAGGAGAATCATTGATTTCATTGTAGAGGAGACATTACCACTTCAGACTGTGGACAAACCATCATTCATTAATCTGGTTCACATTGGACTCCCCAAAGATCTCACCATCATATGTGCCAAGACTCTGAGAGACAGAATTGAGAAGAGAGCATGCCACATGAGAGAAACTCTTGCAAACCGAATGGGTGCTGTGGCATATATAGCAACCACTGCAGATTGTTGGACCAATGGCAAGAAGAGTTACTTTGGGGTAACAGCCCACTGGATCAACCCAACTACCCTGAAACGTGAGGTCGGGGCCTTGGCTTGTAAGTGTCTGAAGGGGCGCCATACATACGATGTCCTTTCAAAAGCACTGCATGATGTACATGTGCAGTACAGGATCCACAACAAAGTTATGTGCACTACTACAGACAATGGCTCCAACTTTGTGAAAGCGTTCAGAGTTTTCATGGCCAAAGAACCAGTGGAAGCTGCAGGCACCAGTGACGATGATGGTGATAACCAGGAGGAGGAGGAGGCTGAGGTGGAGTTTGTGCCTATCTGTGAGATCCTGGACACAGGACCTGAGGCAGAGGAAGAAGCTGCAGACTCAGGAGAGGATTTTGTTTTACCACCACACCAGAGGTGTGCTAGCCACACCCTCAACCTTGTGGCAACACAAGACATAGAGGCTATGCTTTCTGACTCCTCCAAAAGTAGTCTTCTTGGTCCTTTCAAGAAACAGTTTCGTTCCTTGATGGGAAAGTGCAGCAAGTTGTGGTCCAAGCAGAACCAGTCAGCCCAGATTGCTGAGTATATCCGTGCGCAATGTGGTGTGTATCTGAAGGTACCGAATAAGACCAGGTGGAATTCCACCTTTGATGCGTTGAAGCAACTACATGAGCTCCTGTCAACTGTGCCACTAAAAATGCACGCCATAATCGACCGCTGCTCCATGTCCAGGATCACAGCTGCTGAGATTGAAGTGGTACAGGAATACACAGAGATTATGGAGCCACTAGCCCAGTCCCTAGATATCCTGCAACGGGAGAACAGCATGTTCATGGGGTATTTGCTACCGACGCTCTGCAATCTGGACCGCAAGTTAGAAGGACTGGAAAACAAACCTGAGAGGTACACATACTGTTTTCAGCTGCTGAGAGGTGTGCGCGAAGCCCTAAGAAAGCGGTTTGCAGCTATCTGGGAGGACAAGAGGCTTCTTCTGGCAGCCTGCCTACACCCTCGCTTCAAACTAGATTGGCTGGAATCGTGTCAGGCCACCACCCATACCAACAAGTAAGAACATTAGGGAAGCCCTTTGGGTGGATTACTCCAAGGGAAATGTTGTCTCAAGGGAGGCATCAGAGGGCTTAAGGTGGTAGGCAGGGGCTGGGCCTTTTCTTCCTGGGGCTCCTCATCACAACCTTGGGTTGCTGCAGGTAATCCTTAGGGGTCTGCTGTGCTGCCCCGTGAGTGTGGTGACTTGGTCACCTTTCTACCTTCCATGTCATCATCCACAGGCTCAGGCTGGACCCTGAACCAGGGGACATGACAAGCATCAGGAAATGAAGAGCAGATGATGGTTTCCTAACATATATGTGTTAACATATCCTCTCTCTTTCTTAGATACACAATGGAAGCCTTGTTGAAAGCTGAAATAAAGATGGGTGTACTTAATGAGGACAGTGATCAGTCTTCAGATAAAGACCAGGAAGGAGATCACTTAGAAGATGACTTCTTTAACTTTCTGCCCCAGGGCAAGAAGTCAGCAGTGGACACTGCTGAGGAGGAACTGGTGAGGTACCTGAGGTCTCCCAGCAGGGAAGTGTCATCACTCCATGGCTTTCCACGTGTGCTGCGGTGTTTTTTGCAGCACAACACAGGCATGCCTTCAAGCGCCGCAGTAGAACGCCTGTTCAGTACTGGTGGCAACGTAATGACTGTAAAAAGACATTCCTTGTCTGACATGCTCTTTGAGCATCTTGTTCTTTTGAGACATAACAGAAACATATTATAAAAGCATTTCAAGTGTAAAATTTGATTTCAAGAGTTGGGGTATCATCATTGCTTGGGGGGATGTGAGATTCTGTTATGCCATTATGTTAATCTTATGGATAAATTTTTTTATTCTACTACCCCCTGTGTGTGTGTGTTTATTTTTAATATTGTTTTAGGCTTCTTAGTTGTGCAGCAGCCAAGGCCAGCACCTTGTAGGAGTTTTTTTAAAAAAGTAACTGAAATGTAATTGTAGTGATTACTTTTGAGAAAAAGTAAAGTAATCAGTTACTTTCAGAGCAATTGTAATTGTAACGGTAATTACTACTTTTTGGGCCAAGTAATTGTAACTGTAATTTATTACTTTTTAAAAGTAATCTTCCAAGCTCTGGTTGCAATACATATAAGAACATAAGAAGAGCCTGCTGGATCCAACCCATCTAGTCTTGCATCAGTGGCCAATCAGATGCCCTAAAGGGAAGCCCATAAGCAGGACCTGAGTGCACAAGCAGCACTCTCCTCACTTGCGTTTCCAGCAACTGATATTCAGAAGCATACTGTCTCTGACAGTGGAAGTAGGACATAGCCATCATTGCTAGGTGCCGCTGATAGCTTTATCCTCCATGAATTTGTCTAATCCTCTTTTAAAGCCATCCAAGTTGGTGCCCATCACTGCTTCTTGTGATAGTAAATTCCATAGTTTCACTGTATGCTGTGCAAGATCACATTTTTAATTTCAGGAGAAAGGATAACGTTTATTCTGGTGGATTACTTTTGGTATGTGCATTTTCTGTTTACCTACGTTATGTCTCTTAAGTTCTGACAGTTCAATTGTGCATACATGTCTACCCAATGAGTTTAATGGGACTTACTTCCTGGTAAGTATGTACAGGATTAAGTTACCTCTAAGTTATACTGTTGACAAAAAAAATTACAAGGCAACTAAATGTAAGTGTACTGCCTTCAAGTTGATTCCGACTTATGGCTACCCTATGAATAGGATTTTCATGAGGCTGAGATGCAGTGATTGGCCCAAGGTCACCCAATGAGCTTCATGGCTATGTGGGGATTCGAACCCTTGTCTCCCAGGTTGTAGTCCAACACTTTAACCACTACACCACACTAGCTCTCACACAGGCAACTAGTAAAGTACTAAAGTTTGCATTTTTCTTTGATGATAGAGGATTGCATTGTTGATCAAAGTGTGTTTTAGTTGAAAGGGGTGCTGTGTTGTTTTTTGCAGCACATGCCTTCAAGCACCGCAGTAGAATGCCTGTTCAGTACTGGCGGCAACGTAATCTGTAAAAAGACATTCCTTGTCTGACGTGCTCTGAGCATCCTGTTCTTTTGAGACATAACAGAAATGTATTGTAAAAGCAGCATTTCAGGTGTAAAATTGGATTTCAAGTGAATTATATGTGTGTTGGGGTATCATCATTGCTGGGGGTGGGGTGGGGGGGATGTGAGATTCTGTTATGCCATTCTGTTAATCTTACAGATAAAGAAAAATTATTCTACTACCCTCTGTGTGTGTGTGTGTGTTTATTTTTAATGTTGTTTTAGGATACTTAGATGTGCAGCAGCCAAGGCCAGCACCATGTAGGCAATTTTTAAAAAAAAGTAACTAAAATGTAATTGTAGTGATTACTTTTGAGTAAAAGTAAAGTAATCAGTTACTTTCAGAGTAATTGTAACAGTAATTGTTATTTTTTGTGCCATATAACTGTAACTGTAATTTATTAATTTTTAAAAGTAATCTTCCAAGCTCTGCTTCTGAGTAGATATGGTTTGGATTGTGCTGTTGGTAAAGCTTGACTAGGGAGCCTCTGTAAGGTTTTCCATTTCCAAGCAGGATTGGCAACCCCCTGCTTGCAATGCCCTGCCTGTACCTTTCAACATGGCTGCTCCAAACTTCTTTATAGATTTGACCCTTCACTTCTGAAAGAGATCTGGGAAATGAATAAGTGTAAGATTCTCTACCCTTTTCTGTCTACCTTGTGGGCTGCTATAAACTCACTATGACAGCCAATCCAATTCCAATCGGTAATAATTGACAGAGAGAAAGCACACATTTGATCTACCTTCACAGACAGCAGCTTGGGAACAACAACAGTTGCAGCCACACTTCCCAGTATGTGAATTCTCTTTTGCCACTATTGGGCAAGAAACAACCTATCATGCAAACAACAAGGTGCATCAACAATGGGTTTAAGAGGTTTGAGCTGAGTGCATGAAACCACTGTTTTTGCTTCTATGGATGTAAGGGAGTGAGGTTAAAGGTAAATGAAATGAAAACGAAAAATAAAATTAAAAGACAGTGATGATTTCCTAAATGCAATACCATAACAACCACAACAAAATTCCTATGAGTAAGGCGGAAAACTCAGCATCCCACAACCAGTCAGGATTCCTATCCAAGAACCAAAACTAAAAAAAAAAATCCTTGCAGCCAGTCGGCCAATGTCACAGAAACCCCCATGCAGCACAACCTGACTAGGGTTGCCAGGTTCAGGGCCTGAGACTGATACTGTATCTTTAGGAGAAGAGAAAGTCAGCCAAGTGCAAGTGTTCTTGCAATACTGTAATGGGAAAAACCACAAGGTGGAATTCTCCCTTTCCCCTGCACAACTTTTAAAAATACATTCCTGGCAACCAAGAGGTCTTCTGTATCTTTAAAAGTTGTGGAGGGGGAAGGGAGAATTCCACCTTGTGTTTTTTCCCATTACAGTGTTGCAAGAACACCTGCACTTGCTGACTTTCTCTTCTCCTAAAGATACAGGATCAGTCTCAGGGATTGAATCTGGCAACCCTAAACCTGACCCAGGGACTTAAGTTAGTGCAGAATGCTGTGGCACGATTGCTGACAAGAGTGACACCCTGGGCTCCATCTGGGAGGAAGTGTGGAATATAAATCAAATAATAAATGAATAAAATAAATAAACCCCTCAGATCTGAAATTTGCACTGGTTGCCGATTTGCTACCAGGCAAGTTCAAGGTGTGCTTTCCATGCTATGGGTGCCACATACTACTTGTTCTGCTCTTGTAAGAAATCAGTCTTTTAGTGTGGCAGCACCTATGCTTTGGAACTCCCTGCCTATTGACATTACGCAGACACCTTCATTGTACTGTTCTCAGCACCTGCTAAAAACATTCTTATTTAGGCAAGCCTATCCAGGCATGTAGAAGCTATTGTGTTTTTTATCTTTTTTTAACTTATTGTTGGCTTTATTATTTTGAATGTTTTTAAATACCTGTCTTTAACTTTTTTTGCCAAAAATTTTATTGTTTTAATTCCTTCTGTAAACCCCTTTGAGGTTTTTTTTACAATAAAGTAGTATATAAATGTTGTAAAGAAAATACATAAATAAATTTTGGAGTTGCTGTGGCCCTTGGGTCTCTTTCCACTATTAGGAACAAAGGAATCAATGTTATACTGACTCAGGCCATTTGATACCATCTAGCTCAGTACTGATGACATGGACTAGCGTTGGCTCTCCAGGATTCTGGAGAATAGTCTTTTCCAGAAATTGGATTTTGGACCTTTGCATGCAAAGCATATGCCCTACCACTGAGCTACAGCCCTTCCCCAGTTTAAAAAAGTATATTTTAAACTTGTTCTTTTTAATTCACTAATGAATGCATATCATACCTAGGTAGGGTTGTCAGGTTCAGGGCCTGAGACTGATCCTGTATCTTTAGGAGAAGAGGAAGTCAGCCAAGTGCAGGTGTTCTTGCAACACTGTAATGAGAAAAAAAACAAGGTAGAATTCTCCCTTTCCCCTGCACAACTTTTAAAGATACAGAAGACCTCTTGGTTGCCAGGGAAAGGGAGAATTCCACCTTGTGATTTTTCCCATTACAGTGTTGCAAGAACACCTGCACTTGGTTGACTTTCTCTTCTCCTAAAGATACAGGATCAGTCTCAGGCCCTGAACCTGGCAACCCTATTTGCAACTGTTTATACTTTTTATGGTTACTGGATTTTAAAGGGATTTATTTCTTGTGAGGTGCCTTGGTTTCCAATCAGCAATCCTACCTCACAGGATTGTTGGGAAAACTCCATACACACACACACACACACACTGGAGATGTAAAAATACATAGACCCCATATAATAGTTTATTGTCCAACTGAGTTGGTCATTGCAGAACATTTAAAAAATAAAAATAAAATCAGTATTAGTTTCCTACATAATAAAAGCAGTGATATCTATGTAAACCCTGACTAACTGCTTTAAAAAATAGGATTGGAGGGGAAGAAAAAGATTTACAACACAAACACAGTTCTTTACTATGTTCACTCAGAAGTCCCATTAACTTATAGCACAATCCTAATCATGTCTACTGAAAAGTAAGTCGTATTGAATTCAGTGGGGTTTACTCCAGGTATGTGGGATTAGCATAGCAGCTTTATTCCCAGAAAAGCAAGTATTGGATTAAGGCTTCATATTGGGAAGGTTTTCAAAACATCTTCACTTATTGGCTACAAACCTGAAAGGGCGTGGTTAGAGCAGCCAGCTAAAATATCATTTCATGGAAGTTGCGGGGGGTGGTGGCTGACATTTTGGTGCATATCTCGAGAACCAGACCATCTAGAACAGCCTTTCCCAACCAGTGTGCCTCCAGATGTTGTTGGACTACAACTCCCATCAGCCTCAGCCAGCATTGCCAATGGCTGAGGCTGATGGGAGTTGTGGTCCAACAACATCTGGAGGCACACCGGGTGGGAAAGGCTGATCTAGAAACTTAATTTTTTTAAAAAATGAAAGCTGACAGTCCAGAGATTAAGCTGACTCACCCAGAGAGGACCCCCAAGAGCCGGAGTATCTGGCCAAAAACCAGACATCTGGTAACCCTAAGTGCAGCAGGTAGGAACCTAAGGCAGGTCTTTCCCAGTTGTGGTGCTTAAGCTGTGGAATGTCCTCTTGAGAGAGGCCTACCTGTCTGACACAGATTTTAAATGGAATCTCCCAGCATCCTTTAGCATGTAAGGAGGTGCTGGTGCTGGCAGTGGTTCAACCAAAGGCTTTGGCATGGATAGAGGGTGGGGCAGCCAAGTGAGGAGGCCCACCTGAAAGTGGCTGAAGGCCCACTGTATGAGAAATGCTGCTGTAGTAGTCACCAGATGTGTTGCTTTAAGTGTGTTGGGACAACACCTCCATGTCTCTACCTCTTTTACTTAAAGAGATTTAAGAGGAAATGTGCAGGTCCCATTTCTTCCGAATTACTAAATAATAAGTAAATTTGCTCCTGCTTATAAAATAAACATTTTATTCTATTAATTTGAAACTACTTTGATATATTAGGTACCCATGTTCAGGTTCTGGCTGTTCTTCATTGGGTCTCCCTGCTCCCAGTCTATTCTTAGACCCCCTTATCACAAAATGTCTGGTTATGGGCCTGAGTAGGCTCCATGTCACTTAATAATGTCTGATGTGCAGATGTGAAATAAGATAGTAGAAATTAATCTTGGGATGAGAGGACATAAAGAAAAGATGCCTTGCAACTTTCATGGCTTTCAGCATCAAAGGCAATATTATTCATGCCTTCCTCCTGATTTTGCCAGCACCTCATTATTGTTGGTCAGTGAAGCATGCTGTGAGACTCACAGACAGGGTTTTTTAGCAAAGAGAGTGAAACCTGAAGCAGAAGGGTTAAGCTGTGAGAACAGAGCGCCAGGTTTGCCAAGGTCAGTAGCTGGCTGGGAAGCCTGATAAGGTGAGATGCTTGGAAAAGCTCAGTGTGGGGGAAAAGCTGTCTGTGAAGAGAACTGTGTCTAATGTCTTTGCCTAGTAAAGACTCTTACAAGAAACTTGCCTGGCCTGGCTTATTCCTGTTCTATGCGACTCTTGGATTCCATCCTTGTATGATCTATACACGCACACGCCAACAGGGGTTATGGGCCCAGCTTATCATACAAGGTAGCGGGTTCGAGAGCTGTTGACGTGACGTTGTTGCAGAGAGAAACAAAGTGAAAGAAAGAGGCAAGTAAGAGTGGGCAACATGGCTGTGAACCTGTCATCCGGGATGCCGATGGAGAGACTGAATGCTGTAAACTACTCCAGCTGGAAGTGGAGAATGAGAGCAGTTCTGATTAAAGAAGAGTTGAATGATGTCGTAGAAAACCCCCCCTCCGGCAGCTCCTTCAGCAGCGTGGTTGAAGAAAGACGAGAAAGCGAAGGCTTTTATTACTCTGGGGCTGTCTGATTCTCAACTGTTGCTGGTGAGTAATGAGCTGACAGCTAATCAGATGTGGGAGAAGCTAAGAGCCGCTCATGTGCAGCAAACTGCTGGGAGCAGGCTGTGCTTAGCACGGAAACTTTATCAGATGCGTTTTACAGATGAAGTGACTATGACAGAGCATCTGGCTAAATTTCGTAGATTAAATGCTGAGCTGCAAGATAGAGGAGTGCATCATAGTGACATTCAGATGGTCTATATACTGTTATCTTCATTTGATCAAAAATGGGATGTCATGGTCTCGAGTCTGGAAACTTTACCCGACGGACATCTGAATTTGGACTTTGTAGAACAGAAACTTCAACAAGAGTGGAATAGAAGACAAGAGAATAAGAAAACTGAGTTAAAAGAGACTGTGACTGTACAACAACAAAATCAAAGAAGCAGGCAAGAGAATAAAATATGTTATTTTTGTGGGTCCCCTGGACATATACAGAGACATTGTTTAAAGAAGAGAAATAACAGGGACTTTGGAAGTCAGAGAATAAGCGTGAACTTTGTTACTAAGGAGGACAATAAACTCATTAACTCTAAGTGGCTTCTCGACAGTGGAGCGTCTAATTGCCTAATCACAGACTCTAGTTTATTTTACACTTCAAAGCCGACGCAGGAGAAGATTTATCTGGCTGACGGATCGACTCAAGACACGATTGCAAAAGGCACGCTCAGGTTGAGTAATTTGGGAACTATATTAACAGATGTGTTATTGGTTTCTGGTTTAAAATATAACATTCTATCAGTAAGAAAATTGGCTCAAATAGGTTGTAAAGTTACATTTGAAGGGGATAGATGTTTTGTGAGAAAGGATGGTGAAATATGCATGCAAGGGAAATTACAGAACCAACTGTTTATGGTTGAGTGCAATCTTGATAAACCCACGTGTGCTTGGATAAGAGTTAATAAAGATAAACATGATAATTGTTTACATGAATGGCACAGAAAATTAGCACACGCACATTTCGAAAAGGTACAAAACACCCCAAAGCATAGTCAAGATTTGAAATTAACACATTGTGAGCATGTGGATGAGTGTGACGTATGCTACAAAACAAAAATGACTGTGACTCCGGTAAATAAGAGCTGTGAAAGCACGACCACTGAACCTTATCAGCTCATACATGTGGATTTGGCTGGACCTTTCCAGTGCTCAAAAGGTGGAGCAAGGTTTTATTTAGTGATTGTGGATGATTTCTCCAGATTTACACATGTGTTCTTATTGAAAAAGAAAAATGAAGCAGAAGAGAAATTAAAGGCATTTATACAGAGAACAGAGACACAATATGGGGTTGTTATCAAAAATATCAAATCAGATCAAGGTGGAGAATTTACCAGTAATTCATTTAAAACATATTTGGAAAAGAAGGGAATAATACAGAGTCTCACTGCTCCCTTCAGCCCATCCTCCAACGGAACTGCAGAGAGGAGGAACCGGTCATTGCAGGATTCAATGAGAGCCATGCTAGCAGATGCTGATATGAATAACACTTATTGGGGTGAATGTATTCTGTACACTGTTTATATTCAGAACCGTCTCATGCACAGAACAATAGGCATGTCTCCCTATGAGAAACTGACTGGAAGAAAGCCCAGGGTGAAACACATAGAACGTTTTGGGGCAAAATGCTGGGTACATGTTGCAAAACAGAAAAGGCATGGTAAATTAGGCTCAAGAGCTCAGGCAGGACGCATTTTGGGATTTCAGAATTCATATTATAGAGTTTGGTTGCCTGAGAAACAACAAGTAGTGTTAAGCAGAAGCATAAAGGTGATAGATAAACCTTGGAGAGACAGTCAAACAGTTATACTTGATAGTGCAAGCAAGCAGGAAGCAGCAGATGTTCCTTTTGGGCAGCAAATTCCATTAAGAACTGCATTGACTGATCTAATACACGGTGGCAAACGTACTGTAAAAAGGCTGAGAAGTGAAGACATGGCAATGCAAGATACAGAAATGCCAAGTACAAGTGCAGGAACAGGTGCAGGTCCAAGTAAAATTGAAAGTGAGGAAGAAATGGAAATAGATAATGTTAGGAGATCAGAAATAAAAACAAAAGGTCAACCACCTCAGAGATTCACATTTAATGTTACACAACAGAATAATGAAACAGATAAATATCCAGTAGAATGGGAAAAAGAAGGACCAATAGATAAAGAAACAATGGCTCTCATGTGGAAGTTTTGTGTTGAGGAATGAAATATAAATGTATTATCAAATAAAAGTGAACAAAAATGACTCTGTAAAACTTGTGTGAATAAAGGAATAAAGAAACAAGAACTGAATTGAAAAATGTAAATAGAAACTGTAAGAAAACAAACCATGTACTGATATGTATTGTAATGAAAAGTTAATATTGTAGAAATGTAATAATGAACAATGAAGTTTTGAAATCTGTGAGTCTCAGGTGGGGGCTGTTGGTCAGTGAAGCATGCTGTGAGACTCACAGACAGGGTTTTTTAGCAAAGAGAGTGAAACCTGAAGCAGAAGGGTTAAGCTGTGAGAACAGAGCGCCAGGTTTGCCAAGGTCAGTAGCTGGCTGGGAAGCCTGATAAGGTGAGATGCTTGGAAAAGCTCAGTGTGGGGGAAAAGCTGTCTGTGAAGAGAACTGTGTCTAATGTCTTTGCCTAGTAAAGACTCTTACAAGAAACTTGCCTGGCCTGGCTTATTCCTGTTCTATGCGACTCTTGGATTCCATCCTTATATGATCTATACACGCACACGCCAACAATTATAACCAGCTTAAAGCTTTCCTTTTAATTATGAGTTTTATAGAGGCTGTAAGTAGGTCTGAGTGAAAATGCAGGATGGAAGTTTCTACTACTTAGGATGCAATAGGAAAAATGTAAGGCCTGTGCAGGTTTTTATTTTTATTTTGAAATAGATGGAAAAATTAAAGCCATTGATCTCAGGGCCAAATTAGATGTATTGTTGAATATGTTTTTGCAGTTAATGTGCATTTAAAACAAACAAACAAACAAACAGAAAACAGAAATGCAAATACCACAGCTGGCAAAGGGTTGGTAATTATCAGTGTCACAGCTGGAATGGAAAGAATGTAACCCTTTCTTCCCCTGCAGAGGCTCTGAGGAAAATCTCTCCTGGAAACTAGTATTTTCACTGATGTGTGTCTGTGTGTGTGTGAATGGACAATTCCCCTCACCACAACCAAATTCCAGCTTTAGAAGATGGGTTTTCCTCAGGACCACAGCAGCGGAGGAAACGGTTAAACTCTCCCTCCATGCTTGCTGTGATCTGGATAGTCACTACCAGCCCTTCACCAGCTGATGCAATTGGTCGTTTTTAAAACTTACATGTTAAATACCAAGATGCATTGAACCTCCTGGCTTGGTTGGCCCTCAGTGAAGCAGGTGCCCTGTAGAAAGGTATTTGCAGAGCAAATAGTTCAAGATGACACATATCTGCAAATGGGGTGGGGTCAAGTGGAGTGACATAATTGAAAGATCACTAGTGGTCTGACCTGGGTGAAAATTCTTTCCTGCCTGTAGATAGGGTGATAGTTCAGAGCCTGAATCATCCCAAGGAAGATCTGACTAGGGGCATTTCACTGCCATACAGCTTCCTTTCCTAGGTTGGGGTAGTGTTGTGTCTTGCATTTGCACGCTAATTTGCTGGTTTCTAAACATGAGTTGGATAATAAGTAAGGCCAGCCCTATCATTAGACACAGTGAGGCAGCCACCTCAGGCAGCGGATTTTGGATGTCATGAAAGGGAGCTGGGCCTGGCAACCAAGAGGTCTTTTGTATCTTTAAAAGTTGTGCAGGCGGAAGGGAGAATTCTACCTTGTGTTTTTTCTCATTACACTGTTGCAAGAACACCTGCACTTGGCTTACTTTCTCTTCTCCTAAAGATACAGGATCAGGATCAGGCCATGGCAACCCTAGTAGTGATTTAATGAATTGCTGTTATTGTTTTTTAGCGCTGGGGATGGGGGGAGAGGCACTTTTGGGATTTTCTGCCTCAGGTATCAAAATAACTTGGCTGGCCTTGGGCAATATGCGATTTGACTGAGGTTGGGGGTTTGGGATGGGTGAATCTGTCAATTTTGGTTTCTCTACGTTTTTCATTTTTCCAATTTTAAATTCACTCATCTTCATTTCCAAATTAGTTCGCAATTTTTTAAAAAATAAAAAGTCCTCCTGGAAATTCAGCAGCATTTTAGTGCAGATTTCTTCTAATATACCCATTTTTGCAAAGCAGCTTTGCCTAATTTAATACATTTTGCTGTATTCTTTTCACAAATATATGCATTTCTACTCACATTCTACTGTAGCGTATGCATGTTTGTACACATTACTTGCCTAGAGAACTGCACTGCAAAATTTAGAGAAGTACACGTTTCAAAGGATGGCTGGGTTTCAGTTCTCATATATTGTTTCGTGAAGTGCAAATAGATAGGTTTGCCTTTAAATGCAAACTGAATCGAAGTTCTCCCCCATCCCTAGCAGGGAGAGCACCATTTCTGCTTCACCTCAGGCAGCAAAATGTCTTGGGCCAGCCCTGGGAATAAGACATTCACTCTGGTCCCTGGAGCACCAGTTTGTCGCCCTGGTAGAGGGGACGGAGACTCAAAGTGTTGTGAAGACAACTTAAATGGTTTTTTTAAAAAAACAACCTTATCTTGGTGTTCATTCCTGTCTGATGTTATCTTGCCTAGGGGATAACAGGTGGTTCCAAAGAAAGAGGAAGAGAGATGACTAACAGCATATGCTGAGAGAAAGGCATTAAATGCTCTGGGGGGTGTAGGGATGTGGACTTGAAGCAATGGAGATATGTGGTAGGATCTTTTGTATCTTCACCTTATTGTAAAAAGCCCCCACAGAGGGAAATTTATTTTCCTTAACAGAGCAAAGAGCAGCTAGTGGGGGAATTTTCCTAAGCAAAATGGCATCGGGGGGGAAAGAAGTCACCCCCTCTCCCAGTGTGAGAGCATCTGCTTTACCTGCAGAAGGCCCCAGGTTCAAACCCCGGCATCTCCAGCCAGGGCTGAGGAAAAAGATTCCTGCTTAAAACCCTGGAAAGCTGCTGTCAGTCAGTGTAGACAGTACTGAGCTAAGTGGACCAGTGATCTGACTCAGTTTAAGGCAGCTTTCTGTGTGTGTGTTTGTTTATTTATTTATTGTTTGATTTATATCCCCCTTTCCTCCCAGCAGGAGCCCAGGGCGGCAAACAGAAGCGTTAAAAACACTTTAAAACATCATAAAAACAGACCTTAAAATAAATTAAAACGAAACAACTTTAAAAACATTTTTTAAAAAGCTTCAAAAACATCTTTTTTTAAAAAGGGGGTTAAAAACATCATTAAAAAAACATATTAACAAGCAATTCCAACACAGACGCAGACTGGGATAGGTCTCAACTTAAAAGGCTTGTTGAAAGAGGAAAGTCTTCAAAAGGTGCCGAAAAGATAACAGAGATGGCACCTGCCTAATATTCAAGGGGAGAGAATTCCACAGGGTAGTTGCTGCCACACTAAATGTCCATTTCCTATGTTGTGCAGAACGAACCTCCTGATAAGATGGTATCTGCATGAGGCCCTCACCTGCAGAGCGCAGTGATCGACTGGTTATATAAGGGGTAAGACGGTCTTTCAGGTATCCTGTGTTCCTATATTCCCACTGCCATGGTCCCAATCCATATTGGAACACCCCTCCCCTGGTACTGCTTTTTATATAAAATTAAAAGAAACTCATATTCAGATTCACAGATCTCCATTGCCTTTGATCTGGTTTAGTTCTTAGCTGCAAATTCCTGATCAGGTGCAAAGACTTGAAATAGTTGCTTCCATTTCAGTTGCTGTACTTCACAGGCTTGTTGTGGTGGTAACATCATGGGATAATGTCATATAAGCATCCCTGAGCTCCCTGCGAGAATGGCGGGATTTTTTAAAAAATGAGATAGTTAAATTAGTAATATTATTGTTGGCTTATATTTTATTATTTTGTATTTTTACAATTTGCAGCTGTTGTTTTATTGTACGTCGCCTTGAGTACACTTTGGTGTAGAATGACGGGATAAAAAATAATTTAAAAGAATAATAAAATAATAAGAATGAATAACTGGTTAGCGAAAGTTTTTGATTAAGTGGTATATAAATCTTGCTAAATAAGCAACTAAAATAAGCAAAGCAATAGAAGTGCAGAAACTATTGATACAAAGCAAGATGGATGTCTGATCTTATAGTAAATAGGGCTCTAAAAACATAGATGTATAATCTTGTTTTGGTTGCACTAAATCTGCCCTTATCATACTTGTGACCCATCAGGTGAATGAAGCCTACCAACCTCATACGGTCGCCTGACAGTGGCTTGATACACCTCCTGTTTTCGCTGTTTCTCCTGGACTGCAAAATCAGGAGGACTGTCAAATCCCCTGTTGGACCAGAGTGCAGGTAGGGATGGAGGAGAAATTCAGTTTTGTTGACACTTTAATGAGAAACTATCTAGGGCTCATCCAAACGGAGCGGGATAATCCACATTTTCCATATCCGGTTCGTCATCTGACAGTCCTCACTTTGCCTGTTTGTTCGCTCTTTCCCAATTAAAAAAAATGCTTTTTTTGTGCCCACACATGCAGCAAGAGGACCCGTACTTCTTCTCGCTTCTCCACGGCTCCGCCCATAACACTCCCCCCATCAGCCAATTGGTCTGCAAAAATATGACGTATGCTCCTTTCCCCCTTTGCAACAAAGCACAACAAGGTGCATGAGCTTGAACGTACAAGCGTGAAAGTTTGAATTTCCAGTGGCTGTAATGGAGTTCCTTGCCATTCACCACTATGGAGCAGGGCCGGCAGGGGTGTGTGTGTCTCCAGGTGCCTATATGTCAATAATTACTGCATTTTGGTTGGCTTGTTCTGCAATATCTTGCAAAACCGACTGTATGCTTTTCTACCTTTATGCAAAAGCAACTGCTCCTCTCCCTTTTCCTGGAACACACGCCGGAGTTGATTGTTTTTAAACACACACAGGGAGAGCAAGCAGGTCTTTGCAGAAGTGGTGGGGAGGGGGGAGGGGGGAGGTGTGGCTCCGGTGCCCAGCACCAGCCAGCAAGCCGCCACCACCGCCAGCAGCAGCAAAGCGGCTAGGGCCCCCCTCCGAGCCACCCTGTCCATGCTGGTTTCCAGGCAGTTCCACTGCGGGGCTAGGATCTGAGCTGGGGGGGGCTGAAAGGGGTGCACGGAGCTCAAGGGAGTGGGTGAGCACCAGGAGGGGTGCTATGTTGTGGGGAGGCGAATCGGAGTTTCCCCCGCGGTGTGCCGGCGAGCAGGTTGCCCAGAGGAGAGACAAGTTAGGAGCACTTCAGCAGAGAGCAGTGGTGGGGTGGGGAGAGCCGGTTCCCCCCCGGGCAGCCGGAGTCCCCCTGTGGCCTCACTTTGTCACTCTGCCGTCCTTAGCATGGAGAGCGTGCTTGCCTCTCCCTTCAGCTCCAGCAGCCTTTGCTCTTATTGGTTCCTTTTTCCTGGGCTTTCCTCAGACATTCGAACATGCGCAACAGTGGAAATACGTGATTGGCTGAGAATGAGGGAAGGGGTATGGGGAACCGCCCAAGAACCGCCCATGAACCGCCCATCAAACGCCCACAGCTGTAAAGTCCACTGTATTGCATCCGAGCGCCTGAAGGTACAGCGGATGATTCCCGATTTTAAAAAGGAAATCGCATTTTTTGTGGTAATGCCGAAGCTGATTTAACTGCGTGAAAATGCGCAAAAGCACGCGAGGTCATCTGGACACACAAAGAGATCATGTCGTACATTATACAGTCATCTGGATGAGCACTAGTTCACACTTCTCAAACCGATAAGCAAACCAAACACAGCTATCCTGAGAAATTTGCACTTCTCAAGATTTTGCGATGCAGTTCTTCAACTAAACATTATGTACAAAAATGCATATAACTGTGGGAAATGTACATAAAAATGTTATATTTAGTATAAATATAACATATAAAAATGTATTATGTTAGGGAAAATGTGCATATTAGTCAAAACTGCATAGAAAAATGTGATTATCAGGAGAAATTTACACTGATACGCTTTCAAATTTATGAGGATTTTTTTAAAAAAAATCACAAATTGCTGTGGAAAATTGGAGAACTGAATTTAAGATTGGAAAAATAAGAAATGTGGAGAACTGAAATTGACAGATTCATCCAATTGTGACCCAGAACGCTGGAGGTACAGATTTGAGTGGGTATGCACTATCCTCAATCTTATGAGTTTGGAAATGTATAGGCTGAGTAAGAATAGGTGGGAAAGTGGCAGGCAAACAGTCACAGGCATTAGTTTGATCTCCATTCTCTGCAATAGGTTTATTTGGCTCTGAATGCTAATATATTTTTTCATTTCATAATTTAAGTTCATAATGTATATCTCAGGCCCACCTCTTGGAAAAATACGGGGGGCAGGACAAACCGTCCTGTGAGAGTTAACACTAGGATTTTTATTTCTTGCACAACCCAGATTCCAGCTGTGAAACTGAATGAACTCCTTGAGGATTTCTATGTCACTGTGAAGAAAACTGATGGCTCTGATTTTCTGGCCACATCCCTTCATGCTATTCGCCGAGGGCTAGACCGGATCCTGAAGAATGCTGGAATTGGTTTCTCCATCACAAGCGGAAGCTTCAGTTCTTCTACCAAGAAGCTCAAGGAGAAGTTGAGAGTGCTCAGCAAGGCCGGGATGTCCGGTGCTCGTTCTCGCAACATCATATATTTTTCCCTTTCAGACGAAGAAGAGATGTGGAGGATTGGGTGCTTGGGTGATGGGAGTCCAGTAGCTTTATTGTCCACTGTAGTTAAATATAACAGCCAGTACCTGAACATGAGGACACTGCAGGAGCATGCCGATCTAATGTACGGTGACATTGAGCTGCTGAAGGATTCACAAAACCGGCCGTTTTTTGCCAGAACAGATAACGTGAAACGAGAGAAAAGGATAGGCTCGAACAGAGTGTGCTATGGCCAAATATACCACGAGCATTCCAAAGGGCATAAGCTATGCCCCTACTGTCTCCTCTACAAGTACATGTACATCCACCGGCCTCCTTCGCAGATGGAAGGAAAGTCCCCCTTTTACCTGACTGCTCGGAAGGAGACTGTTGGCATGGGGAATGTTTGGTATGAAGACCAGAGGATGGGGCTGCGCTCGCTGAGGGGGGTCATTCCAAAGCTGGCTAAAAGGGTCAAGCTTGACCACTGCGAGAACTTTACTTTCATCTCGTTCACTCAGGCCTCCCGAAAGTTTGGCTATCTGAACTCCTATCAGTAAAGGCCAAACTAGATGTGAAGTTAATTGAATAAATGCAATTGAGGTGTATGATTTTTTTAAAAAACTGTAAATAGCATGGGGATGGGGGGAGAACACACTGAGCAGCATGGTATCACTGGTGGCAGGGAAGCATGGTTTAACCTTTTCCCCTCTACTAGGAATCCAATGATGATTGCATCCCCCCCCCCGTTTCATTTTGCATTGGAAGGAAAGCCTCCTTTGGCACCAATGAAAGCTTCCCTGCTGATACAAATAGCAGCTTGGGAGGGGGAGCTATTTTTATTAAGGTCACAGCAGGGGGAAAGATTTAAACTTGCCCACCCATGCTGCTCAGCACCGCCTATCTATTGCTATTCACATTTTTTAAAAATGCACATTAATTGCATTCTCTTAATTGACATCGCATCAGCCTTCTATCATTTTGAGTCAATTGTACACCAGCTGTTGTACAGCAACAAGAACCTCTTTTGGTCTGCACACTGGCTGTCATACGAATTTAACAGATAACTAGATCAGGGCCGCATTATGACTTTCATGGGCCCTAGGCACTTTTGCCTTTGTGGGCCCCTCCCACGATAATAATATCAATATTAAAATTATTTTTGATATAACTTTAAATACTTCAACATTTTATTTTTTTTCTGTTTTAGGCAAAATTTAATAGATTTTCGTGGGCCCCAAAAGTTTCATTTTTTTCTGATGTGAGAAAAAAATTAAAACATTTTCTTCGACCCTAAAAGTTCATTTTTTTCTTCTGATTTTAAAAGAAATTAAAACATTTTCGTGGGCCCCTAAAAGTATTGTGGGCCCTAGGCACTGTGCCTACTGTGCCTAATGGATTAGTCGGCCTTGAACTAGATATTGTCTGACCTGCTGATCTTTACTGAAGTGGCTGCTGCTTCATACAGAAAGACCTGCCCTAAAACTATGTTAATATATTATTAGGATGTTGTACTGCTGTTTACAGTAAAAATGCTTTGAGATTAAGATCATCAGTGCCTTTTTAGAATAGCCTTTGTAAGCCACCAATGGTTTCAACTGATCAGAAAAAGAAAGGCTCAGTAGCCTAGTAGCAACAATGGAACTTGCTTTTAAATTTCAGGGGGGAAAATACATTTGAAGAGATACTGGGTGAAATCTAATGCTGCTATCTTAATCACTGCCCATCTCTTTGAGGTTTTGATCCAGTGGAGGCATGTGCTAATGTAAGAGGGGAGACAATTTTCTCCAATTCTTGGAGTAGAAGTTGTTTAGGACAGGACTTCTAGAGGTTTCCCGTATTGTTTTACTGTTTGATTACATTATTCTTAAATTGGTTTTAGGTATTTTTAGGTGATGTTTAATTGTTTTAATGCTGTAATGAGTTTAATTCTATTTTAAATGTAGATTTTTATATGTCCAAATTATATGTACCCATTTTTAGTTGTAAGCCGCCCTGAGTTCCAGTTTTGGAAAAAGGGCGGGGTATAAATAAAGATAAAGATAATAATAATAATAATAATTCTCTATTCCTGCTGCAGCCCCCTGAAAATCTCTTCTAGAGGGTTGGGGATTCTCCAGAACAGCATGGGAGGTGGTGCAGAAGGGTGCAGGGGGAAACAAAGGATGTTGGTTTCCCTCCTCTTCCATTAGCAGACCCCTCCACTGGATCAAAAGCCATTCTGTGTCTGGGACAGCAGCAATGGATTTCACCCCAAGTTTGGACATAGAGTGAGCCAATGTCAGTTGATTGGGAGTGGATTGTGGGACCCTGCCCAGACTTCCTCTGCCCCAGCTGTCTTGCACTCACATTCTTGCTGCTTCTCCTTTATCCCTATTCAGCACCAAATGTGACCATTGCTAAATTTGAAAGTGTACCCTAAACTCACTTGTGACATGCTTTAATCAGGATTTGCATCTGTGAGTTAAGGGGTGTATCCAGGTTAATTTTAATCAGGGGTTGGTGTTGTCTGCAACCATTGCTAATCATGTTTAAACTGACCCTGGTACATACCCTTGCAGTCTGAGGTTGTAATTTAATGAGGGCTTGCAATATTAACCAGGTTAATTTTATCCAGGGTTAACAACAGTTGCTTGCAGCACAAAGCCTAGGAAGAAAGTAGCATTATGTCTGAACCAGGCTAGAATGTTTTCAGTGCATTAAGTGTTCTGGAAAGGTTTAATATTTAATATTTAAGTGACGAATCTAGATTGGCTCTTGATCTGTGGAATATCCATATTATAGTTTTCTTCATCTGTAGTATTTTGTGGAAAACATTACTTTGGTGATAGTACTGGTTAACACATTCCTCTGTTGTAGGGATGGAGGATCTGTGGCATTCCAGATGATATTGGACTACAACTTCTATAATCCCTGACCGTCAGCCATGCTGTCTGTGGCTGATGGAAGTTGGAGTCCAGCAACATCGGGGGGGGGGGCAGGTTCGCCATCCCTGCTCTATCGTCTTACCATCTAAGGCAATTCCAGGATGCTGGAATAATGTGATAGATAGATGAAGTAGTATCCTAAGAATTATATTTTCTACTATGCTATCTTGGATTTTATAACCCTAAAACACATGTCTTTGGAATGAGAGTGTTTTCATAATTAAAGACAAATATCTCTTGAAGCTGAAGTTGCTTTATTTCCTCCTGTAGTTTGCATTTAAAAGGTTGTGTTTCTCTGAATCATGGATATATACATCTATCTGTTCATTATGCCACAAAATACAGACATTTTTTCAATGTACACTGAAGTTATAGTAACAACTAGAGATGATTATTTGAATTACTAAAACAAGCAAGAGTTGGTTAGCTGCTTTGAATGCATTTAGGACAGACTTTTAACAAATTTCCCAACAATTTAAACTATTCATTCCCCAATTATTGCATGAGCAAGGTAAGACATCTTGAAAGCATAAGAGATCATTGCGAGTGAGATTGCCCATAGCTTCTGGTCTGGTTAATCTGGCCTAGTCAATTTTACCACTAGCTTCAACTGTACAAAACAAGGGCAGTGGCTTTCGAACATTCTACGTTAGAGACCCTTTTCTACATTCACTTTTTTTCCAAGTATCTTTTTTTTCTGCCATGCTATCTTTGTGGAATGCCCAGCAGCCTAGAGCAAATGCTATGCTCAGTTCATGTGGGATACTAGTAACTGGTTGTGCCTCTTGGCCCCATTGCCTCACATGCACTGTAAACTTTTTCAGCTGCATATTGCAGAGGAAGGTAGGTAAAACTTATCATGTTGCCTTTCATCTATCTTGGCCACTATTACTTATCTTCCCATTGAAGAAGCGTCTGAGAAATCCCAGGCTTCCTCGGTCAAAAACCAATGAACTGTCAGGAAACCAATGCAAATAATATTTTCCCCTCTCCCTGCAGCAAGAATCTCCTTTCCATCCATAATATTTATACTGTAATCAAGTTATGAAGCTCGATCAGGGCTGCTGCTGCTCTGATGTAATGGAGGAACAACAACCAATGCTCAGGAGAAACAATGGTTTGTACCCAACCTGTGTTTCACATTAACAAGAGAAGTTACAATGCACCTCCAATTATATGAGGGAAGAATCTAAACAACTGTGAAAGCAGTGCTCGCTTCAGCAGCACATATACTAAACTGTATCTAAGTAGCATCATGAGTTCATGGGAACTTTACAACACAATCCTAACCACGTCTACTCAGAATTGACTTCAGTGGGGCTTACTCCCCATGAAAGTGGGGTTAGGACTGCAACCTTAGTCTTCTTGTTCTTCAACAGCAGCTACCTCCCCCAGTGCTGCATAGAAAACTGCATTTGAAATGGGGTGAGATGGGTCAAAAGGTGAGGTAAGGGGGGAAAGTAAAAAATTCTGCTTGGTGGATTCATTCCTTTTTTGCCAGCCTAGCGATAGAATGATTGCTGACTTTTGAAAAAGGATGTTATTCTTTGTAGTTTATATGTTGCATTATCAGTTTGGGATATATTCATATATTTTGCTGACTGTGATCAGTGGTGTAGTGGCAAATTCAGAAGTGCAGGGTCCCTTCATGATAGTCACAACTATACCCCCTTATAAAATTATAGAATAATCTGGCCAGGCTTGAATACTGCTTTCTGCTTCTCTGTTAGGGTCACTCTGTCAAGGTCTTTCTCATTGTCAGAAATATTGATTGGATTACTGAGTTCAGTGTCTACAGGTTTTATTTTCTTCAGCTACCAAACTGCTTCATGATCTAGATGGGATGCTATCTTCAGGATTCACTGTTTCTTCTTCTGCAATGAGAGAACGCTCACTCTCCACAACATGGCTTTTTGAAGTAGGAACTAATAGGAACTCCTTTCACTCTGACTGGCTGCAATCAGCAGGAAACAACAAAGAAGCAAGTTAGAAGACTCTTCTGAGTGACTAACACACTCCCCTTTCATGCTGATTAGCTCATAGGATGCTGGAGACACTGCTGCGACCTGACTCCCAAAAAAGTAAGGGGTTTAAGGTTATCTGAGATCCTGCATGACTACACCCCTGACTGTGATAAAGAGAACCTCACATAGCAAACCTCTTTTGTCAGTCCTCTTTCTTTTTATACGTATCTGACACTGAGATGCTGTAAATACACTGGAACCATTGGAAAGTCACTGTAGTAAACCACTGAGAGTTACTATTAAAAAAAATCACAACAAAACCCTAAACTAATAATTCAGAGAGGAAAACAGATTATTTTTTCTCTATTATGTTTAATAAAATCCTAAGTTACTCAGTTCAGCTGGGGGCCACATAAGAAAGGAAGCAGGCTTCTAAACATTCATTTCTTACTGCTTGGGAGGTGTGTACCACAAGGTACTAAATACATGAAGTATTGTTCCGGCAAGTTGATTCACATGCATAGCCCTTTTGGGGGAAAAAGCTGGAATCTTATTTTTCAGCTATTCAGCACAGCAAGGGGATTGTGGGACTGGATTCACACACACCCTTTCCTGCCAAACTGCAATTTGATTGAAGGACGAGGTTTCCTTATACCGAGTCAGACCGTTTGGTTTATTGAAGGGTAGAGACACACTTGCAGTCATACTGGTTTCACTGCGTCTCCACCTCTGTATTGTGAATCCGGGGACACACAACATCAGTCAAACTCCTTTTGCTTCAAAGCCTGGGATTTTAAAGATTGGATGCATTTTCCCTTTAAGTCAGCTTCACATGGATTTCAAAACTGTTTGCCTGGAGGTGGGAGGCAAGCAGCCTAGCTCCTTACTTATCAAGGACCCAAGCAATGTACCTAGATGGACTGAGGTCATGATGTTTACTCATAATGTTAAAAAAATGCTCACCATAGTTCTTCAAAATTGTATGTCTCTTTTTCCCTTGGCTTCGAAGATCCTGACCTAGAGCTCAGTCCCACCCCGTGTGAAACCAAATCCTTCAGTTTTTCTCACAGTCCCTCTAACATTCCTGACTATTACACTGATAAACTTTTTTAAAAACATGGGAGTTAAATATTATAAAAGCGGAGTTCCGAAGTTTCACACAACATGAATAAGTTGGACCTTTTTGGGAAATTGCCAAATCCCTCCTATATATGTGAGAGGGTTCAACATTTCTTTTTTTCTTTTTAATTGATCCAGAGACGACAAGTTGTTTCAGAATTCCTTGGTGTTCCTTTAGATTCTGGAGCTAAGAACAATCCAGCACAGAAATATACAATGCCAAAGGGCTTGAAATCACTGGGAGCGGGAAAAGGTATATTAACATTTTACCTCCATCCTGTTTTCCCACTGAAGATATGAGTTAGATTGTGGCCCTCCTGTTTTTTCAAGCATCATGATAGATTTGACCTAGTTTGTAGTACTGATAAAATGTCTGAGCTTTTATCATTTTTGGCTCTGATGCCTTCCTCAAAGAGGGCAATTGTTGTGTGTATTAGATCTTATTAAATCACATTCTCATTATCTGAAATTATTATGGCCTGCAGCAGACAGACAGACGGATGGACGGACGGACGATAGACAGACGGACGGATGGACGGAACAGAGCAGAGCAGAGGAGAGCATACTGTTAGAGACTGGAAATGAGAAGATTTAACAGGATATAGAGATCTACTAGTATGTGTGTGTATATATTATTAAGGCTAGTTATGAAACATATGGATTCAATTTCCACTTTAAATATTTTCCATATTCTTCAAATAGAATTCAATATTCTTTGTTTCCCAAGTTTTGGTGATCTTTCCTTCTTCTGAACTATAGCATATTTTTCAAGGGATGTCAATGTACTCTGGTTCTAAATGACACTGTTAATTTAAAATGCCAAATCTAATCCAGTATTTAAACACATGAAAAACACAATTTGATTGTAACGTTTAAAAATATACCAAATGCTGCCCCTTTAAGATCCTTCCCCAATAATCTCTCCAACTTTAAAATTGATTATGAACCAATTAATTGACCTAAAGACACTACGTTGAAGATCAGAGTAATTTGGAATCAATAAAGGCCTTTCCCAAAAGGCTCTTTAGCTAAAATGTGCAAAAACATTGCTGAGATTAAAGGTAAAGGTGTCCCCGCACTTGTAGTCCGAGTCGTTTCCGACTCTTAGGGTGACGTCTTGCGACGTTTACTAGGCAGACCGTATATATGGGGTGGGATTGCCAGTTCCTTCCCCGGCCTTTCTTTACCCCCCAGCATATGCCGGGTACTCATTTTACCGACCACGGATGGATGGAAGGCTGAGTGGACCTCGACCCCTTTTACCGGAGATTCGACTTCCTCCTTCCATTGGAATCGAACTCCGGCTGTGAGCAGAGCTTTCGGCTGCGTTACCGCCACTTACCACTCAGCGCCACATTCTCTTTTTTCTGGATTCATGAATACCCAATAGGTATCATGGGCTAGCTCTTTAATTACAGTCACTACCAATGCAATCCTACATATGCATTTAGAAGTAAGTCCTTTTAAGTTCAGTGTTCAAATTGTGCATAGGATTGCCTCCTGAAAATGGAAATGGACTGCCTTCAAGTCGATCCCGACTTATGGTGACCCTATGAATTGGGTTTTCATGGTAAGCGTTATTCAGAAGGGGTTTACCATTGCCTCCCTCTGAGGCTAGTCCTCCCCAGCTGGCTAGGGCCTGCTCAGCTTGCCACAGCTGCACAAGACAGCCCCTTCCTTGTCCGCAATTGTCAGCTGGGGGGCAACTGGGCTCCTTGGGACTATGCAGCTTGCCCACGGCTGCACAAGTGGCAGGGCATGTAACCCCTGAGCCACTCACTGTGGGGTGATCTTTAGTTACACCCAGGAGACATGAGCAGGGATTTGAACTCAGAATCTGGACTCCTAGCCAGGCTCTCCTCTCCACTGTGCTATACCAGCTGTGGTTGCCTCCTAAATGGGTCGAAATAATTAGCCCATATTCAGTGGAAGAAATAGAATTTTCCTCTTTTTTCTTCCTCAGTACAACCCTATCAAGTAGGTATGGCTGACAGAGATTTTTCCCAAGGTGTGCTTAACTACCGAACAGGTTCAGGACTGTACAACTTGCATAACTTACAGACTCAGTTTTGTCCCTTCCCAACAAGGTCAAGTAGGACATTATTCTAGTAGAGTATTTCAGCAGCATTTAAAGGACAAAGGGATATTCAGGTGCTATCTGATAAAAGGATCCTCATTTCTTGGAATGAATGGCTATATAAGATTGGGTTTTCTAGTGCTGTTATATTCTCTGTTCCCAGAGTACACAGCTCAAATCTGTCTACTTCTACAGTAGTATTAATTCAAAAGAACTGCACTGCTACCTTAGCTGTGGAAAAACCTTTTTTTGTCACACTTTCAACTGTGTTTTCTTTTTAACATATTCATCTCTTCTTCCCTCTCTACCCTGTTTCTAGTATCTCTTCTGCTTTTTCTGTCTTTGGCCATTGAGTTCTCTCTTGATTCTCTCACTGCAACCTCACCTCTCTATTCCAGGCCTCACTGGATCAGACCATCTAGACAGGTTTTTGTTTTCCTTTAAATGTTAAAGATTTTTAATGTATCCATTGCATTATAGTGTTATGGGTTTGGGGGCTGAGATAGATGATTTCTATGAGTCCGCTTCCAGCCCCTAATTTGGAACCCTCCAGCCTTGGAGGTGGGCTCTGCAGCTGAGAAACCTGTTACACTGGTCAGATGAGTCTCCTTGTTAATCTAATATAGTGGCCAGGTGGGCTAATGGATCTGTCAAGTGTCCATTAGCTGGTGGATGGGCCAGGAAGATCCTATTGTTATTGAAACTCATCAGGAGAGCCCCCCCTCCTGGGACCAAAGAAATGCTTGTGTTTTTAGCTAGTTGTTGGAGGAGAAGCAGGGCATTGGAGACATGCAGAGAAGTCTGTTCCCTGCACCATGGCTTCAGGATGCCTCCTGTAAGCCTGATGGCAAAGCAATATCTATTGGACTGCTAATGCTTTGAACCCCTCCATCTTAAGCTCAGGTTGGAATGTGTGTAAATAAAAACCATATTTCCTAAAAGACACCACAGTCTCCGCTGACCTTCATTCCAAGGAAATCAAACTCTGGGTAATTGCAGGGGCCCCTGGAGATCTCTCAACGCTTGGAGATTGGGGTGGCAATCAACAATATATTTGTTGTAAGGCACTCTGAGGACTCTGGTCAAAAAGTAAGATGCACTCGCTTCTAATCTACTATATATTTTGGATTTTTAAAACTGTTTTTATTAATTTTCCATTACAGTTATATAAAGGAAGAACAGATATGGGATGAGACATATCACTATAAAGTAGAATTTATATTCCAAAACCAGTTAAAGAGTTCCAAATTTCCTGGGAGGTGGATGAAAGTTGCTGTTGTAGTTGATGCTCCGAGGTGTACAAAATAAAGTCCCACCAAACCATATAAAGTGAGTCAGGTTTAGCTCGTCCTTTAAGCAAATGCAGAGAGGTCGTAATTTCCCCCCCAAAATAGCAATATTCCATATGTTCTTATATCACAGGGAAATATTTGGTTTTTCCAACTGTTTCCATGTCTGGGCTATAAAAAACCGTGCTGCCGCCAAGAAGTACATTACTATATCTTTACATTTTATACCCACCTTACAATAGTCAAAGATTGAGAGTAAAGCTAATTGAGGCAGGACACTTACTTCATAATGAATAATTTTTGAAATTTCCTTAAACACTTCCAACCAAAAATATCTTACTTGAGGACAATCCCACCACAGGTGGAAATAGGTACCCCGGTGACCACATGTCTCCAACATTTCAAAGAAATCATCAATGATATATGTGAGAGTTTCTCTGGGGTCCTATACCACCTATGGTAGGTTTTTAATGTAGTTTCTCTGATATGTGCGGAGGCTGACTTACTTGGTTTTCCAACCCAAAGATTTGACCATTGGGTTTCCTCCAGCACTATCCCAATATCATCCTCCCACAGGGATTTTAGTCCCGTTAGTTACCCTACTTGTACATTTATAAATTCAGCATATAGTTCAGCAACCAACTCTTTACCTGAAATGTTATTCAGCATAATATATTCAAAATGAATAAGGGGCCTGACTGCATGAATCCAAATATTGGGGTCTTGGAGAAGGTATGTAATCTGTTGTACGTGGAGCCAGGTAATCTTTAAATCATGTAAACCTGTCTATAATTGATCTTGTGTAATTGGTGTGCCGTTCCTAAAAAAATCTCGTAACCTAAAATAACTCTTAATATCTAGATGGTAGAGTAAATTTTTAAGTGCAGGATTATAATGGCAGGATGTATTACTGGGGGACTCAGGGGGAAGTGAACAGGAGAAAGTAGAAGTTGCCAGCGTTCCATACGTGGAACCTGCATAAAATAAAAGAGTTGCTTATTTTCCTCAAATGACATAAAGTGTTATGTTCAAAAGGAAGAGCCCATAAAGGGCCCAAACTTGACATTTCACCTTCCACGGAGATCCACTGTTTATCTGTTTTCATCAATATAAAATATAATTGTCTCAACTGAAAGGCATCATAATATACAGCCAAATTTGGTAGTCCCCCTTCCCCTCCATCCGGTCTTCTACAGTATAGTTTAAGTGCTAAACATGGTTTTTTAGTTTTGAAGATAAATTTATTAAGAATCTGTTGCCAACGTTTCAAGGTGGACGGGTGGATGGTGAGAACTTGGAACAAGAAGGGAAAAGATTATATGATTTTCATATACATTGCTGCTATCCTACCAAGCAGAGAAATTTTCAAATTCTTTTTTCCCAGTTGTTCAGAGTTTTCTTCCTATTTTGAAGAATTGGACCATAATTCAGATAAAAAAGTTTAGATAAATTTTGTTGAATTTGTACTCCCAGTTATCTAAATACTTGACAACATACTAGACTGTGACTAAGTTGAGAAATTTGGATCTGATCCATTGGTCTAATGTTAAAAAACATAATGAGAGACTTACTAAAGTTAATTCGAAGCCCCGCTAGGCTTTCAATTTGTTGAAATTCAATTTGCGCAGCTGGAACAGCTTTATTTGGATGTTGCAACATTAAAATGATGTTGTCCACATAAAGATTTATGAGATGATCTTTGCCCTCCTCCTGGAAACCCTCGACAAGCAGATTCTGACTTAAAGCCATAGCCAAGGGCTCCAAGGAGAGGGTGAAGAGCAATGGAGACAGGGGACATCCTTGTTTGGTTCTGCAATAAATAGAAAAGAGTGAGATTTCTACATTATTTGTATGCACGAAGGCAAGATTTTGGGAATATAATTTAGTGACATTTTCTTATATTTTGGAATGTTGTTTGTTTGCTATGCATTGGGACATCTCTTATGACATCACAACCAAATTTGCATAATCGTTCCTGAGATCAAGGAGCAGGTTTTCACCTATGTTTAGACACAATTGGACACCATTTTGAATGAAGATGGCAGACAGATCCTTTCAAAACTGCACAGATTTTAACCACTGATTTCAAAAGGGCACTGAGTTTTTGGTTTCTTATAATTCCTAAGCAATGTCAGGTACAACTAAATAAATAAATGAATGTTATTCAGTTTCCAACAACAGACAACCGGATGCCTCTAGGGAGCTCATGAACAGGGCATGAAGGCAATAGCATCCCCATAGTCATGACCTCAGAGTCCAATAGTGATAAAGAGTCAGAGGCTACGTAGTTTCCGGCTAAGGAGTTGAACTAGGTTCAGGGCTCTGAGTCTGCTGCTGGGGATTAGGAGGCCAGTGAGCCTGAGACTGACAGACAGCAGCCCACAGAGCAACCTCCCATACTACCAGGGACTGTAGGGTCAGAGCCATTAATCTCATGGGTACCTTCCCCTGAGGAACCAAGTGCCTCCCACAGTACCTCACCATTCCAGTGACAGAAGGAGCACATGAGGCAGGAGTAGGGTTGTCAGGTCTCTGTTTTTGCCTGGAGACTCCAGGTTTTTGGGGTCCTCTCCAGGTCTCTGGGTGAGTCATCCCAATCTCTGGACTCTCACCTTTCATTTAAAAAAAAAATTAAGTTTCTAGGTGGTCTGGTTCAAGAGATACACAGCAAAATGTCAGAGCACCCCCCCAACTTCTGTTAAATGAGCTGGTAACTGGCTGCTGTAACCCCACCCTTTCACATTTTCAGCAAATAAATGAAGTCAGGGTTGTGATTGACAAGGGATTTGTTGACCTTCAGGCAAGAGCTAGCACACATTGCAAGGCCAGAAAATGTCTTAAAATCTCATAAAATTATGTGCAGGTCAGGAGTTGTAGAACCAAAAATCACAGAGGATCTTGGTAGGCAATTGTTTACTGTAAGCAATTTCATATATGATTATAATAAAAGTGTGTACATGCAGGGTTTTTTTAATTACTTGCAGAATTAACATATTATATATTTTATCTTTCAAATTATTTTTCAACAAATTTAAAAGAAGTGTACATGCAGCTCATGATTCCAATACATTATATTTTTCTAATTATGAGGAGTCAGACAAGTTTAAATGTTTCTGGGCTGTTGAAGAGAGCAGTTTATTGGTCTAATTCACAGTCTGTTTTGAAAACCTTCCTAATATGAAGATTAATCCTATACTCGCTTTTCTGGGAGTAAAGCTCCAAGGCTAATTTCACATACTGGGAGTAAACCCCATTGAATTTAATAGGACATACTTTTGAGTAGGCATGGTTAGGATTGTGCTGTAAATCAATGGGACTTTTGAGTGAACATAGAAGAGGATTGTGCTGTAAATCTTTCTCTCCCCATTCAATTCTATATTTAAAGCAATTAGGCAAGCCTTACCTAGGTGTCATTGCTTTTATTTTGAAGGAAACTAATATTCTGACCTGGCAACCATAGGTAGGAGGCTATGGAATGGAGGAATGCCCTTCTTCAGGCCAAAAGGTTAGTTCTACAAAAATCTTCTCCACAAGTTGGTGGAGCCTGGGATAGGTGGTCTGTGGTCCTGCAACTCCTGACCTGCCTAGCCCCATGGGATCCGGCATCAGACTGGAACAGACCAGGACACCCCTGTTGTTTGCCCTCAGCATTTGAGCATTGGAAGTATACTGTCTCTGAATGTGAAGATTCCATGGCTTCTGTCATTGGATTAAAGATTTCACCAATGATCCTTTTAAAAAGAAGGTGGAGAATGAGTACTATTTCACCATCAGTGTAATCATTTTTAGTTCCTGTCTTCGCATCACACACTCACTTCCTTCTTACATATAGTAAATAGTGGTGTTGCTTCTTTATTAGGATTCCACAAGAGAAGAATTTCTCTGACACAATCTGTCTATTAGTTCCAATTTCCATTGTGCATTAGCTGGCCTGGCACAGTCCTTTTGTGAGACTGAACTCACCTAAGGATACATGTGAAGAGTTGCTTGTTTGAAAGAAACCATTCCTTCTTCCTAGTATGTAAAATGTCATTTATGACTGGTGCATAAGAAACTGGAGTGATTTTAACAAGCAACCTCCCACCACATGCATTCTGAGGCAGTACAGTCCCACAAAAGGATTGTACCACTTCCATTTTAGTATATTTGAATCAGGTCTGAGGGTGAGTACTTTGGAATATATATATATTAGCAATGGTTTTATTTGTATTCAACAATAAGAGATCAAGAATGGAAAACAAAGAGAAACAAAGAAGGAACCTTTAGGTATAAATACTGATTAAAAAACAAAATATATGCCATATTGTTTATGCAAATACAAATCATAACAAGCCACTTATGTATTCCATCTACTAGTTTGTATCAAGAACTCTGTATGTATATTTATACTGGAGATATATCCTTTCTGTAAAAGAATGACCATAGTTCATCAATAGAAACACATTACAAGGTCCAAATTTGAAGAATTATTGGTGACGGGGAATAGTCCAGAACAGAATGAGTAGTATTCAATGCCAGTCCACTCTGAATAGACCCATTGAAGTTAATAGGCTGGACTAGTTTAGGCTATTAATTTCAAGGGGTCTATTGCTCAAAGTAAGACTTAGTTGAACACAACCCAATGATTTGTAAATACTGTTGTGCACCACCCCAATCTCCAAGTGGTGAGAGATCTCCAGGGGTCCCTGTGCTTACCCAGGGGTTTGGTTTCCTTGGAGAGAAGGTCAGTGGAGTCTGTGGTGTCTTTATGAAATATGGTTTATTTTTTTACACACATTCCAACCTGAGCTTCAGATGGAGAGGTTCAAAGCATCAGCAGTCCAATAGATCTTGCATTTTCCATCAGGCTTACAGGAGGCACCCTAAAGCCAAGGTACAGAGAGTCAGCCTCTCTGCCTGCCTCCAGTTCCCAGCCTTTCCTCAGACTCTACTAAAATACACAAGCCTCTCCTTGGCCTCAGGAAGAGGGGGGGCTTTCCTGAAGAGTTTTGATAACAGTAGGATCTCCCTGGCTAATTCACCAGTTAATGGGCACTTGATAGACCCATTAACTCACCAGGCCACTCTATTAGACTAACAAAAGAGACTCATCTGACCAGTGGAGCAGGTTTTTCCACTGCAGAGCCCACCTCCAGGTGCAGGGATCCAAATCAGAGGTGGGAAGGAGACTCATAGAAGTCATCCATCTCAACCCTCAAACCCATCACAATACAATAAAGTTCATAAACAGTTTCTAGTTTCTCTAGAACCTTTATTATCTAGATTTTCAGGGATATATTCTTTAACGATTTTTCTTTTGACAGCATATCGGTGGCAACAGCAAACTCTACTGTATAAATTAAGTGGCCTTCATTGGACTCCTGAGACTTTTTTTTTGAAAACATCCCTTCGAAAGCCTGACCTTTTGTGGAGAAAGAAGGGAGGGTTAAGCGTTTGAAACAGGGTAGTTATTTTCATACAGTATTTCTGGCCATCCCCTTGAGAGGTTCAGATTTGCAGCAGCAGACAAAAATCAATTTAATTTTAAAAATAAAGTGTGTTCATTTCAGGATGTTGCTGGCAAAGTTTCAAATGCAGTGGCCTCCCTCTCTTGCCTTTTGTTGTTTAGCCAGCTGGTTACATTTTTTCCCTGAAAAACACTATGTCATGGTTAAGTAGGTAAAAATCTACTAGTGCTACAGTCAGATGTTAATCTGTGATATCCATGGTATGATTATGTGATAAATTATTTTGATAATTAAGGGATGTCAAAAATAGCAATTACTGAATATTTGGGGCATCAATTGTCAACAACTGATAAATTCATCATTGCAGGGCATAAACCTAGACACATTAAGGTCAGACATTTTGTCTCCTAGGAATCCACTAACGGCCAAACTGATGTTATGGTAAATGTGGCACAAAGGAAGCTTTCCTCTTTGGGTGACACAGATGAAAGAATTAGTCATCCAGAGAGAGTGTCAGGTGCTTAATACTACTATTACAACTACAACAACAACTAATAATAATAATAATAAATACACCTTGCTGGCTACCTGCTTCAATGAAATATGGTGTGTGGTGGTGGTACAACACCCTGTAGAAAGAAAAAATATATATAAACCTAGAATCTTAATTAGCATTCATTTTGAACTGGAGTTATTATTTATTTATTTATTTATTAAAATATCCTTCTTAGCATTACTGCTTCATCTATCCATCAATTGTCCTTTTGTGTGAAACTAGCTTCCAAAACTGCCTGATATGCACTAGTTAGTTTGCTTCTAGCCTCTTTGTTAAATCTGAAATATGAAAACAAACATGAATTATTTGCTCCTTCAAACAGTGGAATGGTTCTTTCTCTCTGTTCCCGCCCCCTCTCCCTCTCTCTCCCTCTCTGATGCCTCACTTTTGCTCGCTTCCTCTCTCTATTCAGCACTGGTTAGGCCTCATCTTGAATAACGCGTCCAGTTCTGGTCTCCGCACTTCAAGAAGCATGCAGACAAACTGGAACGGGTTCAGAGAAGGGCAACAAAGATGATCAGGGGACTGGAAACAAAGCCCTATGAGGAGAGACTGAAAGAACTGGGCATGTTTAGCCTGGAGAAGAGAAGACTGAGGGAAGATATGATACCACTCTTCAAGTACATGAAAGGTTGTCACATACAGGAGGGCCAGGATCTCTTCTCGATCGTTCCAGAGTGCAGGAGATGGATTAATGGGCTCAAGTTGCAGGAAGCCAGATTTCAACGGGACATCAGGAAAAACTTCCTAACTGTTAGAGCCATACGACAATGGAACCAATTACCTAGAGAGGTAGTGGCTCTCCGATACTGGAGGCATTCAAGAGGCAGCTGGACAGCCATCTGTCAGGAATGCTTTGATTTGGATTCTTTCATTGCGCTGGCCTTGCATTTGGACTTGATGGTCTTATAGGCCCCTTCCAACTCTACTGTTCTATGATTCTATAAAGTGGTGGGCTGGATCTGCATGGAAGGGACTCACTCCTGCTCCATCTAATAAGGTTGCCATATTCTCTTTACTGCTCTCTCGCTTTTGGTCACATCCACACCATACATTTAAAAGGCTCTTATATACCACTTTAATAATAGTCTTAGCTTCCCACAAAGAACTGTAGTTTGTTAAGGGTGTTGGGAACTGTTAGGAGACCCCTCACAGAGCTGTTCTTTCCAGCACCCTTAACAATCTACAATTCTGAGATCTAAATACTCAGTATGGCGGAAAACAATCTCGCGTCATTTTTGGTTAGGTGGTGTTGATATAAATACCTGAGGAGTTATATGATAACTAGATAATAATTCATCTAGTTTAGAGCCCCAAAGATTGAAGGAAAAAGGGTGGTTTAGGCACAAATTTAGTAATTCCTTGCCCGGCGACATTCCAGCTAGTCTCATGAATTTCATAAGAGCAAGATGGATATGTGCTCCCAAGGGGGGAAGACCGGTCTCAGCGCGTAAAATAGCTGCTGATGTTCCTGGAGGGAGGAATAAAAGACGCCTGAGAAAATTAGTCTGAATAGACTCTAAGGACTGAACAATTTCTTTGTCCCAACCCCATAATAATGCACCATATTGAACCTGAGAGATTACTTTAGATTGGAAGATTTTTAGAGCCGGGAGAATTAAGTTACCTCCAACAGAACAATAGAACTTCAAGATTGCTCCTGCTATTTTGGCGGCTATTAGTTTTATATGTTGCAGGTGTCTTTTCCAAGAAAGAGTATCCGAGAAATATATTCCCAGATATTTATACGTCCGAAATTGTTCCAACTGATGGTCTGCCATTGACCAACGGTGTCCTACAAATCTCTTGCCAAAAACTAGAACTTTCGTTTTTTTATAATTAATTTCTAGCCTTTCCTTTGTACAGAGGGCCTGTAAATTTCTCATTAATTTCTTTAAGCCGATTGGAACTAATGACAGGAGGACCATATCGTCCTCATAAAACAACACGGACACCTTCCTGTGGCCAATCGATGGTGGAAAGTATTGTGGACCAGAAAGGTCAGATATGATGTTATTGATAAATAAGTTGAAAAGGAGGGGGGCTAAAAGACAGCCTTGCTTGACACCCTTCCCTATTGTTATCGGACTCGTCATAGCACCGGTTTGGCTTACTCTAACCAAAGCATTAGTATTGGTATATAAGGCCCTCATGAGGACCTTGATAGATTTGTTCTTGGTAGCACTAAATTCACAATTCCTACTTTTAATAGATTTCAGGGTCTGGAAACTGAAGGTTTAGAGCCTCAGCATTTTCACATGAGACAAAGATACTAAAACTCATATACATGTGAACCAGCCTGGGAATACTGATGAGCCTAGTGCTCTTCCTAATGACTGAGTAATTTTAGCAGAACAGTGTGATTTGGTAGCCCAAACAGTGCAAAAAAAAATTCAGCCAGTGTAGACAGTCTTTTATTCAATTTAAAAAGTGAATATAATGGTCTTTTCAAGACCAATATTGAGAAATGTGATGACATTAAAGTTTCACATTAAGGTGAATGTGTGAAATCTTTACAATCTACACCAGCTAAGGAAAGGTTGTCAGTGGGCTCAGACTTCCTTCTCCAGGTCAATCAAGTGCTTTGACTATTTATTCCTATAGAACCTCCACCTTTTTTGTGGAATACATGTCCAGAGACACCTTAGTGCCTTATTATACATGCCCACTAAGAATATTGACCTCTTATTCATTAGAGACTTATATGCCCTTCTCTAAATGCAAAAATTCATTTTAACATTTAGATCAAACAGAATGTTAACTTTTATTGAGGAGGAAAGATTCCTTAACCATCTTGGGTGTGTTACCTGCTTCAATGTTTTTAGATACTGCAAGGAAACCACTTTTGCTCTCAAATAAGCATCAGAAATTCAGAAGACACGGTGTTAAATCACCCCATCTGATCAAGGACTCTACTCCTGGGGGATTATCTTTGATACCCCATAACAAGGAGCACCAATGTGCTCAGTTTCAGCCTATATTAATAAATGTTGCTGAGAAGAATTGCTCCCAAAGTATACATAATAGTTCTAGGGTCACTGAAGAGGAAAAATTAATTGACTCATTCAATTAACTGAGCAAAAAATTATATTAAATAGATTGGGTTCTTTAAGAGAGAGGCTATTATGCAGAGTGGGTTGGGCTTGGATTCAGACCCTGTAGCCCTACTGTCCACTCAGCTTAAACCAGATAGAAATGCCAAAACTCCGATCCAAGATGATTTGATCTTCTTTGAGGATTCCCCATTTGCGGCCTACTGCCGAAAATAAAGCACAAACCCCATTCATTGGGTTGAATCATGGGCCACTTTATTAAACAGAATCCAATTAGAATAATGAACCTGCAGAGGGAAATTAAGTGCGGGACTATCCTGATGATCCAGGCAAAGCCTGCTTGCAGCTATAGGGCAACCAAACCCTGCCTGAGCCCAGGGCTGCCCTGTGCTCAGGCCCCAGCTCAGGCCACACCATGAAGATGTGTAGGGGGTCCAACCCACGTCACTGCCCCTCGGGGCCCTGAAACCCCGAGCGGATGAGGCACGTTGTCCCCAAAGGTGGCCCGTATTCTGTCCCCGGGCCATATAGCCCTGAGCTGCAGGCCTCCGGACCACCTATCACCCCCAAAAGTGCCTAAAGGTGTCACCTAGCTGCCCTTCCCTTTTAACCTTTTCCCACACTTCTTCGCCACAGAAGGGGGACAAGTCTCTGCTTAGTCTCCCTTCACCCCACACCCAATAAGAAGCTCGCTCAGGCCCCTCTGCAGGTCCATCAGGAGGATATTGTTGCCCCCGTCCGTCAGATGCACACCGTCTGGCCAAAACAGCTCCACCCTGTCATGCCTAATCTCTGGGTGGTGAATGACCGAACCCCCAGAGTCCATCAAGGCCCTCTGGATTTGCCTGTTCACCTTTTTGCGGGCCCTGTCCATCCCCTGTGGGTCACCAGTGCAGTTCCATCTCCTCCGCGGCAGGATGTCAGACCATACCACATGCACCCCTAGCCAATGATGTGCAATGGCCCGGAGGTCACCACATGCCTGCTCGATCAGGGCCTTGCCCTTCAACAGGCCCAAGTCATTACCCCCCAGGTGGATGACCACCAACTGGGGTACCGCCCACAGCTGGCTGGAACAATATGGGAAGGAGCCCATCCCAACACATCCCGCAGCGGCCGAGCCACTGCACTGAGGCGCATTGACTGAGCCCCAGCTGCATGCCAGAGTGAGACCTTGCCGCTCTGCGGCCTGCCCAGAAAACCATGCTGTGGCCACAGAGTAGGATGCATGCTTGCTCCATTCCATTCCCGCAGCCTGTCAAAATAACCACCACCAACATCAGGAGGAAGGGTGACAATTAACAGCCGCCTTCTGCAACTCTGCCAGTGGTCTAATATAAGTCTTGTACACGTCTGAACTCCACCTGCCCATTGCCTGTAGCCTTTCTTTTGAGAAACCCAGATGGGCAGCAGTGGAGGCCACGCCTATCCGGAATCAGTGTGTCCCGCACTTACGAGGGTCCACATCTAAGTTGCGCAATGCAGCCTTCGCCACTGTCCAGAACTGATACTTGGTGAGAGGGTGAGTGTCCTTGTGTATGAATAGATACCCAGACTACAGCTCGTGAACTGCCATGAAGCTCTGCAGGGCTGTTACTGGGCAGAGCTCCTCCTGCCGACAGGGGGCTTACACAATCAGGCGTCCCTTACCACGTTGGTCAGTCTTGGACCGTCTGAGGCGAAGGAGGGCATGCCCTGCCTTCCAACTGAGGTCTGAAACCAAGAGGCCCCGCCAGGAGTCATCCATCTTAGAGCCCGCTACCAACTTCCCAATTCTAAAGGCCCTGAAAAATAGGGTGAGGGCAGCCGCATGAAATAGCAGCGCCTCAAAAGGGGAAGAACATAGATCCCTCCACTGTCCCTGTAGGCCAAACAGTAGTTCTAGGGAAAGGGGGTGGCGGGCATCCAGGGTGCCTGGGCACTCTCGGGACCAGCCCTCTAGCATGCGGTGGACCCTAAAGTCGCCAGTGTGGTCCTGATAGCCCCGGGCCTTTGCCAGGAAAGAAAGCCTGGAGAGCTTACCTTTCTAGGCTGTATAAATAATACTCACATATTGTTCCAAGAAATTTGGTTAACATCAATAATAATGAATTATCACTTTTTTACAGGGTCCCATTCAACAGATCTGAGAAAGGAGGAGCACATGCAGAACACAGTTTCTCCTGAGATAGGCCTCATTTCCTTCTGAGGCCAAGCCCAGATTCAGGATGTGTATACATAGGTATTCAGTTTTGCACTATTTAAAACAAAACAAAAACCCTGACAACAAATTTGACACCCAGAGGTAACACAAGTTCCAGAGTAACTAACTCTCAGTCTCACTTGCAAAAAGGTCTTGTGACATCATTCCTTATCTCTCCACCTTATGGATCACTTCCTCTCAGGTCATAAGTATACAAAATATAGCATATCTAAAGGTATGTTCTGCAGTATGTTGACAAAACCTGTGGTGTGCTTCTTTACCCACTTTAAGGGGTTAGTGCCAGCTAGTTATTTATTCTATTGGCCATAGAATTCCAACATAGACTTTCATGTCTGATCCCATCAAAAGGTGTGAAAAGTGTGTGACAATTTATAGAGTCAAATTATAAGGCTGTAGCTCAGTTGCAAAGCATCTATTTTACATGCAGAAGATCCCAGGTTGAATCCTCAGCATCTCTAGGTGAAGCTGAGGAAAAGTCTCCTCCCTGGAACCATGGAGAGCCACTGACAGGGAGTATTGACAGGGGTGGGGAATTTTTTGGCCCAGGGGAACAGATCCCTATCTCCCTCCATCCTTGCAGATCAACTTTGAAGGTGAGCAGGACAACTGACCTATCAATCCTCTGCCTTCACAATGATGGCAGGTAATTGGCACCGGTCAAAATCCCTTGTGGAACATTTCCTAAATGCCTAACAAGCATCTGGGAAGCACTGAGTACAGGGCTTGCAAAGTGCTTTGAGCAGCTCTTCCCAAACACCCAACAATTAGATGGTGAGACGGACCAATGGTCTGACTCAGTACAAGGCAGATTCCTGTGTTCCAGGGACTGACTGTCCATCTTCTAATGCAGTAGTCTTTAGCCTTTTTAGGCCCAAGACTCACCTTGTGTGCATTTGGGGACCCTTTTTTTTTTGCTATGGATTTTGCTGTTGCAACCCACTTTAGATCATGGCACATGACCCGGTAGGGGCCCCCAACCCACTCATTGAAGACCAATCATCTAATGTGAGTGGCTCCAGCCCCCTTCCACTCTGCATTGTAGGAGAATAATAACCTTATGTAAGGCCATATGTAAGGCTCCCCTTTATCTGAAAGTTAATGATTGTAGAATACTATAGCTGATTTACATGCATAGGAGTTCCTACCTAGCTTTGATTTCCTTAAGGTATTTCCTCCTCTTCTCTCCACCCCCCTCCCTGATTTTTCCAGTTCTTTTACCTAGGCCAGACTACAAAGGGATTAGAGACACAATTACATTCCTGAATGTAAACAACAAATTTTGCATAGTTAAAAAACACTGGCGTTAGCTGGTAAATAATAAATTGCACCCCAGCTACAAAAGATCTGACAGTGATTCACAGAATGCTGGCTTCATTCTTCATAAAAGCCTTTTCCCTATTTTGAAACAGCTGACGTATTTATGGTGGGACTGAAGGATTCAGTTTGTAATTCACTGCTAATAATTATTTACAGTGATATTTTTATTTATTTGAAGTTGGCAGAGGTGTCAAACAGGAAGATTTTGTAATTTACACTAGCCTGTGTTCATTAGGCAAACCCAGAAGTATATTAACTTGTGGCTGCCTGGAATCAATTTGACAGCAAATAGATCATGGAAAGGAAAACAGTGTCAGAAACGGAAGGGAGGGAGGAAAGGGCTCCATTTAAAAAACAATTTCAAATATCAGACAAAGGAAAAAAGCATGCAATCTATTGCAGCAATAGAATATCCTTCATTTTGAAGAAAACCCCAGTGAATTTTGCACCAAAATAGCTCAATTCTGGAGTGTGAATTATGATATTCTTCTACATTTTATAAGTGAAATCGGCTGTGTTCCAGTCAACAACCATGGGAGGAGAACATGGAGCTATGGAGGGTACTGAAATTCCATTATTTGCTAACATAATTATTAATTATTACATTTATAACCCTCCTTTCCTCCAAGGAGATAAAAGTGGCATACTTGGTGCTTCCCCTCCCCATTTTATCTTCACAACAACCCTGTGAGGTAGGTTAGGCTAAGAGATAGCAACTGCCCCAAGGTTTCTCAGTGAGTGTCAAATACGGTGAGTTCACAGTGGCTAGCACTTAATTAACAGATACCAGACACCGCCCAGACCATAAATCTGCTAGGCAGGAGGAACCAGGGGCCAGCCAGCATGTTTACTGTTCGGGAAGTGCCAAAGGAGGATGCAGGGGAGTCAAGCCATTAAGGTAGTCCAAAGGTCCAGAAACCAAGAGATCTGATCAGGCAGGGTAGGGTCCAAGGCACGGGTCAACAGGGAAGCCAGAGCAATGTCTGCAGCAAGACTTGACGTTGACTCTAGCAAGAAGTCTCCCTTTTCCCCCAGTCTTTTGTGCTTGGCGTTTGAGGCCAGGTGCTTCCAATCAGCCTGTCTTCTTGCAAGCTCTCCTGCTCCTTAATTGCACTGATTGCCTTCGTTGCTGCAACACCTGTTGGCGTCTTCTCTCTGCTAGAGAAGAGGCAGCCTTCTGGTCGCTTCCCGACTCTGAGAGGCAGGCTCCTTCAGTGGCTTGCCCCTGGTCTGGTGAAGGATCCTGAGCTGTCCCCTCGCTTGTCCCCTCTCCTGGGTCTGCGGTTTCCCATTCCTCTTCCTCCTCGGATTAGTCCTCTGAGGGGAGCATGACGGTGAGCTTCTTGGCTAAGTGCAGATTTGAACTTTGGTCTCTGAGGTCCTAATCCAACACTCTGACGACTACACCACACTGGCTCTCTAATAAAAGCTGAAATGCATGCTAAATGCATGGCAATGCCATGTGTATGCCAGTAGCGGATGGCATGGTGGGACAGCAGCACGCACTGGACCTCGCTGCTACATACTGGGAAGGCAAGTGGGAAGGACAAGGTGGTGGGAAGGTGAGCACAGTGCAAACACATTCTCAGAGCCAATCCAGCACTCCTCCTGGCGCGTTTACACCCCATCAGCCTCCCCAAGGCTAACTATAGCCATGTTATCAGCACAGAATAAAGAGCAGAGGACCCCAAAATGGAAATGGACGGCCTTCAAGTCGATTCCAACTTATGGCAACCCTATGAATACTAAGCAGTATTCAGAGGGGGTTTACCATTGCCTTCCTCTGAGGCTGAGAGGCAGTGACTGGCCCAAGGTCATCCAGTGAGCTTCATGGCTATGTGGGGATTCGAACCTTGGTCTCCCAGGTTGTAGTCCAGCACCTTAACCACTACACCACACTGGCACTCTAGAGGACCCTGCCTTATACTGAGTCAGACCATTGGTCCATCTGGCTCAGTATTGTGTACAGATTGGCAGCGGCTCTCCAGGACTTCAGGCAGGAGTCTCTCTCAGCCTTATTTGGAGATGCCAGGGATTGAACTTGGAACCTTCTGCATGCAAGACAGCTGTTCTACCACTGAGCTATGGGCCTGCTGAGGCTGAGTTTAGCCTGTTCACTTTTCGTTTTAGTTATGGTTGTATTTTTATGGGCATTTGGCATGCTTGCATATATCCTGCTCATGCTGTGAAAATTAGATGTTTATGCAGAACTACAATTTCTACTACAGATGCCTACTCAGAAGCAAGACCCACTGAGTAAGTGCATATACTTTTGAAGCATTACTTACTGACAATGATAATCTATAATCTCTATTTAGGAAAAGGTGTGCTGACTGAAATGCGTGACAGGTAAGGTACATTCCATGCCACTTGCACACTGATCAGGCAGCTGTTAATTGTCAGAGAATTCCTTTCTAGCAGGAAGAAGTTCATTAGATGTAGTTTCTCCAGTCGTAGTGCTGAGATGATGAGACGAGTCTCATCAGCTAAGCGTCTCCATGTTGTATAGTAACAAATGTGTGGATTTGGAGAATCAAGATCAAGCATTAGATGAGGAGTAGGGAACCATTTTTTAGCCTGAGGGCTGCATTCTCTCAGGAGTACCCTTCCTGGGACTGCATGGCAGTACATAAAATAAAAAGCACAGGACGATAGATGTGCCTCTTACCTTTGTACAGTAGGTTATGTTCCAGCCAGACAAAGCTCAGAGCTCCATGCAGGAGAGCAAGCAAGAGGCATGATCACAATTCAAGGCACTTGAAGAGGACATGGAGCAGGGCAAATGAAGGAGGTGGCCTGGAGAGAATTCTCAGGGCCTAGAGGGCTGCATTTCCCCCCACCCCCTGAGGTTTCCCACCCCTGCGTTAGATAATTCTTTCCTTGAATGTTGCTTAAGTTGAAGCAGGTGCTATTTGATTCAGCCTGCATTACCCCTTCCTTGTTTAAATATCTTACATTCCAATTCTATACATCTCCACTCAGAAATAAGCCCCATGTAAGCGTATTTAGGACTGTAACCTCAGAAACGCAAACACGCTAATGACTTTCAGATCTATTATGATCAGGGCTGGATTTAAACTTGTTGTAGTCCTAAGCTATAACATGAGTGAGGCTCTTCCCTCTTCAACAAATTATAAAAATTTTAAATGCCAAATACGGGTGTATGATTAAACGGAAGCTGATCGTCGTGTAATATAGGTATTAAAAATGCAAGTTATGTGTGTGCACATTCTTGATTTAGGAGTTTGTCAAATACATAACACAATTAAACAATATAAGGTTATAATATATAAATTAGATGTAAATCGCAATAAGTAATTATTCTTTGCACATTTTCTTTGATTTTTGTAAGAACAATACACGTAAATCAAAATTTTACACCATGTATAACGCAAAAGTTACATTAATGAAGTATAAATGTAGCAAAAGCACATTCAAATTTTTTTATGTGATTTAATACTTGCAAAATAATGTTGTAAACTTTTTCTTTCTAATGCAAGGCCCCTTCTAATGTGAGGCCCTATGCTGTAGCTTGTTTAGCTTGTATGTAAATCCAGCCCTGATTATGATTCCAACTTATACTGACCCATAAGACTTTCCAGGGCAGCTTTAACAAGGGCAGTTTTTGTGTGTGAGGCGGGTATGTGTTTGTGAGAATGCTGAAGGTGTGTGATGCTTTTGTAATATCAGTTTGCAGATGTACAGGTTGAAGAGGTGGGAGGCAAGCAGATAAACTGGCAGGCAATGCTTGCCCAAGCCCACACTGGCAGCAATAGGAACGTTGCACTCCTTCCAAAGTTGATGTTTGCCAGCCAGCTCCAAAATCAAAGTGCCCTCTCTAGCAAAATTCAAACTGCACAAACGGTTTCTTTCAGTAGGGCTCATGGGCTGCAGGCCGCTGTGGCTTCAGGTACCTTCCACAGTGAGTTTTAGTTAAAGACGAGCCTGATGGGCCATTCAGGAAGTAGCTAATGTTCACATCAAGTATGAGGCTGTAGAAGAAGAGAAAAAGAGTGTGTTGATCACCTCACTTGCCATGGCACACTACAGTTTCAAGGATGAGAGCTCTGTCAACCACTCATTTCGGCACATTATGAAGCAGTTGGATTTACTGGCTTGATTGTGTCATGAAATATTTCCCCAGCTGAGCAAATACTAACGTATCACAAAGGAAATTTCCTTTTTTCAATCTTATCTCTGAGATATGTAACAAGAGACTGGAAGTCATCTCTTTTATTGGGGGAAAAATACTGCTGTTGGCTTGGTTGCCGGTGTTGTAAAACCACAGCAAGTAGGGGCGATAAGGGGGGTGGGGGAAGCAAGGTAAAAACATGGAAGGGGAAAATAAAAGGGGAATTAAGAAGAGCACCTGAAATCCTATATCTGTGATAAAGGCATGCTACCATTGCAACACTTGGTTTGTTCTTACGAAAGGGAAGTAATTCAAATTACCTAGAGATTTACTTGTACTATATGTAACTGCCCCCTCAGCATGGCTGGCTGTAGAGTCTTGTGGACCCATGACAGAATAGCCTTCCCCAAGCTGATGCCTACCCGATGTTTTGAAAGATAGCTGTCAACCTTGACCGTTGGCCATACCGGCTAGGAGTGGGCTGATGGAAGTTGGAGTCCAACTACATTTGGAGGACACTAAGTTGAGGGAAGTCCAACTTAGACACTGTAGATGAGGGATGGAGAGCCTCAGGGATGAGGGCTGAATGCAGCCTTCCAGCCCTCTTTGTCTGTCCCTCTGGACTTTTGGCAGGTCACACCCCATCCCCCCAGGCCACTGGCTCTCCTCTGCACCCTCCTTGAGCGTTTTTGCCCAGCTGGAATGCATCTTTGAACTCTGATCATGCCTCTTGCTTGGCTGGATGGAGAACAGAGAAGGGGGTGCTTGAGTGTGTGTGGAAACTAGCTTACTGTACAAATGTGAAATTTACATCCGTTGTTTTATTCACTTTAACCTCTCACGCTGGCCACCACTGGCATGTGGCCCCGAGAAGGTTGTCCAGAATGGAATGAGGCCCACGGGATGAAAAAGCTTCCCCATCTCCCTGCTGTAAATGATCTCACTCTTACCTTTCCCGTTGCCTCACTCCACTTTGCAGTGGACGTTCATCAACTGAGAAGAATTCTTCACAAGGAAGAAAGCTCAGGGGGGACATGGCAATTGTGACAGAGGGCTTGACATGTGCCACAAGGGATACCAACTGATCAGGGGAAAAAACCCAGCCAGCACCTTGATCTACAGAAATCTGCAATGATGCTTTTTGTGGCATGGAGAGAAATATAATGACTTCCTAAAGTCTGCATATCAAGCCACTGTGAAAGGCACAGCTGCCAGGGCTCATTAAAATGTTGACAACCTTATCTGCCATTCCATTGCAGATTTTCACTGTCTCCACCTCTGTCCTGGCTCCCAACCAGAGAAGCAGACTCAGGTCTTGGAGACTGGGTTTTTCTGCATAAAGTTTTGTTCCAGAAATCAGAACAGGGATCTAGCATCTCATGCTAGGCCTAAACTGGGATTTAAACAGGCATACTAGATGCTGGAAACAAAAGCAGACAGGTTGTCACAACAGCAAATACAAGCAGTGCTACTTCTTATATACAGAAAAGGGGGGGCACTTAACACTATGAATTAATTCAGGCTCTTTTCAGCATGAGTTGCAAGGCGGGGACTATGATGGGGGGGATGGACAAAATTAGGCTACTCTAACAACCTTGCAGAATGCCAGTTTCTGACTCTGAGTCGCTTTCGTTTTCCCCTGCCTGAGAAGTTTCAATGTTTTTGTTAGCACGTTTCTCTTTTGCCATTATGCTTGGCCTTGGTGCCTCCTAAGACAAGGAAAGGCTGTCTGAGCCTTCCTCAGTATCTCCAGCAGCTAGCTTTGAGGCTTCTGGAGACACATCTTCTGTAACCCCCTCATTTCCTTCATCAGTGCTAGCAATGCCCCCCCCAATGTCGGTAACCCCTCCATTCTCCAAACCTTGCCAGAGATTCTCCTTGGGGCCCATGACAATAATGGGCATAAAAATCTCCCTTTCTGAATTAAATGTTCACTTCAGTTTTAGAGACTAAAATACAAAAAGTATTGTTTAAAAAGTCAATTCAATCCACAGGTCAACATTCCTACTCAGGCTGTGTACACATCATACTTGTAAAGCCCATTCAAAATGCATTATATTCCCCAAAGAATCCTAGGAACTGTAGTTTACCCCTCACAGAGTTACAATTTCCAGCACCCTTATAAAAACTACAGTTCCCACGATTCTAATGTGTTTTGAATGTATGGGGTGTGTACATAGAGTAAAAACACCTCTGGGTTGGCATTTGTGGAGAAAGGAAGTATAACACATTACAACTGGAAGGTGGCCTTTGTTCAAAATACGTTGTGGAGCCATTATGTAGCTCAAAAAGCAAGAAGTGCAACCTGTCAAAACCATGTGCTATTTGCTTGTCGTTTCCTCAGAAATCTCCCTACACAAAGATTCCTTGTGCCAAAGGAAATTTAGCTAAGTCTAACTCTACAATCACTGGGTAGGCCCTTCCTGCCTCTCTAGGTTCAAGCCCTGATTGGCCTGTTCCATGGCACTGGCTCTACTTCCAAAATGTTACTAACCATTGAGTTTGTCATTGCATGGTTTGTGAGCACTTGCTCACTACAGCTTGTTGCTTTCTCAGAAGCAAATTATTGTTTGATGTAGCAACAAACGACAAACAGATATAATACGACTTAAGAAAATGTAAATTTAGACATGAACTTTGCAGCTCTTTTTATTATCAAAAACACAGATTGTATCTTAAAATGTAATGTTGTGCGAGCGTGTTGGGGGTGACAGGTCAGAAACATCCCAGACCTTGAGATTTCAGGGGGCAGGTCCCAGTGATGTCACAGGGTGGGCCCTAGTGATGTCATTAAGCACGATACATTGAACATCAATGTTGATTGATTGAACATCACAGTTGATTGGAGCATACCTGTTACGAGTTGTCAGGCTAACCCCCACTTTGGTTCATTTGGAGTCGAAGAGGTGGCAAGGCCCTGGGGTATTCTGGACTACATTTCCCACCCCACACCCCCTGTTTTCTGACTCATTGTGCCTTCCTAAGTACTGTGAAATGAGGACAAGAAGGAGGGACCATCTTTTGGCACTTTTGGAGGAATGTGAAGACCCTGAATTAAATGTTATCTCATTTTTTTGGCAGATTTCCCTCATGCCCAGCAGAACAATCCCACTGTTCAAAGACAACATTAGAAAGCAGAACCAGTTTTTCTGAGTGTCAGCAAGAAATACACACGAGATCACCTCATACCCAGACCCCTCCTTTTCATGTTGATTTGTAAGAGGGAAATTGCATTTAAGAGCAGTTTTAGAGACCTAAGATGGCAATCTGAGCTTCAACATGCATAACTACACTCTCAAGGAACGTGGCACAGGACTGCAGACCACAGAATGGGAAGGGAGTCTGTGTCTTGGTTCAAAACTTGAGACAAAGAGATTCCTTCCTGCTTTTTGGCCAGAGCTCCTCCACATGAGCTGCATTCCAATGCCCACTCCTGGGCTTAGGATAGTTAATCTCTGTTACCTGTCATTCTTTATAGCTATAGGGACCATTTATTTCTTTAGTTTAAATTTATGAATGGGTTAGGATATTAATGATTAATGCTGCCACGCACCCAGTAATTTTGTAATGCTATTCTCTTTTCTCACAATAAAAGAAGCTTTGCTTTAGTTTGGTTTGAACCTGTAATTCTTGGGTTATAGACACATTTCAGGGCTAAACGCTTGGTTTATCCCTACCAAAAGATCCCCTCCTCTCAAGAAGGTGTGTTTAATGGGACACATGGGTGCCAGATTCACACACTTAAGGTCCCCAATAGACACGTGCCTTAATACCACTCAACCCCCCCCCAAAAAATCTGATTGGAAATTAAGAAAGTAATCTTAGCTAAATGAGGGTATTCCCAGGTCCAGCTGAAGTGATGGGATCATACCTTCTCACCTGTTTAGGGAGCCTGGGTAAGGAGCATTTAATCTAGCCTACTTGCTTCTGGCAAGAAGGATTTAAGTGCCGCCAGGCCAGTCACCAGAAGGCCATTGTAGGAAGAAGGGAGCCTAGTGCTGTGGAGATGTTAGATGGGAGCACTCAGGAAGAAAGATGGATGCCCCTGAAGGTTGCAATTCTAAACACACTAAGGGACTAAGCCCCATAGAACTCAATAGGACCTACTTCTGACTAGATATGGTTAGGATTGCGATGTGGGTAAGGCTTGACTAGGGATCCTCTGCAAAGATATGTTCATCAAAGCAGGATTGGCAAACACCTGCCTGGAATGCGCGGCCTGCTTTTTAACATGGCTGCTCCAAACTTCTTTACAGACTCGACCCTTCACTGCAGAGAGAGGTTTGAGAAATGAGTAAGAGTTAAGAAGAATCTCTACCCTTTCCTGCCTACCCTGTGGTCTGCTCTAAACTCACTTTGACAGCCAACCCATTTCCGGTAAGTAATAATTGACAGACAGAAAACATACATGGTTTTGTCTACCTTCACAGGCAATAGCTTCAGAAAAACAGCAATTGAAACCACACTTTCTAATGTGTGAATTCTCTTTTACCACTATTGAGCAAGAAACAAACCATCATGCAAACAACAAGGTGCATCATCAGTCAGTTTACAGGGATTGAGCTGAGTGCATGGAATCACTGTTGTTGCTTCTGTGGATGTAATGGGGTGAGGTTAAAGGTAAATGAAATGCAAATAGAAAAAGAAAAGCAAAATACAGTGATGATTTCCTAAATGCAATACCATACCAAACACAAGAAGAGTCCTATGAGTAAGGGAGACAACTCAGCATCCCACAACCAGTCGGGTTCCTAAGCAAAAAACAAAAGTAAAAAACCCTAGCAGCCAGTCAGCCAAGGTCACAGAAATCCCCATGCAGCAAAATGTGACCCAGGGGGTGCAGTTAGCACAGAATGCTGCAGCACAATTGCTGACATGAATAAGACCGTATCAGCACATAATACCTCAGCTCTGAAATTTGCACTGGTTGCCGATTTGCTACCAGGCCAAGTTCAAGGTGTGCTTTCCATGCTATGGGTGCCACATAGTACTTGTTCTGCTCTTGTAAGAAAGCAGTCCTTTAGTGTGGCAGCACCTACGCTTTGGAACTCCCTGCCTATTGACATTACACAGACACCTTCATTGTACTGTTCTCAGCACCTGCTAAAAACATTGTTTAGGCAAGCCTATCCAGGCATGTAGAAGCTATTATGCTTTTTATCTGTTTTTAACTGATTGTTGGTTTTATTATTTTGAATGTTTTAAAATACCTATCTTTAACAGTTTTTGCCAATAATTTCATTGTTTTAATTCCTTCTGTAAACCGCTTTGAGGGTTTTTTTTACAATAAAGCGGTATATAAATATATATTAAAGCACTGTAGCCATTGGGTCTTTTTCTTCTTTTAGGAACAAAGGAATCTGCCTTATACCGACTTAGGCCATTTGGTATTATTGAGCTCAGTACTGATGAATAGACCAGCATTGACTCTCCAGGATTTCAGGCAATAGTCTTTTCTGGAGATTGAAGTTTGGACCTTTGCATGCAAAGCATGTGCCATACCACTGAGCTGCAGCCCTTCCCATTTAAAAAAGTATATTTTAAAATTGTTCTTTTCAATTCAGTAATGAATGCACCGCATACCTAGGGCAGATCCACACCATGCATTTAAAGCACATTCAATATACACATGCATCCCACCACAGAATCATGGGAAGTGCAGTTTGTTAAGGGTGATGGCAACTATAACTGTGAGGGGGGAACTACACTTCCCAGGATTCTCTGGGGGAAGTCATGTGCTTTAAATGTGATTTGGATGTGCTTTAAATGTATTATGTGTACCTGCATTACTTCATAAGCTTTGCTTGCATATAAATCATTTAAATTAATTTTTAAAATTGAAATGAGCTACATACTTTCCTGGGTGACCATGGGCTACTTACCACCTCTCAGCCTAATCTGCCCCTCAGGGTGAAAACAACAGAGGAGAACCATGGCCACCCCAAGGAAGAAGGGCACACTTAACACGTAGAGGAAATAATAATGTAGAACCATAGTGTAAAATCAGATAAGTATCGAGACATAGTATGAAGAAATATTTATATAAGCATGACGGTCAAAGATGTTTATTATTTACACAACCTGTAAAGATATTTATAGTGCAATCCTATGCATGTTTACTCAGAAGCAAGTTCCAATGTATTCAATGGGACTTACTCAAACAGGGAAGTGTGCACAGGACTGCAACCTCAAGCGATAAGGAACTTCACTCATCCAACCCAACATTGAGAATCATGCCACTTTAAGCTGTTTTATACTTGTTTGTGGTTATTGGATTTTAAATGGCTTTATTTCTTGTTGAGAGCTGCCTTGGTTTTCAACCCTACTTCAAAAGGTTGTTGGAAATATTCCATATACACACACACTGGAGAGGTAAAAAACATGCATCACACATAATAATTTACTGTCAAAACCAGTTGGTCATTGCAGAACTTTTTTTTTTTAAAAAAAACAGGATTAGTTTCCTACCAAATAAAAGCAGTGACACATAAGTAAGCCCTGCCTAATTGCTTAAAAAAGAGTTGGGGGGGGGGGAGATTTATAACACAATCCTTTGCTATGTTAACTCAGAAGTCCCATTGATTTACAGCACAGTCCTAACCATGTCTACTCAAAAGAAAGTTCTACTGAATTCAATGGGGTTTACTCCCAGTTATGTGGGATTAGCACCGCAGCTTTACTCCCAGAAAAGTGAGTATAAAGCTTCATATTGGGGAGGTTTTCAAAACAGGCTAGGAATTAGACAAATAAACTGCCCTCTTGAACAGCCCAGAAAAAATTAAACTTGTTTGATTCCTTATAATTAGGAAAGTATAACACATTGTAGTAGCATCATAAGCTGCATGTACACTTTTTCAAATTTCAGTTCAAAAATTATTTGAAAGCTGAAATGTATAATATGCTATTTTTTGCAAGTAGTTATAATCATAACTGAAAATGTTTACTGTGCATGACTACCAAGATCTTGCTGTGATCTTCATTCCTAGATTTCCTGCTATATTTTTGTAGAGAGAAAGGCAATCTTGATGCTGCTGAAAGTTACACACTCACTGAACTTGACGGGCAGCAAGCAAGAAAAGGAAACTATTTTCAGGATTTACAATGAGTTCTAGCTATTGCCTGGAGGTCACCAAATATCTCGTCAGTCACAACCCTGACTTCACTGAAAAGGCGGAGATTAGAGCAGCTGACTTCTAACAGAAGTTGTGGGGGGGTGCTGGCATTTTGGTGTATATCTCTTGAAGCAGACCACCTAGAAACTTAATTTTTTTTAAAAATGAAAGCTAAGAGTCTGGAGATTGGGGTGACTCACATGGAGACCCAGAGTGGACCCCCCAAAACCAGAATTTCTGGGTGAAAACCTAGTGCATGTATGTGAGCTAAAGCTTATTCTTAATTGAGAATAGCGCAAATGAAGATAGTCATTTCTGCCTAGTGGTTGACCTAAGACAGTTCTTTATATTCTTCAGCTATGAAAAAGTATGTCTCCCACCATTACAACTTGTTTCAAAAACGGCAAGCAGGGGTGTAGTCATCCAAGGTCATGGGGGGTTGTAGACCCGTTACTGTTTTGGAATAACCCAATAGGCATGAAAAGGGACCATGTCAGACACTGATAAGAGTTCCTGTCCTTTTGTGCTGATCGGAGCCAATCAGAGTGAAAGGAGCTGAGTCAGCCACTAAGACTACCACACAGCCTCCCCTTTCATGCTGATTGAGTCCTAGGGGCATTTGTTGTAATGAAGCATAGGTTTGGAAGATGACAGGGAGAGCATGGGAAATGAGGGCAAGTGAAAAGGGGGTGTGGTTGTGAGGGGGCATGGCTGTGACTATCATGAAGGGACCCTGCACGTCTGAATTTGCCACTACACTACTGATGGCAAGAGACGTTCTAAAAGCAATGTTGACCTTTGGAAAACCTGTCACCAATTTTTCCGTTATGTCTGCAATGATCACTTGGGCTACAGATTTCTTGTCTGCATAATATGTGAGAAAAATAGGATACAGCTTTCAGGCTCCAGCGTTTGTGTGCATGTAGGAGGCAGGCAGGGGCACGACCCGAGTTGAGATTTTGGTGGGAGGAGATACCAGTTACAGAAAATGGGAAAGAGAAATAGGAGTGGGGCTCACTATGCCAAAGAAGGATTTGAGGAGAGAGAGTGAAAGAGCACACTAGCTTGAATATTTTGGGGGAGACACCTAGATAGAGATGTGGAGGGGGATGCAGAATGTGAAAGGGTGATAAGGGGATCTACTATGCTGGTGGGGAGATATCTATTTACAGAGAGGGCCTGCACATTGTCCTGGCTGCATAGCTGGCATTAGGGTAACGTCACAGTCAATTGCCATTGATTTTTCTCCTTGTAAACAAGAGCACATGTTTGAAGCATGGAATGAACAACTACTGTTGGATTCTCTTTGCATTCCTAAGGGGAGATAGAGAGAAGGCCCTCCAGCTGGCTCGGCTGTCTGTCCTTGCCCGTGTTTCCTCTACCAGTCTTCCATTGTAAACTGATACTCAGGAAGCCGACCTCACTTCCATCCTTTCCTTCTTCTCAGGTCAGCTGAGGGAGAGCAGACATCTTCCTTTTGTCTCTCTCCTCTAGCATGGCGGCAACAGCCAAGCCTGGCCATTGAGCCTCCAACTTAGCTAGCCAGCTCTAGATCCTTTCCTATCAAGTATATATTTCTTTTAATAAAGTAGTCTTTTCTTATTTGACCAAGTCTCAAGTCTCAGTGATTCAAAGCAAGGCAAAAGATTGCTTTCTCTCTAGTAAACCACAGACACTCACTCTGCACAGAAACACTGAGCAAGCTACACTCACCTAAACTCTGCTAAGTTTACCAATACTCCAACACACACACCATGAATAAAGAAAACATTCTTAAATAATTCACTGTCCCACTCCCCCGTGTTGCATTCATACAGAGATCTTTCTTTATTTCTCTCTCAGCTGTTAGCAGCTAGCTCCACCAAGTATTTTCTTGTCTTCTAGCTTGCTCACAACATGAGTGGGGCCAGATACTATTTGGGAAAGACCCATGGTTGTCATGGAGGCCACGAAGTCCTGAGCCACTCCCAACAGGGTGGACTTGGCATGGATGTTGAAGTCCCCCAGCACCACAAGCCGAGGGGACTCCAACATCAGCCCCAAGACCACCCCGGCTAGGTCAGGAAGGGAGACTGTTGAGCAGCAGGGTGGGCGGTACACCAACAGAATCCCTAATCTGTCCCGACCACCCAACTTCAAATACACACACTCACACCCTGGACTAGGGTTGCCAGGTCAGAAGCATCCAAAAACCTGAGAAAATGGGGGCGGGCCCTAGTGACGTCACAGGGCGGGCCCTAGTGACATCATTAAACGTGATACATTGTATCAACCACAGTTGCTTGGAGCATACCATTCAAAAAAAATTTCTCTGATTGGAGATTAAAATAGAAATCTTACGTAAAACAGGGTGTTCCTAGGTCCATCTGAAGTGACAAGGTCATTCTTTCTCACAAGCTTAGGGTGATGCAAAATGGAAATGGGCTGCCTTCAAGTTGATCCCAGATAGGGTCTTCATGGTAAGCAGTATTCAGACAGAGGTGGTTTACTATTGCCTTCCTCTGAGTCTGAGAGGCAGTGACTGGCCCAAGGTGAGCTTCATGGCTGTGTGAGGATTCGAACCCTGGTCTGCCAGGTCACAGTTCAATGCCTTTAGGGAACATTTAATCTCGCTTACTTGCTTCTGGCAAGAAGGGTTTACGTGCCCTCAGGCCAGGCCATTATTGGAAGAAAGGAGCCTAGTGTTGCAGAGATGTTAGATGGGAGCACAGATGGATGCCCCTGAAGGCAGCAACTGTAAACATGCTTATTAAGGAACTAAGCCCCATAGAACTCAATAGGAGTTACTTCTGAGTAGATATGGTTGCAGCCATGTAAAATTAAACCAGAACTATCACTAGAAGCTAAAATGATGAAACTGAGGTTATCTTACTTTGGACACATCATGACAAGACGTGATTCACTAGAAAAGACAACAATGCTGGGAAAAACAGAAGGGAGTAGAAAAAGAGGAAGGCCAAACAAGAGATGGATTGATTCCACAAAGGAACCAAAGACTTAACTTACAAGATCTGAACAGAGTGGTTTATAACAGATGCTATTGGAGGTCACTGATTCATAGGGTCGCCATAAGTTGTAATCGACTTGAAGGCACCTAACAACAAAAGTGAGTCTTGGATTGCAGCCTTAGAAATTAACACTCAGCCTTCATTCTTCAGGCTTACCTAACTGAAACGCATTCTCTTTGGGCAAAGTTTTGTCCCGCTCCTCCCCTCTGCCACTGTTTGCCTTTCAGGCATTCCTTTGCCTTTCAGTGACTTTAAACATCTACCACCAGCAGAAGAACTGAAAACAGTAACATTATTTTAATAAATTGCCTTACTGAGCCGAGATCATACAAATGTAACAAAACATGAATCACAACAGACTGAGTTTGGGTAATGATAGTGTGATCAAAAGACGACAGGTACAGAACAATGTACAAAACTCACAAGTTTTTAAACAGCTGATTAGGGTAGTGACATTGGGCAGGTGGGTGGCTCCTCCTGTCACCTGGACAATATAAGTATGAGACTGTGATCACAGATCTCCAACAGCATATCTCATTTGGCCTTGACCCGATGCATTTTTTAACTTCTTCAGCTCTTTCTCAAGGTTATCTGTTTGTTTTATATGTTTTTGCAACTTGTCCAAAAGAGAAAGCCACAGAAAATAAGAAAATGTTTGCTATTTCCTGAAAGAGCTGCAAAAAAAGAAAAAAAGGTAGAATACCCTTAAGAAAGAGCAGAAGGCACTTGTGGATATTTCCTTTGCAGCGTGAGAAAAGCTGTACTTGTTGATGTTCCCTTTTCCGCACAGCTATTAATTAAAAGTACAGGAGCCCCCGCCATTTTGCACCACTAGGCCAGAACGTTCTGCATAATTTTTGGACAGGCACATCCTGTCATGCCAGAGTGACATAAGCTACACAGCCATTTAAAAATCCGGGAACCTTTTTCCTGCCTGCGCCTCTGGCCACCCCATTTCTCTATGTCCCAGATTCATCCATGCGGCCTGGGAAGTTGTGCAACTCATATTATGTCCTCAACAAGCCTGTGAGAAAGGGACAGGTATGGATTGAGTCACTTCTGTGCCCAGAAGCTGACGCTAGGAGGGAGAAGAAAGGCGCTGTGGTCTGAGATGTTAAGTAACACAGCCCAGCCAGAGTTTGGGAAGGGTTTAATTTTATTTTCCTGTTGAGTACATTACTTGTGCGAAGTCTACTCATGCCACTGGAGGTCAGGAGGCGGAAGAAAGCAAGCAGAGGCATCTGGAAAATAATAAAGGTGCCTGAAACCAAGTCATGCACATTCAGTGGTGCAAACCACAGAGCGCTGATATGTGCAACTTCCCCTCTTGCTCCGACATCAAACTGCAAAATGCTGCACCAACAACACACTTGGAACATCCCCAAATATCATACGAAGGGCTGCTGCTGCAGAACAGCCCCCTCTTCACCAGCTGGCTGAACATTGTGGTCACAAGTTTCAAACATTTGCATTCTGCTTTGCTTACAGGAACTCTGGTGGGTTTTTTTTTTTTTTGGTAGGTGTTTCCTGCTGGGAGGAAGGGTAGGATATAAATCAAATAAATAATAATAATAATAATAGACTACCTTGTAGCTCAAAGCCCTCACAAGCTGATTTACTTTAAAAGGATAGCATATCATTCCAAGAAAACACAATCATATCTGACATCCCAAGAGCCAGCACCATATAAAAATAAACAGCCAAGAGTTCAATCCTATATGCATCTGCACGGAGTTTCAGTAGGGCTTACTCCTGGGTAAATGGGCATAACAGCAGAATATTATTTATTCATTATTTAGCCTCTCTCTCTCTCCAGCCTCTCTTTCTCTCTCTCTAGCCTCTCTCTCTCCAGCCTTTCTCTCTCCAGCCTTTCTCTCTCCAGCCTCTCTCTTTTTCTCTCTCTCTCCAGCCTCTCTCTTTTTCTCTCTCTCTCCAGCCTCTCTCTTTCTCTCTCTCTCCAGCCTCTCTCTCTTTCTCTCTCTCTCCAGCCTCTCTCTTTCTCTCCAGCCTCTCTCTCTTCCAGCCTCTCTCTCTCTCTAGCCCTCTCTCTCTCCAGCCCTCTCTTTCTCCAGCCTCTCTCTTTCTCTCTCTCCAGCCTCTCTCTTTCTCTCTCTCTCTCTCTCTCCAGCCTCTCTCTCTCTCTCTCTCTAGCCTCTCTCTCTCTCTCTTTCTCTCTCTCCAGCCTCTCTCTCTCTCCAGCCTCTCTCTCTCTCCAGCCTCTCTCTCTTTCTCTCTCTCTCTCCAGCCTCTCTCTCTCTCTCTCCAGCCTCTCTTTCTCTCTCCAGCCTCTCTCTCTTTCTCTCTCTCTCTCCAGCCTCTCTCTCTTTCTCTCTCTCTCTCCAGCCTCTCTCTCTCTCCAGCCTGCCACCCACAGTAGCAGTGGACGCCGGACGGGGCCAGCTCCTTCTTAGCCCCGAGGATGCCCGGCTGCTTCACCCCTCCTGCTGTGGGTGCCGCTGGGTGGCAGTGGCCACAATGGCCCCCCCCCAGCCAGAGACACTGCGGCCGCCGCCACCACTGCCAAGCTCCATCACAGCCACTCCCGCCCAGTGGCGCCCACAGCAGGAGGGGTGAAGCGGCCGGCCGTCCTTTCCGGAGCAGGGGAACTGGCTCCGGGGCTAAGAAGGAGCCAGCCCAGCCTGGCCTCCACTGCCACTGCCTCTTCATGCCTCCTGCTCAGGCTGCCAGGCCGCGTGGGCCCTGTCTCTGCAGCGGTTGCTAGGAGACGGTGTCCGAGCAGCCTGCCAGCCTCAGCAGGAGTGGAGGCCGGGCAGGGCTGGCTCCTTCTTAGCCCCGGAGCCAGTTACCCTGCTCCAGAAAGGACGGCCAGCTGCTTCACCCCTCATGCTGTGGGCGCCGCTGGGCAGCAGCGGCCGCGATGGGGCCCCCCACCCAGAGATTGCTGAGCCCCATCGTGGCCGCTGTCAGCCAGCGGTGACCAAAGCACATCATCGTTTGAGGAGGGCAATCGGCCCACAGCACCTCTCACTGCCCCCCAGGCAGAGATGCTGCGGCCACCGCTGCCACTGCTGAGCTCCATCGCGGCCACTCCCGCCCAGCGGCGCCCACAGCATGAGGAGTGAAGCGGGCGTCCTTTCCGGAGGAGGGGAACTGGCTCTGGGGCTAAGAAGGAGCCGGCCCAGCCTGGCCTCCACTGCCACCGCCTCTTCATGGCTGCTGCTGAGGCTGCCAGGCCGCTCGGATGCTGTCTCCGGAGCGGTTGCTAGGTCACTGGGAAAAGGCGGGTGGGCGGGAAGACGCTGCTTCCTCCTCCTGCGCCTGCGCCTGCCTGGGAAAAGGCGGGTGGGCGGGAAGAGCCTTCAGCAGCATACGCATGCATGAATCACGCATGTGTGGCTGGGGGAGGCACTTGAAAACCGAAGATCTAACTATTTAGTGTAAATATGGCCGGAGGCCAGAGACGGCCCCCTTTTGCCGGAGACTCCGGCAGAAAACCGGAGATCTGGCAACCCTACCCTGGACACCGTGGGATACGGCACCTGGTCAGGGAGATAGTATCTTGATAGACCACTGCGACTCCACCCCCCCCAAGGTCTCGCATGCTGCTGCACAGAAAAACCTGGTGGGCAAAGCTGAGAGAGATTAACCCCCCCAGCTTCATCCAACCAGGTCTCAGTAATACAAGCCAGGTCGGCATGCTCTTCCAGGATCAAGTCCTGAATGGAGGTTGTTTTATTATTCACCGACCTGGCATTCACAAGCAGCAATTTCAGCCCGGGGGGACTGTCACCGCAGCTATCTAGGCTATTTGAATGGGGACAGTTTGGGGGCAACCAGCACTCTGTTGCATACCCCTCTCCCCTGATAACATAACTGCCTCCCTACTCCGTATCTCCTTCTGCTCTCTACAACACTAATGACAGGCCCCTGGATCCCCCTCCCTCCCCTCTTATAGTGAAGACACATCCTACCGCTATAAGACAGACAAAAGCCTTGTTCTTGAACAAACACACTACTAGCAGGCCAGTATAAACACATAGAAAACTGCTGGAGTGGGTCACCGAAACTGCTGAGTCAGGCCTGAGTCATAGTCCTACAAAGAGCAGGGAAGCCCAGAGGCGAGGCCAGGGACCAAGGCAGCCGAAGTCCAAGACAGGCAGAGTCCAAAGTCTCCTGTAATACTCTTGGTAGACTTCCTCTGCAAGTTTCTCTCTGTAAGCATTTCCCCCTCCAATGCTCTGTTACTGGGAGAGGGTCCAAGGGGAAGGCAAGAGGTCAGTGAAAGGAACGGTTCAACCTTTGTATATTCCTGGATGAAAAAACAAGCCATGTGCTCGTTAAAATGCAGAAAACGGCTACTCTGCTGTGCTTTTTTGTTTTTACAGCTATATGATAGGCTGCAATCCAACAGATGAAGCTTTTCCCAATGCTGCACCACCATATTTTATTTTGGAACTGGATCTCTCAACCTTGGCTGCACACTAAATTTTGAGGTGAATAATGACAAAAATGAAGAATGAACAGAAGCTTAAACAAATAATGCAATCCAGCAAAGGAGACGCACACAGGAAAGGTTTATGTATGCATAGCCGATGTACACAAGTGAGAGGCAATGCCACAAGCAGAGCTGGATTGGGGCCAAAATGTTTGTTCTGGGTTGTGTGGAAATGTTTATTTTAACATAATCTTAAAAAAAAAAAACCTTTTGTGGTCACATGACCAGAACCTATGAGATTAGCTTGTTTGACTAAATATATCATGTTCTCTTTTCTAAGCTATTTTCCTGTCAGCACTGAAAATTATATGGCTGAATTTGTTTTCTTTTTAACAAGACTCCCTCTTGTGGCATCACATTATTAAGAGCTCAACCTAACCATTGCATCAAAATATTAGATCCATTTTAACAAATCTGTGCCATAGGCATGGTGGCTTCTCTTTTAAAAAATTCATTTCTGCTGCAAGTATTCTGCTTTTCCCCAAGACAAGAAGTCCTATTTTTTTTTTGTACTCAGGAAAATGCAGTACTCTGGCTGTCCTGTCCTTTGCCAATGTGAACAATGTGTAAGTAGCAGGAACCAACCAGCACTTGTGCTATTGCCGCTAATCACACACCCTTTCATGAATTGTCATGTCTAAAACATTCTTCATTTCCCCCTGAAAACAGTCTTTCATGAAACATTTTAATTGGTTGGATCTAGACCTCCCTTGAGATGAGTTCCACTCACAGGACGCTCCAGCAATGCCATTGTGCTCTAGCCCACCCAATGGTTTTTAAAGCTTTATTTTCTCCAGCAGAACTAGAAAAGGTCCTCAAATGCAAAGATGTAGCACTGAACACTAAAGTCAGGATCATTCAGACCATGGTATTCCCGATCTCTATGTATGGTTGTGAAAGTCGGACAGCGAAAAAAGCGGATAAGAGAAAAATCAACTCATTTGAAATGTGGTGTTGCAGGAGAGCTTTGTGAATACCATGGATTGAGAAAAAGACAAATAATTGGGTGGTAGAACAAATTAAATCAGAACTGTCACTAGAAGCTAAAATGATGAAACTGAGGTTATCATCCTTTGGACACATAATGAGAAGACATGATTCATTAGAAAAGATAATAATGCTTGGAAAAACAGAAGGGAGTAGACAAAGAGGAAGGCCAAACAAGAGATGGATTGATTCCATAAAGGAAGCCACAGACCTGAACTTACAAGATCTGAACAGGGTGGTTCATGACAGATGCTCTTGGAGGTCACTGATTCATAGGGTCGCCATAAGTCGTAGTCGACTTGGAGGCACATAACAACAACAACAACAATTTTTTCCAGCACTGGAGGAGTTCACATCCTCATTGATTTAAAAGGGCAAAAGAGCAGAAATGGCAACTATCTCCCACACCAAGGCTAGCCCTAACATATGGAAGAGGGGGACATATCATGTTTCTAAGGCTGAATCCAGGCCAAGCAAGAGCTTAATTCTACAAAGGCCACAAAACAAAAATAAAAAAAGGACTGTTGACACACAGCCCACATATGGTTAAGAGCAAGATATTAGAGCATTCACTGCTCTGTCACAGAAACTAGTGCTGACTAAGATCAAGTGCTTATGAAATCCAACTCTCTTTGAGACCTTTGAGAACTCCAGCCAGTCAGAAGAGCAATATGGGGTGGGATCAGCAGGCTAGCTCAGTATAAGGCAGCTACTTTTGTTCAATCCGGTGAACCGCTTGAAATGTGAGCTGTTTTCTGCCTCATTCCGGTTAGACAGTAAACAAAGACATCTAATTCAGCACAGTTTACACTGGAGCTGCAACAGCCAAGGCTGTCAGTTTTCTTTTTGACCCCAATCTTCAGACACTGAAAAATCACACAGTACTAAGATTTGAAAATACTTGAACCCAGGACTGGCTGTTTATTTTCATGAATGCCAAAACAGAATACTTCCAATACACAATAGTCACTTTATTGATGGTGAAGTGTGAGCTATGATCCAGGTCTTATGTTCAAAGCTCACAGCTATTAACTCACTGGGTGGCTTCAAACAAGTCACATTCTCTGTTTCACTCACACAGAGACTCATCTGGAATATCAGAATAATAATACCTTAAAAGGTTGATGTAAGGATTACTGAAATAATGCAGGTAAAGCACTGTGATGTTTTAATGCGCTATATTAAATTGTTTAATGTGCTATGCTTAGTGTGTTGTAATAAATACAAGAACAGAAAGAGCCAACTGAAGTACATAATAGTTATAAACAATTTTGGGACCAGAAGGAAAGAAAAAACAGGGTGCCTCAGAACTCATTTTAAGTAGTTTAATGTCCCCTGAAAAGAAAATGTCTGCATCAAGAATTAAAGTCATTACAATGAATAAAATATCTTCAGCTAGGAGTCCTCTCTTATTTTCACAAGCCACCAACTGGAGGATTAGAAAGATAGCAGCTGTTGTACTAGATGAACCCTGATGTTCTTCATTCCAAAGATTCTCTCTCACTCTAACTCAAGTCGTGGTAACACAGGAAGAATAAGGTTTCCAAAGGCAGAATCTTGAGTTATAAAGTATCCTGAAGAATGTGCATGGGCATGCTGGAAGAGAAACATACCCACATGAAAACTGCACATAATAAAGCCATGCAAGTGAAGACTCCCTACTTCTATCCCAGGTTAAGGAGCACATAAAAAAAAAATCAGATTTGGAGATTTTTTTAAATCTGTGTCAGGGGTTCAATCCCGCACATAGTTGGATTGCTTAAATCCTTTTGACCTCTGCAGGATTTAAACAAACTAACTGTGCAGAATTGCAACTGAAGTCTTGTTAAGAGTCAGGATCATGAATTCAATGTAAAAGACAGGCATGAATGCTTTCCTCAATGACTGTTTGTCCCTCTGCTTATGGTATTGTCTAGAATTCTAAGGTTGTCTTTGCATCCTCCACTGCTTGAGTTCTAGCCTGACAGGATGCTGTGAAAAAAAGAGCCTGAATCTAAAATGAATAATAATGTGGAACAGGATGAACAGGCACCAATACTATTCTTATTGCATCACAAATATTGCCAGGATGTAAACCTACATAATCATCGTGCAATTTCCAAACTTGCAAGATGTACATTAGTTTTTGTTTGCCAGACATGTAAGAGAGGCTTTGGGAACCATAGATTCCGAAGTACCAAAACCAAAAGCCGCTATGAAACTTGAATCACAGCCGAACCAAGCTTACTGTGACTGGGAAAACTCACCTGCAGAGCAGCCTTTTGTTGTGCAGCTATGTGCTGCTGCTCAGCATGATCACGAAAATCCTTGTTAAGGGAGGATCTAGCTAGAGAGATACTGCAAGCAAAGGGGGAAAAAAAGAGATCATACAAATGCAGTGAAAGAAACAACTAGCACAGAACCGAGGTGGAGATTTTGGCATGGCTAGGGTGGGTATTTCAATGTCAAGAAGTTCCATGGTCTCCTGCTTGAAATTTTGGGGGATTGGATATGCAAAATGGTGTGCACACACCAGGTGGACAATTCTATACGGGAACACTCACTCCAGTGATGGCAAGTTAAGTTAAACAGAAAGGAAGCCCATGCCCCAGTGTAAGCCAGAATGGAAGTCAACGGGAAGACTTGCAGTAGGACGATACTAGGGGCTCCCAGCAAGTTTTGCTCTCTCACCAGTGCCACCCAATAACTTGCCTGAGTGATACCTGAATAAAACAGCATTACTAACCAGGGGTCCATAGTCTTCAGGATGGGGAGTTCATATGTTTGGAAGAGTGGCTGCAGAACTCTGTATGCAGGAAAGAGTTTCCCATTGAGATTGAGGCCAGACAAGGTCTCTTTGTAGCCAACAAGACACAGGACACAAAAACGCTACTACTCCACCATGGGCACTAAATCAAGTCCTAGGCTCAACACTTGGAAGAGGAAAATAAATGATATAATGAGAGTCGTATTTAGTTTTTGTTTTTCAATTCAGGGCCCACTTAAAAATCTCAGTGGCTTACTGCAAATCTCAGGTCTATAAAAACTGAGAAGGGCCAATACCCTGGTTTGGAGGTGGTGGTAGGAAAACAAAAAATCCTGCAGACTGTGAGATTTTGCCACTTTATTTGGAAGGGGGGGGAAGGAGTTTTTGTTTTGGTTGTGGGCGCTAGATAGGATCCAAATCCAACTGAATGTAGTAACTTGATACTCCTAAAAAAGCAATTACATCATCCACATTGCTACTCTTTTCCCGTGTACTTTGAAAACTGGATGCATAATACATAATAAAAGCATTCCAAAACACAAATGCTGCTGTGAACTATTTGATGATGAAGATATGACAGAGGGGAGGGACAGGGGAAGGCACTGTCTGTGCCTAGTTCTCAGATAGATGTGTTATTTTGGTGCTTAATTAGGGTGGTGTAGTGGTTAAGGTGTTGGACTATGACCTGGGAGACCAGGGTTTGAATCCCCACCCAGCCATGAAGCTGACTGGGTGACCTTGGGCCAGTCACTGCCTCAGCCTCAGAGGAAGGCAATGATGAAATCACCTCTGAATACCGTTTACCATGAAAACCCTATTCATAGGGTCGCCCATAAGTCGGAATCGACTTGAAGGCAGGCCATTTCATTTTTTAGGGTGCTGAAGATTCAAAAAACAAATCATCACATGCATTTTTCTCAACTGTGTTTGCACATAGACATAAGAAGGAATAATAACACAAAAGATAACACTGATTTTTTTTCTTTCAAGTATGTAAATGCATATCCCCGCCTGCTTTCCCTTAAAAAGATTCTGAAAATTTTTTACAAGATGGGAAAGGGCTGTAAGCTCAGTGGTGGAACATCTGCTTTGCATGCAGAAGGTCCCAGGTTTCATGCCCAGCATCTCCAGGTAGGGCTGGGAAAAATTTCCTGCCTGAAACCCTGGAGAGCCACTGCCACTCAGGTAGAGACAATGCTGAGCTAGATGGACCCATAGTCTGACTCGGTATATGGCAGCTTCCTCGGTTCTGCAATTTCATCCTTTCTAATTCTAAAATTAGAGCCTTTTTGCAGCAAGGACTCCTGCGGCACACAACTCTTTATTGTTTGGCTTTAAAGCACTAACATGGTTACCCCTTTGGAATCTGTGCCTCTGGAAGGAACCAAATTTAGCAACACAGAGGGAGAATTTGTGGCTTTTATGGGTTCTGGGAACCTACTGATGTTCTTCTACTGGAATTCAGTATGTGTTCTAACCATCTCATCTTCTACTGTTGGCAGCCTTCAGTGTTTGGATTTTAGTCATTTATTCATTCCTTTAAATGACATCTATCCCAATTTTCTACATCAAAATGTACTTATAATCTACTGCCTTGTGTTGTAACGGTTGTTACCAATCTGTTGATAGTTTTAATTTCCATTTTATTATATTTGTATTGTGTTTTAAGATTGTTGTTAGCCACCCTGGGGCCCAGTAGGAGGAAGGGTGAGGAAGAATAATAATCAATCAATCAGTCCTTGCCTTATTGCATTGTAGTTATTAAGACTGATGTATTTTTGTGTGTAAGCCACCACTGAGAGACAGCTTTGGCTGAGGAATGGATTAAAAATATAATATCTTTTCAAAAAGCTAACTATTCAGGAGTTGCCAATGTGGTGCCTGTGGGCGAGGCCTTCCCTGGAGTGGATAGAGTTCCCTTTGCCTGAGGAAATTAGGATTGAATGAAGCATTCTATTGTAGGCAATAGAAAATGTTATGAGCACCACACACATACACCAGAACAGTTTATCTGGATTGCAAATGTGCCGACAGGCTCACAGAGTCTGAAGTTTTCCCTCTCCAGAGGGAAAGATCAAAAGAGAGAAGATGCAAATGGAAGGTGTATGCTGGCTGGCTATCCCTCTCAAAGCTGGTTGCTGGAAACAATCAGCATACAACTCTTGATTGTTGTGAAGTGCGTCCATGAGAGGTACATATGGCTGATATGAGAAAGCAACATGCACCTTCCCTCTTTAATCAGTGAGCATGACTGAAACAAAGAGACAGGTCTCTAAACATACTGTACCTGGCTCCAGGGTGATTTGTGGAAGATTGGTTTTGCATCAGTAGCTTCCTCTTTTCCTTGTCTAGCTCAGCCAAGATCGCAACCCTGTTCTTATTCTGAAAGCCTGGCAACAGTGAGGGGAATGTAAATGTCAGTGATGCATCCTATTTCTTTGAACCACCCTATAACTTCACCGGTTTAAAGCCTTTCCAAAGTGGATGATGATGAATATCAATGAAGAACATACTCATCTTCAGAGCCAAAAAGCACCATCCTTGAAGTCTATTTATAACTTTCCTTTCTTCTCTCCTCATTTATAACATGAAATAGCTTCTGAACAATATCTTCCATGCTAGCCATTTAAGAGAAGTATTTAATCTCAAATTTGGCATCCTAGAGCAGCCTGCTTCATGTGCAAGCAAATTTCTGCACTAAAGCATAGCTTATTCCATTATAAATGCCCAGTCACAGAGTTCAGCATTGTAACTATCTTATTCTAAACACAGAAAACACCTGCACCTGGAACAATTTGTACCAAATGTAAACCTTTTGGTTGATTCCAGAAAATTTGCTGAAGATCAGGCTACATATGTCTGTGTTCTTCTGCCATCCATTGGAACATGATTCCATTTTGGGATTCAGAGTTCATTTAAAATAAAATAAATTCTAGTCCTGGTGGTTGCAGAGATATATGTTTGAGAGCCAATTGTGGTGTAATGGCTAGAGTTTGGGGCTAGGATCCAGGAGACCAAGGTTCAAATTCCCACTCAGCTATGAAGCCCATTGGGTGACCTTGGGCCCATCGCTGACTCTCAGCCCAACCTACCTCGCACATGGTTGTTGTGAGCATAAAATGGGAGGGGGAGGAGACCCATATATGCCACCTTGAGCTCCTTGGAGGAAAGGTGGGATGGGATATAAGTTATTATTATTATTATTAACTTTATTTATACCCCCCTGTTTTCCCAAATGACATAAATAAATAAATGCAATAATTAATAATTAACAAAAATAAATAGCATAAGTGGCAGAGGGGCTGGAGGAGCAACAGAAGAATCAGATTAGAGAAGAAAGGTACAAGAACATATTGTTTTCCAGTTCTCATTTTGGGATTTTTCCTGTGGCTGACTCAACCTTCACACTTGAGGGCTACTTTTTCAAAAACAAGCACAATGCATTAACCACATTTATGAAAGTGACAGTCAAGATAGAATAAGGGTTATGCAGCTTTTAGAGAAAATCATATTGATTGTTTACAGCTGAAATGTGTGGTTATGCTATGGCCGTCCAGCTTGTGTGGACTTCGGCAGCCTTCAGCATGGAAGAGATTTCCTGCAGATCAACACCTATGGAAACATGGGCTACAATGTTCATTCCGTTTAAATAAGCAGCAGCAGCAACTTCCATTTATACAGCATTCATTCTGGAATGCTTTCACAGATATGCCACTTTGGGGGACTATTTCAGGGGCTACTGCAGAATAAAGGCTATCTGAACTGTAGACAAAAGGCCAGACAGACTATGCAATTTATGATGAGGCAATTTTTAAAAAACTGTTTCCAAGTCAGCACCTAAGTGAGTCTGTGCATCCTTACTATCTAATTTTAAACCAGTGGAATTTTACACATTGTAGTATTAGAAGTAGGACTTAAAAAGAATCAGTAACTGAATTGATAGGGCTTCCTATATAAAACAACAAGGTTTTAGTTTAAATATTACTCATGAAACAAATAAGCCTGGAAGCTTTATGTGCCGATACTGTTGCACCCAGAATGACCTTCTATAAACTTGATAGCCATATGTTGTTATTGTGCTATAAACTATAAGTCTCATTTCACTTGCTCCGTCCTCTGCAAGCAGATTGCTGTTAGTGTGTCATTATACTAAAATCTTACTTGCTTAGTCCAGTGTTCAATTAAGCAAATGTACAAATATATGAGAATGCTACAGGGATACCTAGTTAGGAAGCTGCATGGAAACACACACACACACACAAAGACACATGGCAGATGAACAGAGCAAAGAGCTTTTTGAACTACCAGTGTCTCTTTACCAAGCTATTACTCTAGTTGTGAAATATGCAGACACATTCACATAGGAAGCTGCATTACAATACAGTCAAACCAATGGTCCCTCCAGCTCAATATTGTCCGTACCATGTATGGGGAATCTTTGGTCCTCCAGGTGTTGCTGCAGCTCCCGTCAGCCCCAGGAAGGATGGCCAATGGCCAGGGATGATAGGAGTTGGATGTCAACAACATCTGGAGGTCCAAAGGTCCCATATACTGGTTTATACTGACTGGTAACAGATCTCCAAGATTTCAGGCCTTGGCTTCTCCTTTGCCCCAGAATCTTGCCTTGGATTGAGGGGAATGTGCAAGAGGCCATGCTTTTCCTCTTAGCTCAAGCCAACTGGAGCCTGCAGTGATCACTTCAGAGGGAAGGATCGGCACAGCACTTGACCATGCACTGTTACCAAAATGGGCTTGGCTTGGGCTTTGGGCTAAGAGGAAGAATGTATGTAATTTCTAGAAAAGCACAGAATTTTCAGAAGGGTTTCCCCCCTCACATTATTTTTCAGAAAGGCCGGATAGGGTGTCTACTGGTGGTAGAGTTCTTATCCTGCCAAGCTGGAGCACAGGATTTCAGATCTCAATCACCCATTCACAAGACTAGCCAAGCTTAGAAATAGAATTTATAGGTATAATGGTGCTCTCTGGATGTTGTTGGACTACAGTGTCCATAATCCTGGACTATTGGGCATGCTGGCAGGGGCTGATGGGAATTGGAATTCAACAACAGCTGGGGAGCACCAGGTTGGGGAAGGCTGGAGTAAATAATTACTGCACCATTTATAATAACCTAATTGCTCCTACTGCAATCACAATCAACCAGCCAATTCTCTGATCACATTCTTATAGCAATTTGCATTCTGATGTATTCTCCCACATGTTCAGTAACAATTAAGGAAAATGCATGTCGCTTATTAAATTTCCTTTGAATTATTAAAGTATGAATATTTTACTTGTCTCTGGTAACTGCGGCCACATATACAGAACAATGTAATACATTCAGTGCTTTGTGGATGTGGTGTCCTTTGGGAAATTGGCACATAAAGACTAATTAATGTCCTCAAGCAGGAGACTCTACATTAGGATCAATTATTTAAGTGCTAAATAAAATGGTGTCTGAAGTTCTTTCCTGGCCCTTACCCTCCACAAAGAATAACAAAATTCTAAGATGTACTATGATTTTTAAATTAGGACAGTTTTTAATGAGAAAAATAGTCACCTCTTTAAGGGACATCACAGAAAAAAGAAATGTTTTCTTTCTACAGACTTCCATGTGGCAAAAGCTACCAACAAATCAATCCAAAAAGTATATATTGGCAATGAGGAAAAAGTTTATTCTACAAAACTGTTAACTCCACAGCCTTTCCCCCTCCCCCCAAAAGTAATTCTGAAATCTCATACAATACACTGATGAGTGCAAGAAAAAGTTTCCTAAAACGCCGAGTGCAGGGCTGGCAATGTCCCTTGTGCTGCGATTCCCAAGCGTCTGACAACCTGGGAACCCCATGTAAGATCTTTTGATAGATGGGACAAAACAGTGCACCTGCCAATCATGTGATGACATATTATGTAATTGCCAGGTGGGTTGTCCCAGCCACCTGTCAAAGTTGGCTCCTGGAGCCAAAAAGATTCCCCACCCCTGCAATACAGCCTCCAAACTGTTGGGATTTTCTGATCACCTCCCTATCAGTTTCCCTAATTTTTCAACAAATTGGCCCAAGAAGATCCACTGCCTTAAGACAAGATGGCTGATTTCTAACACTTATTTATTTATTATTTAATTTATTATTTGATTTATATCCCGCCCTTCCTCCCAGCAGGAGCCCAGGGTGGTAAACAAAAGCACTAAAAACACTTTAAAACATCATACAAACAGACCTTAAAATACATTAAAACAAAGCAACTTTTAAAAGATTTTTTTTAAAGCTTTGAAGACATCTTCAAAAAAAAAGGTTAAAAACCATATTGTTTTAAAAAATATTTAAAAATATATTAAAAGCAATTCCAACACAGATGCAGACTGGGATAGGTCTCAACTTAAAAGACTTGTTGAAAGAAGAAAGTCTTCAATAGGCACCAAAAAGATAACAGAGATGGCGCCTGTGTAATATTTAAGGGTAGGGAGTTCCACAGGGCAGGCGCTGCCACACTAAAGGTCCGTTTCCTACGTTGTGCAGAACGGACCTCCTGTTAAGATGGTATCTGCAGGAGGCCCTCACCTGCAGAGCACAGTGATCGACTGGGTATATAAGAAATAAGACGGTCTTTTAGGTATCTTGGTCCCAAGCTGTATAGGGCTTTGTACACCAAAACTAGAACCTTGAACACTTCAGAATACAGCCGTGATATTTCATGCTCGAATACTCTCCCACACAAAAGAACTCTCCCCTGTGGAAGAAACCATCCTGTTTGGGACAACTAGTATGATGGGAAAACACTCAGTTAGAACCCTCTCCCACAGAGAGTGCAGTTTTGATGTGGGGGAGCATTCAAGCTGCACTCCAAAGCCCACAAGTGCCCTAGGACAGTGAGCCTTCTGGGCCCATTGGCTGAAAAGTTAGCAAAACATGAAAATGGAACAGAATCAAAACACCCTTGATACAATTCATTATTATTATTATGTTTTATTTCTAGGCTGCCTTTTGGCCAAAAAGGCCCCCAAGGCAGCTTACACACAAATAAAAAACACAAATACAAAATACAAATAAAAACAATACAATTTACAAAAATCAAACTAACAAAATTATAGCATTTCTAAAAAGCAATTCATAGTTACGATTAGTCAGAAGCCAAGAACAGGAGTTAGCCTCCTGCTACATATTAGCTGAAGCATAATATGTAGAAAAAATGCCATAATTGGTTGCTGGTGAATAAAAGAAAAGCAGCAAAAATAATGAATTTATCACCTACAAATACATTTCAAGAAGCTCCATTTCAAACTCTAAATGTATTAAAGCAATGAGGAAAGCAATTACTCAACCCTGGCATCCTGACAAATGTTTAAGACTAGCAAAATGTCAATAGTTATGACAGATGAAGCCTTTCTATTACAGAAAGAACCCTGTGGGCTCTTGTACACAGAAGCCCTCTTGAGGTGTTCTCCACATGTAGACTCGATGCACAGAGAATGGGACCCTGCTGGTCCCACCTCTGACATCTTGCACGGCACTGGCTTCACTCTCTGGACAGACATGCAGGGGGGCAGATATTTGAATAAGGAAAGCCTATGTGTGAGCAGCGCCCAGGAGTTCCTACTGCATGGAAACCCAGACTTTTCTTAGGCAGATGTCCAGGGGGTAGAGTCAGTGCCATGTAGGGTAGCAGCAGCAACCGCACCTCACTGCCACCTTCTCCACATATAGGTCCTATAGCATTTCTGTATCTCATAGAACTCCAGAGGGAAGGCAAATGAGTCAGACCATAGCTGCACAACCTTACCTTTTCGCTGGCATAACCCATCCTGGATGCTGTCACTTAATCACACTCATGCACAATATAGCTGTGGGGGATGGGTTGTTTAGCAGGAAGTATAAAAAGATTACTATATATTCTACAATTCAATAAAAAGTTTAAAAATTCAGTGGGTCTTTACTGTAAAAGGTCACATCTACAGCGCACATTTACAGCGCATGACTTACCCCAAAGATCCTGGGAATTGTAGTTTATTAAGGGTGTCAAGAATTGTAGCTCTATGAGGGGTAAACTATAGTTTCCAGGATTCTTTGGGGGAAAACTATGTGCTTTAAAGTATGGTGTGGCTGTGATCATAGTCTCCTCAATAAAGGACTCACTTCATCTAGATATTCATTTACATGCCTACCTCCTAAAAACACTTTGAAGGGCGAAAGGTGGTTTAATTCAACCCTTAAACTGATTTTATTGCACTATGTAAACCATCAACATTTTTATTATTTTATACAGAGTGGTCCAAGTATCAATAGGTGGTGCTACATAAATAAGTATCATTAGAATTCAAGTTTGTTTCATGATTCCATGAGAAGGGCACCACACCTGTAAGAGGTGCCAAATTCATGGATGTTGAAAAGATCCTGGAGACCATATTTATGAATCCAGAACATCAGTTACAAAAAACGGTGCTGAAAATCGTTGCTCTTTATCTATCTCTAGTCATGTACAACCAGTTGCATGGAGCAACTAATAGGCCCGGTACGGAAATGCAAAACCCCACCCAAATGAGAAGAGGTACCCTGTGAGTTCAGTGTGGACCAAACAAAATGTCTCTGTGGGATACAAGGATGGATCTGGACTCAGACACCCCTTCCTGGATCAGGATGACCACATCTTCCCCGACCTTCAGTGACAGTTAGTTTAGACCAGCTTGTAAGAAGGTTACATATGAGGTTAGAGATAGTAGGCCTCAATGCCAAATGCCGCCAAATGCCGCCAAAAGGTTTAGGGAGAAGTCACTAAGGTTTTCCCACAGCAAAAAATCTCAAATTAAAATAAAATCATGTAATATCACATAACAGATGTTTCATTTGTTTTTATTACCCATAAGTGGAAAGCAAAGATTAGTTTTTGTAAGCATTTTGACTTTAAGAAGGAACCAAAAGAGAATCTGTAGTACTAGCTACACAGACAGGAGCAAAACATGATCAAATATAATATTTACCTTGTCCAGGAGGATTTGAAGCCATCTTGCTAAGTTCCACCTTAGTCTAAACAAGCAGCTATAATGTGTGATGTGAAAAGCTATAAAAATGAACAGAAATTAATGTGTGAAAATATAAGGCATGGAACTCTAAAGCTCAGTAATGTACTAATACATATCAACATATTGTTCCTTCAGTTTGTGGAATGCTTGCAAAAAATGCAGAGTAGCAGCTATGTTATAGTAAACACAAAGATTCCTGTGGCACCCTAAAGATTAATAGATTTGTTGTGCCATAAGCTTTCACGGAGCAAAGATCAGTTCATCACTGTTTTTAAAAGTCATTGGTAACCAGAGCAAAAATGCAGCAGCCAGGTTATTACTGGAGCTGCCAACTGGAAGGGTGTGGCCCTGTTGTTGAAACAACTACACAGACATCTGGTTGGTTTCCAGGCCCAATACAAAGTATTGGTAAGGACCTTAAGCCCTTTATAGCTTGGGACCAGGATATCTGAAAGCTCACCTTCTTGTGTATGAATGTGCCTGCTTTTTAAGATCATCATGGGAGATCCTCCTGCGTGAACCAACAACCAACGACCAGTGGTTCACATTTAGCTGAGCCTAGACTTTGAAACTCCTTCCCATGTAAATAGTTTCTTCTTCAGGAAGATCCTTGGCTTTGGCTGTAACATTATTTCAGATGGTATCTCAGCGCTACTTTTATTTTGTAGCTTGCTGTTACGTGCTTAATTTATAGGATATTTTTGCTTTTATTTTTACTGATTGCAAGCCACCTTGGGATTCTTTTTGAGGAAAGATGGGAGAATTTTTCTTTAAGTTAAATAATATAATATAATATTGTTGAGCATGGGGGGGGGGTTGGAATGGATGATTTCTATGGGTCACCTTTCCAGCCCGATTTGGAATCCTGTACCTTGGAATGAGGAACTGACTCTGCTGGCCCATGAGTCCTTTGTTTTGATAATAAGAGTGGCCAGGTAGTTAATGGGCCTATTTAGTTGCCCCGGCAACTGGTGAAATGGGCCAGGAAGATCCTTTTGTTATTGAAACTCTTCAGGAGAGCATCCCCACCCCCAGCCGAGGAGAGTTTTGTGCTGGTAGTTGTGGAGTGTGTTCTAGAGAATGGCTGGGGGCTGCAGGCACGCAGAGAGGTTATCCCTCTGCATCATGGCTATAGGATGCCCCTGCACCCAGATGGGGAAGTGGGATATTGGACTGCTGATGCATTGAACCCCTCCATTCTGAAGCTCAGGTTGGAATGTGTGTAAATAAATAAACCATATTTCATAAAGATACCGCAGTCTCCGCTGACCGTCTTCCCAAAGGAAACCAAACCCTGGATGGGTACAGGGACCCCCGAATTCTCACCGCTCGGAGATTGGGGGAGGCGCGCAACAATATATTATAATATAATTTAATATAATTTAATATAATATAATATATAAAAGGGCTAATGAGAGCCAGTGTGGTGTAGTGGTTAAGGTGGCAGACTACGACCTGGGAGACCAGGGTTCAAATCCCCACACAACCATGAAGCTCACTGGGCAACCTTGGGCCAGTCACAGCCTCTCAGCCTCAGAGGGAGGCAATGGTAAACCCCCTCTGAATACCACTTACCATGAAAACCCTAATCATAGGGTCGTCATAAGTTGGGATCAACTTGAAGGCAGTCCATTTCAATGGGCTAATAGGAATGTGGCCTTCCATATATTTAGGCTCAGTAGTGCTGGTCACCCATTTGCTCAGAAGACAGCTGGTTTGTCAACTACAGCTATTGGACTATTTCAGACATCACACAAACCCATTTCAAACCATGGATTATGAAGCTAGCTTGTTTCAACAAAAAAGGTTAACCATAGTTTAGGATTTGGACAATGCAAAGTGAAGTTAATCAAAAAGAAAAGCAAAAGCTTCTAATTTCCTCCTCACAGATTAGCACAAATTTTGATATATCAGGGAGGGAGGAAAAGAAAGAATAGTTTCTCTCAGTTTGTTCTTAATTTTGTCAGCCTCCATTATCTCTGCTCTTGCAGCAAGATCCAATTAATTCAATGGTTTGTATTCCTAAGTAAGCATACATAAAAAGGTAAAGGTGTCCCCGCACTTGTAGTGCGAGTCATTTCCGACTCTTAGGGTGACATCTTACGACGTTTACTAGGCAGACCATATATATGGGTGGGATTGCCAGTTCCTTCCCCGGCCTTTCTTTACCCCCCAGCATATGCCGGGTACTCATTTTACCGACCACGGATGGATGGAAGGCTGAGTGGACCTCGACCCCTTTTACTGGAGATTCAACTTCCTCCTTCCGTTAGAATCGAACTCCGGCTGTGAGCAGAGCTTCGGCCGCATTACTGCCTCTCCCGCCACTCTGAGCCACAGAGGATCTCACATACATAAGATTGCATTTTTTCTCCCCCCCCAAAAAAATAGGAGTGGGGAACCTTTTTTTGATTGTGCATCTCTGCTAATATAGTTTTTTTGTGGGGATAGAATAATTGGAAGGGCAATTCCTTAATGTGTGCAGGGAGGAGAGGAAATGGGTGCAATCCTGTAGCTGGGAGCCACATCGTAGCTCTGCATGCCTAGAGTAGCTTTTGAGCCTCTAACAGCTAGGAACAGGTGTCTTCCTGAAGGATCCTCTGCTTTGCTTTAGCCTAGCTTCACACTCTACATTATAGATATTTTGGGACCCTATTCTTGGGAATGTAATGTGTTTAAACAGTTTTGAATGTCCCAGAGGGACAGACTGGGAATCCTTTTGGTGTACCGCCCACCTTGCTGCCCAATGGCTTCCCTAACTGAGCTGACGGAAGTGGTCTCGGAGATACTGTTGAGATCCCCCAGACTATTAGTACTGGGAGATCTCAACATTCATGCTGAGGCTACTTTGTCTGGGGCAGCTCAGGACTTCATGGCCGCCATGACAACCATGGGGCTGTCTCAATATGTTAGTGGCCCAACACATACATCGGGGCATACTCTTGACCTGGTCTTTGCTACTGGACATGGGGATAGTGATCTGGATGTGGGGAGTTTTACATCTCTCCCATTGTCATGGACAGATCATTGCTTGCTGAAGTTTAGACTTTCAGTAGCCTTTTCCCTCTGCAAGGGTGGGGGACCTATTAAATTGGTCCGCCCCCGGAGACTAATGAATTCTGAAGGTTTTCAAAAGGCTCTGGGGGGTTTTCCGGCTGATAAGACTGGCGCTCCTGTCGAAGCCCTGGTCGATCTGTGGAATACAGAGATGACCCGGGCTGCTGACACGATCGCTCCTGCACGCCCTCTCCTATGTAGAGCTCATACAGCTCCTTGGTATACTCCGGAGCTGAGAGCGATGAAACAAGACAGGAGGCGGCTTGAGCGGAGATGGAGACGAACTCCCGACGAATGCAATTATGAGCTGGTTCGTGCTTCTACTAAGCTCTATGTAGGAGCGGTGAGGGCGGCAAAAAAACAACAACATTTCGCCGCCACTATTCAGTCATCTCTCTCACGCCCACAGGAGCTTTTTAAAGTGGTTCGTGGCCTACTTCATCCAGGCCTACAAGACACGGCAGATACATCGGTAGCTCGATGTAATAAATTTGCTGAACACTTCCAGCATAAGATCTCATGCATTCGCCGGGACTTAGACTCCTATTTAATAGCAGTTAATCCTACTGAGGTGTCCAGAGCACAGTCTTGTCATGTTTTGTTGGATGAGTTTCAGTTCGTTCAGCTCGAGGACGTGGACAAGGTGCTTGGACAGGTTCGTGCGACCACTTCGGTACTGGATCCTTGCCCCTCTTGGCTAATTAAAACTAGCAAGGAAGGAACAGTTGGCTGGGCCAAGGAAGTGATTAATGCCTCTTTACGAGAGGGAGTGGTCCCTGGCTGTCTGAAAGAGGCGGCAGTGAGACCACTCCTGAAAAAACCTTCCTTGGACCCAGAGGATGTCAGCAGCTACAGACCAGTAGCCAATGTTCCATTCCTGGGCAAGATCCTGGAACGTGTGGTTGCTGACCAGCTCCAGGCGCTATTGGATGAAACCGATTATCTAGATCCATTTCAATCGGGGTTCAGGCCTGGTTTTGGCACTGAGACTGCCTTGGTTGCCCTGTTTGATGACCTATGTCGGGAGAGAGACAGAGGGAGTGTAACTCTGTTGATTCTCCTTGACCTCTCAGCGGCTTTTGATACCATTGACCATGGTATCCTTCTGGAGAGGCTTGCGGAATTGGGAGTTGGAGGCACTGCTTGGCAGTGGTTCCGGTCCTACTTAGCGGGTCGTCTCCAGAAGATAGTGCTTGGGGAACATTGCTCGACACCGTGGGTTCTCCAATGTGGGGTCCCGCAGGGTTCGGTTCTGTCTCCCATGCTTTTTAACATTTATATGAAGCCGCTGGGGGCGGTCATCAGGAGTTTTGGAGTGCGTTGTCATCAGTATGCTGATGACACGCAGCTCTACTTCTCCTTTACATCTTCTTCAGGTGAGGCAGTCGACGTGCTGAACCGTTGCCTGGCTGCGACAATGGACTGGATGAGAACTAACAAACTGAGACTCAATCCTGACAAGACTGAGATGCTGTTGGTGGATGGTTTCTCTGATCGGATGGTGGATATATACCCTGTCCTGGATGGGGTTACACTCCCCCTAAAGGAACAGGTGCGTAGTCTGGGAGTCATCTTAGACTCTTCCCTCACACTTGAGGCTCATGTAGCCTCGGTGGCCCGGAATGCGTTCTACCAACTTCGGTTGGTAGCCCAGCTACGTCCCTATCTGAGTAAGGAGGACCTCTCATCAGTGGTACATGCTATGGTAACCTCGCGTCTGGACTACTGCAATGCGCTTTACGTAGGGCTACCTTTGAAGACGATTCGGAAGCTACAGCTAGTGCAAAATGCGGCAGCCAGACTGCTAACAAGAACTAAGCGGTCTGAGCATATAACACCTGTGCTAGCCCGTTTGCACTGGCTTCCAATATGCTTCCGGGCCAGATACAAAGTGTGGGTACTTACCTATAAAGCCTTATACGGCGCGGGACCACGATATCTGTCGGAACGCCTCTCCCGATATGAACCGGCCCGTACACTACGGTCTACTACGAAGGCCCTCCTCCGGGTTCCGACTCATAGGGAAGCCCGGAGAGTGGTGACAAGATCTAGGGCCTTCTCAGTGGTGGCCCCCGAACTATGGAATGGTCTCCCCGAGGAGGTGCGCCTGGCGCCGACACTATCATCTTTTCGGCGCCAGGCTAAAACCTTTCTCTTCTCTGAGGCATTTTAATTCCTGTTAATTGTAAATTATTGTATTTTGATTTTAGACTGTACAGTTTTGTGCACAGTTTTGTGTTATTTTTATTGTATTTTTAATGTTCACCGCCCAGAGAGCTGTTGCTAGTCGGGCGGTATATAAGCTTAATTAAATAAAAATAAATAAATAAATTTTAAATTGTTGTGACCAGCCTTGGGTCCACCTTGGTGAAGGGCAAATGCAGAAGGACTGCCTTCAAGTCGATCCCGACTTATGGTGACCCTGTCAATAGGGTTTTCATGGTAAGCAGTATTCACAGGTGGGTTATCATTGCCTTCCTCTGAGGCTGAGAGGCAGTGACTGGCCCAAGGTCACCTACTGAGCTTCATGGCTGCGTGGGGATTCGAACCCTGGCCTCCCAGGTCATACTCCAACACTCTAACTACTACACCACACTGGCTTTCTGGTGAAGAGCAGGTAATTAATAATACAAGAGCAGTAGAGAGGAGCACCCAAAATCGGGGAACACACAGAAGAGCATCAGAAACAAAGCAGGCATGACTCAAGCACCCAGTGCAACTTAGAGCCAACCCCACTGGCTATATCTGCAAGACACTGGTACCCAACATTCTCTCTTTTTTTTTCTTGGCAGGCTGTCTATACCTTTAGCACCTACAAGACAGGCATAACTTCAGTAGACAGAACTCTTCCCAAAATGAGACATGTCAATAAGAAACCAAAATGTGAAGCCCCTCTCTTCCCCCCCCATTCATTATGCAGGTATTAAGGACACACCTGTCCTATCCAGAAAGAAACACCTGGCAACCTTACTAGAGTAACTTTATCAGTCAAGCTAAGAAGAGAGTGGAACGGGAGGGTGTGGAGCGCGAAACAACACCTAACAAACAACCCAGTGCAATACAAAGGCTTGCAAAATAAACACACTCTTGACAGCAAGTCCCACTGGAGTTACCTCTAAACAGACATGCCTAGTCCGTTGATGTGACTATAGAATCTGAGCAGATTTAGTCTTTTAAGCAGGCAAACATAAAGAGATGCCCTGCCTTTATTACACCTTCTGCTGAGCTACTCCCAAAGCTGTTACTCCTCCTCTCTGCCACCCACCCCTGATCCATCAGGAGACCTGTGGGGTTTTAAAAATATCTGCTAAACAGCTACTCCAGGGGGCAGAGACTAGCGGATTAACATGTGGAGTCAACAGATAAAAAACAAGCCCCGCTCCAGCTCAAAATACCTAACAGGAGGCAATTCTAATTCATTCCCAGTCCACCCTTCATTCTTCTCCGTTCTTTCCTCTGCTTCCCCCACCCCGGTTGCACAGATGAACTCACCCTCTCCCCTCCGGTTGGGATCTTCCCCCCGAACTTCCCTCGCTTACCACGTCATTATGTTTTACGCGTGCGCGAGGTGAGGAATTCCGCCTTTCCTTCCCGTTCATCTCTAATAGGTTCTGCAAAGCTTAGAGTCGGCTGTAGTCGCTAGAGATTTATACAAGGTTAGTGTGACGCACAGTGCCCAGCTTCCGAGTTGAGTTGGAACTTTCACTTGACTCTTTAGTAGGGACAGTCAAACAAAAAAATGCGTCGTCCATGGCGCGAGGGTAAGGCTTCTGCTTTGGGCCATGAAAACGCGGGGGAGGCAATTTTAACTACTTCGGTCTTTGCTGCAACCTGAGGTGTGTTTTTGTGAGTGGAATTTTTGACTGGAAATCCAAACCAGCTCTATTGAACAATCCTAATTGTTGTACGATGGATTTATTAAGGATGTCTTATTAGAGGTCCCTTACTACAGAATTACACGGGACTACATTGCGGGGTTGTGGTAAAGCACTCCCTCTTAGTCGCACACAGCCGCAACCTGTAAAAGGGGGATAATAACGATTGATTTGCGTTTGGAGGACTTGAAAAAGATGCTTCGAATTAAAATCAAATAAATAAAAACAACTTTTTAACGTAAAATAAGATCTGTTTCTACTTTTTGATAGGGGAAGTTACATTGCTGCCCACTCATAGTTACGCTAAAATTTTCTGAATTTCTCTACTGTTTTTACTGACTCCTGTGAATTCCACGGTGTGGGAGGGGGCGTGTCAAAAGAAAAAATCAAAAGGAGCCAGGAAGTCGTTTCTGCAAACAATGGAAGTTTTTCTTTTTCTTTTATAAGTCTATGGCTGGTAATCCTGACGGAACGCAGGACAAACAAACAGGAAGTTAAAGTCCCCCCCCTCAAATTTTCCCCTGCGCCCAAGTCAGCGAAGAGACTATAGATATGAGAAAGTTTACAAGGGACAAATCCTTTTGATTTTAGACGGATTGTTTTGTTTACTTTTGATGTCACGTCTGCTTTGAATAACGAATGTGCCAGGATCAGTCGCCAGCATCTGCAGGTGGGGCTGGGAATGTTCCGTCCGAGAGCCGCTGCCAGTCAGTGTAGACACTCCTGAGGTCGATGTACCAATGGTTCGACTCGGTATAGGGCAACTGCATGTGTACTTCTCACCGGAATGGCACATGGGAGACAATGCAGTTTAACGTTGCAGTCATTTGGCAACGTGATCATTCCACTCCCCTGACCCCCTCCCCCACAAAAAAAGTAGAAGCAAAGACAAAGGTTATGCTTTTTCAAGCTCAAGTCTTATCGTGTGGGATTTTTCCTAATTTTTTAAAAACGTTCTATCCATACCAATTTGGCTGAGGTTGAGAAATAAAGGAGAGAGAAGCTGCGTTATTAACCTGTTTCCCTCTAGCAGTGTTTCTGTCCAAAATTGCCTGGAAACCAGCCCTGTAGCCAGCCTTCCTTTCTAGGTGTGGCAGCCAGGCAGGGCATTTTTTTGGTGCATAACATCAGTAAGTTCTCCCTCTCCCACTCACTGGTGGAGAGGATGTGAGGGCCAGGCCAGGTCAAGGGAAAGGCAGTGACCTTCCCCTCACTCCTCTTCCACGCAGGGTGTGTGTTTACTTTCATAATGGAAACATCAAAATAACAAAAACTTGTTAGATGTTTTGATATGATAAATCTCTATCATTTATCTATGACAAACAATAGATGTATGGAATTATGCATGGAGTGAACATGGATAGAGAAAGGTTTTCTCTCTCTTTCATAACGTTAGAACTTGGGGACATTCAAGGAAACTGAATGTTGGAAGATTCAGGATGGACAAAAGAAAGTACTTCTTCACACAGTGAATAGAATGGAATCCACTCCCCCAAGGGGCAGTGATGACCACCAACTTGGATGGCTTTAAAAAAGGATTAGACAAATTTATGGAGGATAGGGCTGTCATTGACTACTAAATTTATTTATTTATTTAGTTAAATTTTTATACCGCCCACAGCCGAAGCTCTCTGGGCGGTGTACATCAGGATAAAATATTTCATATACAATTAAAATGACAAAGTCAAGCATGAACAACAATAAGGGCATACAACAGCGACTGGAAAGTTAAAAACATAATTAAATCCATACTGAAATACCAATAAATAGACAATACAAATACTAAAACACAACTGTTTTTAATACAAACTCAAATACTAACATACTGGGATGTTAGGATGTTAAAAAGCCTGGGCAAAGAGGAAGGTTTTCACCTGGCGCCGAAAGGACAGTAGTGTAGGCGCCAGGCATACCTCATCAGGAAGGGTGTTCCAAAGTTCGGGCGCCACTACCGAGAAGGCCCTCTTTCTTGTGTGTTTCTTGCCTGTGTTTTCCCTCCACTGTTAGAAGTAGTATGCTCCTGAATTCATGTTCTTGGGAATTGCAGGTGGGGAGAGTGCTGTTGCCCTCAGGTCCTGCTTGCAGGCTTCCCATAGGCATCTGGTTGGCTACTGTGAGAACAGGGTGTTGGACTAGATGGACCATTGGCCTGATTCAGCAAGGCTGCTCTTATATTCCTATCTCTTCTTCTTTCTAGGCCTTCCATTTTATAAAAAGATAAGAAAAACTTGACCATTTCAGCTTTGCTCTGCCTGCCACTGAAAAACCCACCACAAAATGGCTACAAGTGGGAGGGAATGTGACAAGGGAAGGAGATATGAATCAGGTTATGCAAAAAGACAAAAGCAGACAGCTTTGGAAGGACGCAAGGAACAGTTATGCGGTTCAATGCTGAAATATCTAAAGATGGAAAAAGTAAATGTGTCTGAAGGTGCAGTTGACAATGAAAATCAAAATGAAGGAAATGGGTTGAGCAATAGAGAAGATTCACAAAGCACATCTGTTCAAGATGAATATACTAATGTTGTGATGGATACATCTGATGCAGTGTCTACAAAAAATCAACAAGATTCTGTTAATGTTAATACATTAAAAACCAAAGATCTAACATATAAATCTGTTAGGTACATTCCTGGTGAATTGAATTTCCCAATACAGGATATAGATAAGAGTCAGTTATATTCTCAAAGGACCAATTTGAGAAGAAAGTGCAATTTTTCCAGTGGATGATAAAAACAGGCATTTCTCCTCATTCCATTACATTAGAATCCTAAGCAACAAGGAAAAACAAAACAAGCGTTGGTTAGTTTAACCTCCAAGCTAGAACAGTGTTTTTTGTTTTTCCTGTCATCTGTTTTCATCCTTACATGTAGTCTTAGTATCTCATGGCTGCAATGATTGAAAGAACCTTAGTAGTATGTCAAGTCTCATGAAAATAGTTCAGATTGCATACAGTGTGTTCTGAAATGGATGGACTCAGAAAAGAGGCTGAAATGCAGTAAGACTATTGATGCAACGATTTAAAATCAAATCACAGGAAAAGCAACACAGGTGTGAGATTTTGGAAAGACTCTTGGCCGTAATATCAGTATTTAGCACTGAATACCATGGCATTTAGAGGACATATGAATGGTTTAGGAGAGAAATGGAAACTTTTTAGACCTGGTTAAATTTATTGCAAAGTTTGATCTTGTTTTTTGAGAACAAAGCGCATAGAAAATGCTAGTGTGCATAATAATTATTTTGGGGAAAACATTGAAAATGAGTTAATAGCATTGATGGCTAAACAAATTGAAGATACAATTAGTCAAAGATACAGCAGGCAAAATAATATTCAGTAATTCTGGACTGTACCAGAGACGCAAGTGGCACTGAATAAACGATAATAATATTACATCACGTTGATGAAAAGTCAGGAGACATTGAGGAACATTTTGTTGGATTTGTACCTGTAGCAAAAACTACAGCTGAATAATTAGCAGACTGCATACTTCTGGAAATCAACAACCTAAGACTGGACATAAAAAACTGCAGCGGACAAGGATATGATAATGGAGCTAATATGGGGAGAGCAAAAGGTGGTGTAAAAACGAGAATACTAAATATTAATCCTTTGGCTTTCTTTACACCCTGTGAATGTCACAGTTGGGATTGAGTGCTTGGTGATGCAGCAGCATCGTGTCCAAGGGCTAGATTATTTTTTGGTGTTTTGCAAAGACTGTATATGTTATTTTCTGGTCCATCCAGTGGGTGGAATATGTTAAAAGAAAAAGTAAATATTACTGTCAAGCCTTTGGCTGAAACCCGATGGGAATGCAGATTGGGGATTATAAAGGTGTCCAATACCAATTAAAAGATTTTGCTGAATGTCTAGAAAAACTGTCAGAAATAAGTAGTGATCCTGCATTTTGCAGTGAAAACAGTTCAATACAAGAAGAAATTTTGATATACAAGATTGTACTTTCATTAGTAGTGTGGTATGACATTTTAGTGAAAATAAACCTAATTAGTAAAATATGGCAAAAGTGTAATAAGCAGTTGGACGTGGCATTGGTACATATTGAGGAATTTCTATAGTGGTTAGATGATTATCGAAGAAACAGATTTGACTCTGCTCTAGTAATTACCATTGAAATAGCTGATGAAATGGACATTCTGAGGAATTTAAACAAATTAAGCTAGTAAGAAAAAAAGATGTTTTGATTACAAGTGTCCAGAATAACCTACAGCTAACCCTGCAGACAGTTTCAGAATTGAATACCTCAGTGTCATCATTGACATGATTCATTCAAATGCTGAACCTCGATTTGAAGTGTTAAAAACCTACTCAACCAATTTTGGTTTTCTGTACAATATTTCATCTGTAAAGAACAAGTCTAAAGAAGATCTCTTACTGTGTTGTAAAGAACTACAAGTGCTACTTAACGCTGTCTGAGTTGTCCTATTCCAATAACAATGGCCAAGAATTATTTGGGGAACTAAGTATGTGTGCCCAGACTGTACCTCCATACATATATAATTTGTTAAAATATATTATAGATAATAATTTAATTGAAGTTTATCCTAATATTTATATAGCATTAAGAATTTTATTAATTCCAGTTACAGTTGCATCAGCAGAAAGGAGCTTTTCCAAACTGAAATTAATAAAAAATTGTTTTAAGATCTATTCTGTGTCAAGAAAAATTGCCCACATTGGCAATTCTATCTATTGAACATAATTTGGCTTCAGAATTAAATTATTTTGCTGTTATAAATAAATTTAGTACTGCAAAAAGTAGAAAAATATATTAAAATTATAATTGTACCCATACATTCAATAAATCCTTGTGATCCACCCATGTAATGATCAGGAGATCCAATCAGGGCTCATGCCTGGCATGCCAAATTCTAGCCTGTGCATCAGCCTTCATGGGATTTTTTTCTTTTCTTTTTATAACTATGTTTATGAGTAGATTTGAGTTGAATATTGCTTTCTGTTTTGAAAATTGAACTAATTTAAAAACTCAGATTGTTTCTATTGCTATACAGACTTTGAGACACTATGAGTTTGGACATTTTCTTATACTTATGGATTTAATGATACTTTGAATTATCCCATTGATTATACTTACTGTGAAATGCTAAATTTCTGGAAGATCCAGCCTTTAAAGCCTGATGTGTCTGTGAAATACAGATTTCAGATGAAGACAACATATTAACTGTTTTGACTTTTTCTGTATAGGCCACATTTGTGAATCTTGAAGCTTTTACTACTATATTTTGTATTTATATTTTAAACTTATTGTATCCTGTTTTATCTCTTTGTAAGTCTAAGGTATTGAACATTTAAAAAATAAAATTCTAATGGATCAGTGAACTTGGATATAGGTGAGTACATTTTTTTATATTAATCAGTTAGATGGAGTAATTTGGTGTAATTGGCTGTATCCATGTTAGGCCATAACCTAAATGGATATCAAGTGGGGGACTGTTAGTTTGGTCCTTGTTAGGCTTACACACAGAGCAACTATGGCATTAAGTGGGTAGAGCAGAACAGCAACCATGATGAACAAGATGGCTGAAATGTGCCGTGTCTGTTTCATTTCTGGCAAAAGCTGCTTGCACCTCTGTACCACTTACAATTCTGGATATTAGTAGAATGAGAAGCTCTGGTGTTATGATAAGAGGGTGGCAAACAGCTATGCAGTCAAAACAATTCTGGAATGCTATGGTTTTGCAAGGTGGCAAGCTAAAGTATGTCAAAGCTAAAGAGCTGCCTGGAAAATCACTGAAGTAGCAAGGGTCCATTTATGCATTTCCCAAACAGATTATGGTAATACATACTTGCATATAATTACGTATTTTGAGGGTCCACCCACACTCGCTGAAATTCATGTAGAATTTATGGGATAATTCCAACCACCTGATCCAATTTGCTGATTAGTATAAAAGGTATATTCAAATTGTGGGTTAGTTAGATTTTTTAGGGAGGAGAGGGAGAGGCAGAATATAAACAATAAACAGAGAAAGCATACAAACTTCTCAAATGGTGTTGCACAAGTTCCCAAAATGCAACTGGGGTGTAGTTTCTGGGGGCTGCTGATCTCTGAGCAGGCAGGCACCTTTTTCTCCTCTGAATGAGAATAAAGAGGTGCTTCATCTGCCTGGATTTTAAAAGTGTTTCTCCTTCATTCTAGCAGCTGTCAGAAGCTAGGCACTCCCTTCAGGAGAAGTGGGGGCTCCACTTCCCAAGAGAAAGAGTTCATGGCCTTAGGCAGGAGAGTGAAAAAAAGTCCTATCTCAAGAATGAGGCAAGAGGGACTGAGGGAGGCATTACCAGGTCACTGCAGAGATGTTTACACTTTTGCCTAGCATAACTAGCCGGTGTGCAGTAATTAATGAAGTTATGTGCAGAAACCTAAGTGCAATAATGGGTATCGTACAATGCTATGCTTCTATATACCTTCCAGCCATTCAGTCAGTGTTTTGGTCACTGTGAAAGTTCATGCCTGTACTCCTCACCAGGGGACTGATTTCAATCACCAAGAAAATCCCTTGATTTAAATCAGGTTTGTCACATAGTTCTTCACATACTTCGTAAATGGTGCAAATGTGATGACTAAACATGTGAATTTACAATCAATATAGCATTTTACAAGGAGGGTACTCTTTGTGTTATTGCTTAGATAACTTGATTTTTATTCATTTAGGAAATAGTATATAATATTGCCTGTCCAGCTGCAGATGCTTGTTTTTTGAGAAAACAAGTATAGAATGGAGTTCCCTAGGGAAGGTGAGTTATGCTGAAGTAAAGCAGGGAATAGAGTTATGGCATCATCATTATGGTCTGCCATGATGTTCCAAAATAAGGGGCATGTTATTTAATATAAAATAAGGAAATGACACCCAGTGACAACTCTTAACTCCATCTTCCTGTACCATAAACTTGGGCTACAGGTTCTAAACCTAGTTAACTGATTAAACAAGCCATAAGAAGCTAAGCTTTTTTTCCTGTTAACATCCAACATAGCAAACATATTGTTGAATAATACTAATACTAAAAGGCACAGAGAGTCTTGATGGAATGATACACTACCATAATGCATTACAATTTACTAATCAGTTGATCGACATTGTTCTTCAGACATATCCACATCATTTTCTCCCAATAAGCGGGCTTCATTATGCTGTTTCATTGTTCTTGCAAATAGGCCCTGCGTCTCCCCCTTTCACTGTTTGACACTTTGTAAGTTTTCCTTTTTTGCCCAGGGAAATAATTTCTTCAAAATATCCCCAGAGAGAATCTCTCTTACGCCCAGAAGCCATGACAGTTCTTCTGTGGCAAAAATGTGGGAGAATATAGGAACTGGAAGTTGTCTCTACTATAGTGTCCCTTTTTTCTGTCCAGTCCTCTCCCTTTCTACTCTGCCTCCAGCTGTCCTTTTCTATATTGTCTCTGTCCTTGTGTGGCCCAACTCCACCACCACATAAGCTCAGAAAAACAACGATCCCTTTCCCATCCAGCCCGTGTCTTTGCAGATGTAACTTTAGTCGGAGAAACAGAAACAAAGTCCTGAACTTCCAAGAAGCAGGAGTTTGTAGTTAGGCTGGGCAGAGCCATTTTCATGAGATAAAAAACTGAAATGAATGCCCATGTTTGATTGGTAGATTACTCTGTGTACGAGTGTGACAGAGCCATTAATTCATTTTAATGAGACTAAGTGTAGGTTTAGCACATTTGTAATAAGATAGAATTGAATGAAGGAGAAATTTACTATTTTATTAATTTTTTAAAAATCACTGATTTTTTTATCCACCCTGCTCCTCACCAGTCTTCCGATAACTGACTACTACATGCAACAAAGCTGATACTTAACAGACTTTCCTAGAGACTTTAAGTTAACAAAGAGACTAGTTTGACCCCTGTAGCAAGTCTTTTTTTCTTTGCAGAAATCCCATCCTAAAAATGTAAAGTCACAGGCTTTGAGGGGACCCCAAAGACGACATCTAGACTAGTGGTTCCCAAACATTTTCCCCCATGGATCACTTGAAAATAGCTGGTGATCTTGGTGGACCACTTAATGATTTTTTTTTGTCTGTTGAAGCAATTGTGTTTGCACTGTGAAAGGTGCTGTTTGCTTTTTCATTGTATTTTTATTGCTCCTTTTATTTCCTATCTTGTATTTTATTGTATTACAATTGGCATTCCATAGAATAAAATAAAAGATCACCTGGATGAAGCTTGTGGACCACTAGTAGTCCACATACCACAGTTTGGGAACCCCTGATGTCAACTAACCCCACAAACTATTTACATGGAAGAAATGAACAACAAAAAACATTTTTCCAACATCACATGTGTGGGCTCAGCATTCAAAAGAGCTATTTGGCAATTAACATCTGGAGGAATTATTTGAACAACAAAGCCCAGGCCCAGTACCTATGTGATTGGCAGAAGCAGCTTGCCCGGTGGGGGAGAAGGGAGACAGTGCGACAATCAGACTGTGCATGTGCAGTGGCAGGAATGTTGGATTAGCTCCACTGATATGCCCACATAGCCCCTACCTTGTGGCTACTTGACCCCACTTCCTCCTGGTAAGCAGTAACAATGCTGCTGATGGGAAGCTAGCAGTGTGGCTCTACCCCACCAGGCAAGCCATTTCTGGTGACTTGGGTTAAAACACATGATGTTGCCTTATATAAGCCAGACCGTTAGTCCATCTAGCTCAGTACTGTCTACACTGATTGGCAGCATCTCGCCAAGGTTTCAGACATGGGGCATTTCCAGCCTACCTTGAAATACTGGAAAAACAAGGGAAAATAGCAGGGGTAGACAACGTGGCATCCTCCAGATGCAGTTGGACTACATCTCCCATCTGCTCCAGTCAACATGGTCAGGGATGATGGAAGATGGAGTCCCAACAACATCTGAAGGGGACCACATTGCCTGCCCCTGTATGTATCAGCCTCCCCAGCGTTAGCGCATGTTGCTAAAATCAGTAGCCTGTAATGCGAGTGTAAAAAGAGTGCACATTAGGTATGATTCTTCAGACAATGGGCATCCTGTGTGTGTGTGTTTTTGTGTACATACAGACAGACACAAGGGGGGTATCCAGTGATAGTCCTACTGAGAGTAAACCCAGAGTAATGTTAGTAGACATGACTAACTTAGGTTCACTGATTTCAGTGGGTCTACTGTAAGTAGGACATAATGTAATTCAACCTTGTATATATTGTATAAACACATACACCTGATTGCTTATTTGCCACCCCTGTGTTCTGTTTTTCCTTTTTTGTGTATAACCACATTATTATTATTGTTCTGCGTGGTTTACAAAGTAACACACAAGTATCTTGCACAAAAATCTCAATGCAATAAAAGTTAAAATCCAGTAAAAAACTAAAGCAATATAGAGGCTCTGGCCTCTGGGATCACCGAAGGGGCATCCCAAAGGAGTGCATCCCTCTGGCTGCCATTGTCCATTGGCAGTATACTCAGTGGCCTGCCATCCGAAGCTTCTAAGTGTCCTTTGCAGCAAGTGCTGCTCTGAGATCCAGTGCAAAATTGGTTCTGGGAAGAAGCTGTTCCTGGGGTCCCTTAGGGGTTCCTCGACAGCAAGATTTGCTTTGCTGCAGTGGATGGGATGAAGAGACACATACTGCAGAAGGGGCCACGTAAAAGCACATTGATAAGCCTTGTCTCCTGCTGTCCTTCCTGCCTGAAGTAGTATTAAGGTGTTAGTTCTTTTTATTCTCAAGTATCACGTCACCTGGATGAAAAAGAAAGTAGAGAAGGAAGACTTAATTATTCCAGCTATATTTAACGAAGGACCCATCACTGAAGAGGTTTGTTTGTTTTTTAAAATATTTATAGACAGCAGTTTTCATAAAAATATAGCAAGGCAGTATAGAACATACAAAATTACAGTAACTTTGATCAAAATAACAGTAAAAGCATAAAAAAAGAAAGCTGGTTTGGGGAGGAGGAATCCATGGGTTGTATTCAACAAAGTCCTAGTCAGAGTAGACCTGCTGAAATTAATGAACCTAAGTCAGTCATGTCTATTAACTTCAATGGGTCTGTTCTGAGTAGGGCTAGCATTGAGTATTATGCCATGTTTCAATGGCCTGTCTGAATAACATGATCAACATCTGAAGGAAGGTAGGGATGGTTCCTTCTGATTCCTTGGGAGGGTGTTCCACAGGGCAATGTTTAGGGGAGGCTGTAAGTCCAGGCGAGGGACTTGTGCTCCTCCAGCTGTTATTGGACCCCAACTTCTATCCACCCCAGCCAGTGTGGCCAATGGCCAAGGATGACGGGAGTTGTCATTCAATAACGCCTGCCACAGCTTCCCCATCCTTGTTGCGGGGCTTTTATTAGAAAGAAGGTGTTTTACCTTTTTTTTTTTTTTTTTTTGCATTACAGTGAAACTTCTATGTACTGTAATCCTATTCTCACTAGGGGCAGTTACAGTATCCAAAAAGGTACAAGTTGTAACATTGGTATCAATGTAACTTTTTTCCTATTGCAATCTCTCTCTTTCTCTCTGCGCGTGCATGTGGGCTCAGCCTGTATATATGAGTACATTTTGCAGCTGGGGCGGGAAGGGTTATACCTCTCCTCCCTGTACACTGAGATCCTGATGAAAATTGCTCTCCCACCCTTATTCACAATAAAAAAAAAAGACCAGCAGTGGTTCTAGCTGTGTATTTTACATCACATATAGTTAGGCCCTCAAATGCAGTGGAACTTAATAAAAATATCTCTACGTGTAAATTCAAACTTTTTGCCACCACTCTTTAATTCTGGATGCCTGTGGAATCCTTGCAGCACAACCATTGCTCACTAAGGTCCAAGAAGATCTTAAATCTTCCCCAAGTAAACTACCATGGTTTTGGCAGATCTCTTAGCTTGACATTGGTTTTCTGATTTGCCAATTATGGACTGGAAACATCTGTATGCCAGGTCATAATATTTGTCTAGCTCAGAGCTTGGAAAAGTTACTTTTTTGAACTACAACTCCCATCAGCCCCAGCCAGCATGGCCACTGGATTGGGCTGATGGGAGTTGTAGTTCAAAAAAGTAACTTTTCAAAGCTTTGGTCTAGCTAGCACAGTATTTGTCTACTGTGATGGACACGAGGTCTGCAAGCTCTTGGGCAGAGAGAGGCCTTTCCCATTGCTTACTGCTAATCCCTCTTTTCAACTGGAAATGCTGGAGTTGCACCTGGGACTCCGTGCATGCAAAGCACATGCTCTGCCACCGAGCGATGGCCCCTCTCCTAAGTCCGGCAGCATTACCTTTACTTGGACGGAAGCCTTGCAGTCCTTCTGGCACTTCCCTAAGTATCCGGATCTTGTGGAGCTGCTCGTAGACCTTATTCTCTATGTCTTCTGCCTGGAAAAGTGAAACAACAACCATCAGACTTATTTTGTACAGAAATGGGCCCAGGTTTTTCCTCTTCTGGTGCCAGCTCTCATTCCTGTGATGCACGGTAGGGAAACTTTTCCAGCCTGAGGGCCACATTCCCTCACCGGCAACCTTCTGGAGGCCTCATGCCAGTAGTGGGTGAGGCTACAGATGTGACTCCAGTAGGCTACATAGTCCAGCCACAAAAAATATAGCCATGGGGATGTGAATTACCACAGAAGGCGAGGGCAAGGGTATCTGCGCCTTGTTCCTTGCTGCCACTCCTCTCATGGATGGGTTCCTCGTTGCTCATCTGCTATGCCCACTGGCCTGTGTGTGTTGTTGTTTAACACCAGATTGGTACACAATAAGACCACTCTCATCCATGATTTGATTGTGGATGAGGGTGCCGATTTGTTGTGCATTACTGAGACCTGGGTGGGTGAGCTGGGAGGAGTTGATCTGACCCAGCTTTGCCCACCTGGATACTCGGTGCAACACCAGTACAAGCTACAGGGATGGGGGGGAGGAGTTGCTGTGGTCTACAGAACTTCCATTTCTGTCACCAGGAAACCACTCTGACTTGGAGCTGGCTGTGAGGGCCTGCACCTGGTGTCGGGCCAAGGAAACAGTAAACTAGGGTTGCTGAGGGTGTACTGTCCACCCTGCTGCCTGGCAGCTTCTCGGACTGAGCTGGTGGAGGCTGTCTCAGCTGTGGTGTTGGAGGAGCCCAGAACAATAGTCCTGGGTGATTTCAATGTCCATGCTGAGGCTGCCTCTAGAGTTCCAGCTCGGGACTTCATGGCCTCCATTATGACCATGGGGCTGTCTCAAGTTGTTACTAGCCCAACACATAGGCAGGGCACACCCTCAACTTGGTTTTTGCTCCAGATGGAGGAAGGGGTGGCCTGGAGATAGGCGGGTGGATGTCACCCCATTGTCATCGTCAGACCACTTCCTGGTGAAGTTCAGACTTATGGCTCTGATCCTTCTCTGCAGGAGTGATGGACAGATTAAGATGGTCCTCCCCCGGAAATTAATGGAATCCACTGGATTCCTGAATGCTCTGGGGGAGTTCTCAGTAGATAGAGCAGGTGACACTGTTGAAGCCCTTGTCACTCTATGGAACAGTGAGGCGCATCAGGCTCTTGACACGGTTGCCCCCGAGCGAAGGGCAATGAAACAGGCCAGATGACAGCTAGAGAGCAAGTGGCGAAACGTGCTGTGAGGCTGATCGGGCATGAGTAAAACATAACTGCCTACTGTGTGGCTGAGGGCAGTGAAGAAGGCCCACTTCTCTGCCTCCCATCGCATCCTCAAGGAGCCGTCCAGTGGAGCTTCTCCATATTGTCAGGGGTCTGTTGACATCAACTCCAGGAAATGGGAGTTTTAGACCCTTTGGAGGCCCACTGTGAATTGTTTGCAAGGCACTTCGAGGGTAAAGTTTCTCGCTTCCATAGCAGTCTTGATGCCCCATCCACATCTCCTGTAGTCTGCAATGAGGTGTCCAGTGCAACGTCTGCTGCAACTTCTTGGGAATGGTTTCAGTTGATGCGGCCTGATGACGTAGACAAGGTGCTTGCATTGATGCGATCAGCAACGTGTCCTCTCGACCCTTGCCCTTCTTGGCTTACTAAAGCTTGCCGAGTGGATCCAGGGTGTGGTCAATGCATCATTGTGGGAGGGAGTGGTTCCAGCCGCCTTGAAAGAGATGGTGATCTGACCATTCCTGAAAAAGCCCACCCTGGACCCATTGGTTTGTGACAACTACTGACTGGTCGCAAATACCCCCTTTTTAAGGAAGGTGATTGAGAGGGTTGTGTTGCATCAATTGCAAGTACTCTTGGATGAAACAGATTCCCTTGACCCATCCCAGTCTGGGTCCAGGCCTGGTTATGGGACTGAATTGGCCTTGGTTGCCCTGATGGATAACCTTTATCGGGGGAAGGACAGGAGTGCAACCCTGTTATTTTTACTTGATCTCTCAGCAGCTTTTGATACCATTGACCATGGTATCCTTCTGGGCCGACTTGGTGAGATGGGTATTGGAGGCACTGTTTTACAATGGTTCCGATCCTATCTCCAGGGTCGTTCTCAGAGAATAGCATTGGGTGACGGTCTTTTGGCCCCCTGGCAGTTATGCTGTGGGGTGCCACAGGGTACCATCTTGTCCCACATGCTGTTTAACATCTATATTAAGCCCTTGGGAGTGGTCCTTAGGAGATTTGGAGTGAGGTGTCAGCAATATGCTGACGATACCGAGCTCTGTTTCTCCGTACCATCTGAATCAGGAGAGACCGTGCAAGCCCTGGACCACTGCCTGGACTTGGTGGTGGGCTGGATGAGGGCCAGTAAACTGAGTCTGAATCCTAGCAAGATGGAGGCACTGTGTGTTGGTGGTTTCCGAGTTCAAATAATTGGTCAGTTGCCTGCTTTGGATGGGGTCGTACTCCCTCTGAAAGAGCAGGTTCGTAGTCTGGGGGTGCTCCTGTATCCATCTTTGTCACTAGAGGCCCAGGTGACCTCAGTGGCTAGGAGTGCCTTTTACCAGCTTCAGCTGGTAAGACAGCTGCAGCCATTTCTGGACCGGGATAGCCTGACCACTGTTGTCCACACACTGGTTACCTCTAGGATTACTGCAATGCGTTCTATGTGGGGCTGCCCTTGAGTTTGGTCTGGAAGTTGCAGCTGGTGCAAAATGCAGCGGCGAGACTGCTCACTGGGGCAGGGTATCACCAACATGTCACCCTGCTGCTGAAAGAATTGCACTGGCTGCCCATTTGCTACGGGGCCAAGTTCAAGGTTCTAGTTTTGGTGTATAAAACCCTATACAGCTTGGGACCAGGATACCTGAAAAACTGTCTTATCCCTTACATACCCACTCGATCACTGCGCTCTGCAGGTGAGGGTCTCCTGCAGATACCATCTTATCAGGAGGTTTGTTCTGCACAATATAGGAAACAGACCTTTAGTGTGGTGGCACCTACCCTGTGGAATTCCCTCCCTTAAATATTAGACAGAATCATAGAATCATAGAGTTGGAAGGGGCCTTGTAGGCCATCGAGTCCAACCCCCTGCTCACAGCAGGAAATCCACAGCTAGAGCATCTCCCGCAGATAGCTGTCCAGCCTCTGCTTGAAGACATCCAGTGAAGGGGATCCCACCACCTCCCTAGGCAGTCAGTTCCATTGCCGAACTGCCCTTACTGTCAAGAAGTTCCTTCTAATGTCCAATCTGAATCTACACTCCTGCAACTTAAAACCATTAGACCTAGTCCTACCCTCTGGGGCAGCAGAGAACAAATCTGTACCCTCCTCTATGTGACAGCCCTTCAGGTACTTAAAGAGTGTAATCATGTCACCCCTCAGCCTTCTCTTCACCAGACTGAACATGCCAAGTTCCTTCAACCTTTCCTCATAAGACTTGTTCTCCATACCGGCTATCATCCTCGTCGCCCTCTTCTGAACCCGCTCTAACTTGTCTATATCTTTCTTAAAATGAGGTGCCCAGAACTGAACGCAGTATTCCAGATGAGGCCTGACTAATGCAGAATATAGTGGGACTATTACTTCCCTCGACCTGGAAACTATAGCTCTGTTTATGCAGCCCAAAACCGTGTTTGCCTTTTTTGCCGCAGCATCACACTGCTGGGTCATGTTCAACTTGCTTCTTGGGCTCCTATTTTCTTTAGTCTATCTAGCCACGGGATCCTACCCAACATTTCCCTGAGCTTGCTAAAATTGGCTTTCCTGAAATCCAAGGTCCATATTTGACTATATTTTTCTTTGGCTCCCCAGAATCATGAATTCCAGCATTACGTGGTCACTTTCCCCCAAGGTACCGACCGCTTTAATTCCCGTGACCAATTCGTCCCTGTTAGTTAAGATCAGGTCCAGGATTGCCGATCCCCTTGTTCCTTCTTCTACTTTTTGAAAGAGGAAATTATCAGCAAGGCCCATCAGGAATTTGTTGGAGGCTTTGTGCTTCGCAGAGTTTGTCTCCCAGCAGATATCCGGGTAGTTGAAGTCCCCCATCACTACTACTTCTTGCCTCCTTGAGATTTCAGAGATTTGTCTGAGAAAGGCCTCATCTACCACCTCTTCTTGGCCAGGGGGGTCTGTAGTAGACACGTACTACCATGTCGGTTTTATTTGTTTCTCCATTTATTTTTACCCAAATGGTCTCTATCGGACCACTTTGTTCACTCTCTTGGATTTCCATAGAGGTGTATTTGTCTTTGACGTATAACGCTACTCCCCCTCCTTTTCTGTTGCTTCTATTCTTTCTGTAGAGTTTATATCCTTGAATGGCTATATTCCAATCATGGGAGTCATCCCACGAAGTCTCTGTTATCCCTATGAGGTCATATTTGCCTTGATGCACTAAGACTTCAAGCTCCTCTTGCTTGTTTCCCAAGCTCCGCGCGTTGGTATATAGACACCAGAAGTCTCTTTTGTCCTGATTGGATTCCTCCGTTAATATACCGTGAGCTTTGCCATGCATCCCTTTCTTTCTCCCAGTGTCTCGTGTACCCTTCAAATCCTTGCATTTACAACCCGCTGTCTTTGGATCAGTCTTTAAGCTATCATCTCCATCCCCCAGAGACTTTAGTTTAAAGCCCTCTTGATGAGTTTTGCCATACTTCTGCCAAAGAGATTCTTCCCAGTCCTCATGAGGTGCAGCCCATCTCTTGCCAACAGTCCCCCCTCCAAGAAGTTTAGACCATGGTCCCAGAATCCAAACCTCTCCCGTCGACACCATCTGCGTAACCAGTCGTTGACCTGCAGTATCTTCCTTTCCTTTTGTAGTCCTCTATCCTTCACGGGAAGAATTGAGGAGAAGACCACCTGCGCCCCAAAATCCTTGACCTTCCTACCCAGAGCCTCATAGTCTGAGGTGATCTGTTCCACGGGGTTTCTGGCTGTGTCGTTTGTGCCCACATGGATGAGGAGAAAGGGGTACCTATCTTGGTTCCCAATGAGCCTCGGCAGGTTGTCAGTGACGTCCCAGATGTGTGCCCCAGGGAGACAACAGACTTCCCGATTCATTTTGTCTGGCTGGCATACCGGTGCCTCTACCCCCCTGAGCAACGAGTCTCCAACCACCAGCACCTTCCTCTTTTTGCCGCGAGCGGTGGTTGCATCAGCTTACTTCTTCTGGGGTGTGGAGTCTTCCTTTGCAGCCAGGGGCTCTTGATGCAGGTGAGTTTGTTGAGGCTCTTCAGAGGTGCTGTCTGCCGAGAGACGCTGAAAGCGATTTGTTAGTTGCAGCAGTTCTGAATCCCTCCTGTTTTTCCTTGCCCTTACAGTGTCAGTCCTCCATGGGGATTTGTTGCTGTTGCAGTCCTCTTCTTCCTTGTCGCTTTCCTCCTGTACTTTGTGTTGTTCTCTTAATTCCTCTTGTGTTCTATTGAGGAAGTCCTCATCTTCTCTGATAAGTTGCAGGGTGTGGATGCGTTGCTGCAGCCCCCTGACCTTTTCTTCTAGGAGCGCCACCAATCTGCACTTGCTGCAAGTGTAATCGCGGATGGTTTCCGTCAAGAAGATTAACATAGCGCACACCTTGCAGGTGACAAGAACTGATTGATCCCCCTCCATTTTCTGTTTGTTGTTTACTATGTTGTCAGTGGCAGTCTTGTTGTTCCTGTTGTCAGTGCCAGGAATTAGTTGAACGGATTGTAGTTTGTGAGTGTGTCTGTGTGTTCAATTCGCGCGCCATTAGGCACCATCTCTGTTATCTTTTTGGCACCTATTGAAGACTTTCCTCTTTCAACAAGCCTTTTAAGTTGAGACCTATCCCAGTTTGCATCTGTGTTGGAATTGCTTTTTAATATGTTCTTAAACCTTCTTTTTAAAAATGTTTTGAAAGTTTTTTTTCAGTAATGTTTTTGAAGATGTTTTGTTTTAATGTGTTTTAAAGTTTGTTTTTATGATGTTTTAGTGTTTTTGGTGCTTTTGTTTGCTGCCCTGGGCTCCTGCTGGGAGGAAGGGTGGGATATAAATATAAATATAATAATACTAATAGTAATAATAACAGTAATAATAATAATAATAATTTAAAAATGTAGGAGTTTCTACATTTGCCTCTTGCTAGCCTAGATGGAGAGATGGACTACTACAGTTTAAGGAGACATTCCAGTCAGGCAAAAGAACTGGAGGAGGGTGTGGAGAAGGGCTAGTAAGGAATCTGGCCTGGGGAGAGAGGGTGTGGCCTGGGGAGGGTCCTGAGGGCCAGCTAGGGAGATCTGGAGGACCACATTTGGCCCCTGGGCTCAAGGTTCCTGACCCTTGCTGCTATGCACAAGAGGGGAACCTTTTCAGCCGAAGGGCCAGGAGTGGTGGTAGGGCCAACCCCAGAAGGCGATGGAACCAAAGCCATGTACCTGCCCCATTCACAGTCATTGAACCCTCCTCTTTCCTAATTTCTCTTCCCCCTGCCCTCTCTTGTTCTATCTACTCTTCTCTTTTCCCTCCCCACACACAGCGTATAGACTTTTTAAAAAAAACTATTTGCAGGAACTGAACCTTTTTTCAAAGGCTAATTCCCAGGTGGGTGAATGGAGGGCCAAGGAGGGGAGGCTATGGGCCGGAGGCTCCTCCCCCCTGCTATAATGATACATATACAGCCTCCAGATATTTACCGGCTGTCCATTTTGGTGTCTCCCCTCCCCCCCGCATCTTGCATGTTTATCTGGTTAAAAACACTTGTTTGTTTCAGTGTTCTTTTGGTTACATTTTATACCATTTTTTAAAACCCACTAGTAACATTTTGTAGATGAGTTATGTCTCCTCAGGGCCCTTTTTAGAGGTAGGGGCTGGAACTTTAAAATATCTGTAATGTGACAATTTCAACTTCCCTGCCAGGCCTCTCCATCCTTTGGGAGTGATTCTGATGCCTAACGAATGCCTTGTGATGATGATAAAAATAGCCCCTGCTGCTTGCAAGTCCAACCTGGTAGCTCACCTTATCTCCCATTATCTCATTTGCCTTCCCCAGGAGGGAATATACTAGGAGGATCCCAGCCTGACTTATCCTCATCTGGGGACTGAAGATGGACAGCAAAGACGTTTGCAGAAAGGTTCTCTTCTGGTCTTCTGTGAAGATCTTTCTGAACAGCTAAAATCAACAAGCGGCATTGTTATTAAGAAAGTACGGCAGATGTTTCATTTTTAAAAAAAGCACTAGAATAGAACAAGTGGGGATCTGCAACAAAAAGTTACAGTGCATCCTGTTCCCAGTCCCTAATAGGAGTACTTCTGCTGTGGGCTACAACCAATGTGGAACAGAAGCCTTATAGCACTGGTTGGGCTTGAGCAAGGAAGAACGTTTCAGAAGAGGAAAGAAATACCCTTTTTCTTTCTTACCATCCCCCTTGAGATCTTCCCCCACTCTTCTATTTAGGTCTAAAGGGCTTTGGTTCAGGGCTGGCTGCTAGCTTCAGATGTGAGCACTTTATTGCTCTGTCGCTCTGAACTGGGTAGGTTTCGGAAGAGTGGGAAAGGGAAAAGATGTCCTATTTCTATTTCTTCCCTCTTGAAATCTCCCTTCACCCAGTCTGAGGCTACTATTGGCTCTTAGGGACTCAAGCAGGTCAGTTCCCTTCCCCCTTTTCCTTTGCTTCCCCCAACTGACACCCTCAATATTCTGTGGCCCCTGGATACCACTGAGCATGCGCAGTCCAAATCAAGTTTTATCCCTCTCTTTCCTTTTCAGTTTATGAATGAATATGTTGCCATATATCTAGGGAGACCCTCAAGTATGCAGAAACTACTGCCTTGTCCACAGTGGCTCCATTTTCCTGCCAAACCACCAAGGGCCACAAAGGTTGCTGTCAAAAGGAATGATGTTGCTGTCAGACAGGTCCATCTTTACTGCTACTGATACCACAGATACTTTGCAGCTTGCAATCCCTTCTGTGCCAACCTAATCTTGGAACAGCCCAAGGCATCTCCATTGGGTATAATCTTGTCATGTATCCATATTTAATGCCACCTCAGAAGCATATTCTTACCTCACCCACCCTGCAGGAATCCATGTAAGCCAGCATCTTCTTGTCTTCTGATTTTGGGCACCACAGTTCTCCAGCTTCACTCATGCTCAGCCCTGACAGGAAGATAGCAGAAGTTTATCTTTGTTTCTTTCTACACAATGGGTCTCTCTGACATTATAGCCTGGGATTTTTCCATCCCCTTTGGATGGTAGCTGCTCTTTTTGCAAGGATCTGTGAGGTATCCTAGGATTTCCTTCCAAGGGGATCTGTTCTGATATCTCTTTTCTGGCAAAGGTCTGAAGCAACACTTGAGAAATAAAGATCTGGATTATCAGAAGCTATGTCAAATATTATGTGGCCTTTTACCCAACTCTTATGTTTATGGATGGAGTGGGGCCTGTGGAAGAAGAGGAAGTCAGCATCATGAAGTGCCACACTGAGCAGGCCGCTGATTTTTTGCTAGTAGAAGATTTTTTTTGTGGAGGAATGTACAGGAAAGAAGTGAGGTCATTTCTGAGTTCAAATCCCTGTGGGATGCTTTCTCTACTGAGACCCACACAAGTTAAGAAAAAACAGAAAATGGGTACCTTGCAGCATAGGAGGGGAGATTGGGTCAGTGCTACAGAGCTGAACTGGAAAGCCTGGAAAGAGTTTTAAAGATGCAAGGAGAAGAACATTAATTGCTCTAACTTAAGTGCAAGTGGGTGGGAGAAGAGGCAAGGCCTAGGGTCAGAAACAGACCTTACCATTTAAGCAGAGTGAGGAGGCCACCCAGGCAGCTGATTATGGGTGTCATGAATAGGCAGCAAATTGTTATTTATTTCTTTTATTACTCCGTTTTTACTCCCAGGGTCAGCCACGGTCATGCTTCAGATGCATCTCCAACCCTCTTTGAAACTTCTGTACACAGATACACCCTTACTGGAAATGTTCTAAAGGGATGTGATTTTTTTGATACTGTATATTGATTTTCATGACACTGAATATGAGCCATTTGGGGTAATATGTGCCTTCCCAACAAGGTGCTGCTGGTCTCATCTTTTTAAACAGACTTACCCATCTGATGAAGGAGCAGCTCATAAAGGCAATTGATGGTCAGCCTGGCCTGGCAACTCACATCTTCCAATGGATCTGTGATACAGATTCCAAACTGTGCCACATGGTGTCCCAAAGCAGGAAGCTCACCAGACTTCTACTGAGACAGAAAACAAGAGGGATCTCTACTAATATTTTGCTGCCAGCTTTTCCCATTGTTTCCACTACCCTGCAAATCTATGGGTAAGACCAAGGTTTATTCTAAGGTGCAGCTAGACACATTTTGTGCAGTGCAAAATAGGTTTTTGTGGAGTTGAGCATATGGGATTTAATAAGGAGCTAGGTGGTTTCTAAAAAAGAAGTAAATGAGAAAAGATAAAAAGAAATAGAAAATGAAGATAAATACTGGTTCCTTTCAAATCTTCATAAACATTTACTACTAGTCAGTACTTTTTCGGTAAAAAACAAGGTACAGGTACTCATATAGTGATAAAGTACTGTGGGTGTCAGCGCAAAATAGCAGGCATGGGTAGCAAAAAAAGAAGTTCAGGTATTCCGTACTGGTGAGTACTGTCACACACACACACACACACAAACCCTGCTAATAAAATATTAAGGGACAAATTACTTGACTAGTTTGGGGGCGGGTAGTGTGCTGGCTGCTTGTGCAGTAGGCAAAAAGCTTAGAATAAACCTTCAGTATGAAAGGCCCTCTGCAGGAGCATCAAATAATCTCCAGTTCAAGTTGGGGCCAATCCAAATTACAGAATCAGTGAATGGTTGGGTGTGTGTGTGTGTGGGGGAGAGAGAGAGAGAGAGAGAGACTCTCTGACTCTGGGTCTACTTCACCTAGAATCTCCTAATCCAGACCTCTGAACTGAGCCACCATATGGAAGTACTCACATCAAAATCTGACAGCCGAAGAGCATGGCGCAGCAAAGAAGTGCTGCAGTTAATGGCCCTGGATCTCTCTTGGGTATCACTGGAATGAATCCAGAAGTTGATGTGCTGTGGAAGGAAACAGCAGCTCAGTATCACCATAGCATCCGGGCTGATGCATACACACCAGTCTTGTGCTCCCACAAGAGTCTGTTCCTCTGAGCCCCATTTCTTGATCCTGAAAAATTCTAAATGGGATCTGCTTCTGTCAAGTTGATGCTTATCCATTATGCCCCTCAGGCCATGTTCTTATACTGTTGCATGATGGGTGATGCTGCTGACCCAAACGGTGCCTACAGTGATGACAACTAAATTTATTTAAGTTGTATTTAAATTAAAATTTGTTTTATTTGGTTACACCCAACTACGTTCTACTCAATAATTTTCCAGCTAGACTCTCCCTTGTATAAACTACAAGGTAAATTCCTGCTATTGTATAAATTGAAAGGTGAATTCCCACTATCCTCTCTTTCACCCACTCACTTCCAGTATAAATAGCAGATGGCTGGTAGTTGGATCCTCAGACAGCAAGCCTTTCAGCATTATTTCCATTGTGTCTGTAGATGATCTGTAGAGTGCCTGAAAGGAAAGAGAGATGCAGGCTTTTGGGCAGCGCAGGGGTGGGGAACCTGTGGCCTTCCAGATGATGATGGACTCCAACACCCATCATTCCCAACGAGCATGGTCAGGGATGATGGGAGCTGGAGTCCAACAACATCTGGAGGCCTACAGGTTAGCGCCCCCTAAGGTAGAGGCTGAATTACCCTGCCCGCTAACATAGCAAAATTACATATAAACTACAACTTCCAGAGCTGTGCCCATGTTAAGGCTGTTTCAGTGAAAACAACAGTCCTGTACCACCTTAAAAATGAACAAATTTATTGTGGCATAAGTTTTCATGGACTAGAATCCCACTTCATCAGATGTATGAAATGTTGTTCTCAGTTGGCATGTATATATGGAAGGCGATTGAGAGAAAGAGAGTGCATGAGAGAAAGAGCACAGTGGGATCAAATGTCATGAGATGCAAAAACAAAACAAAAATCTGCAACAGTACAATTCAAGTTTAAAAGTGTATGCAAATAGAAAGTAAGGTGGAACATGTGATGTAGCCAAAACAGCCTTCCCTGGCCTCTTCTTCCTGCCTTGTTTGGGGCACTTACATCTATTTCTGAAAAAGGGATTGTTTGTGCATCACAGGTCCAGAAAAGTATATCTGGTCCAGCACTTATTAGAAAGCTTAATCAGAATTTACCTGGCTATGAGGATTCCCTGAATCTGTTTCCATGTTGAAAATGCCATGAAGAGCTAACCGCAAGACACCAGACTCTAGCTGAGGATCAAGAGGGGGCTTCATTTTGCTGGTTGGACCAAGGGAAGAGCAACAAGTTACTATGCTGTGTGAGAGACAGGCTGTAGAACAGAGCGAAATGCAAAACTTGTTCTCCCTTAAAAAAACAAAACTCTTGCCATGGACTGTTTTTCTCCATGATTTCCCATGTGGGCCAACAGTCACTGTGCTGCGTTTTCTCTCTTTTCTGAATATACCGTGGGATGCTTCCTCCCATCTAGCAGGAAACCAAGAGAAGAGTGCTCCAGTTTACACATTGTGCACCACCTCAGCTGTTCATTGACGGGCTAATGGCTGGTCCAGTGTGTGTACATGATGTCCGAGTCCCGCATGGAACAGGATTCCTACTGAGCTGAAGCCTGACCCCGCCCCCCTCCTCGGATTCTCGATCTGAAGAAGTAACATTAAGAGCATCTTTTTCCTACTGGGGAATGAGCTGGGGCTGCTTCCACCCTTGACATTTACCAGGAACTGCCAATGCTTTGTTACAGGACCTCTGCACAATGCTGAGAACAAAACACTCCCCTCTCATGTTTTCCATGCTCAGCTTTCTTCTCTAGCTCAGAAAATCCAAACTTTTTTTTTTAAAAAAAAACCCTCAGTGGAATAGATGCACAATTTCTGATGGTCTGTCACACTACTATTCCAGCTAATTAGATTGATCTAATCATTTTCTCCTGTCTCTCCTCTCTAGGAATTAATTCTGCTGTGTTAATCCTTCCCTTTCCAAATAGCATCATTTTCTACCTCTCTCTCTCCCCCCAGGTGGAGAATCACGTCTAGGAGTGTAGTCATAGAAGGAGGGATTGTTTAACCCTTTGCCCACACACAGTGGTCCCAATGAAGATCAACACACACACACACTCAACATCTGGAGCTGGGAAAAAGGGGACTGCCCACTTGGCTACAGAGTGTTAGAAGTCTGGAAGGAGCATGGCTATTCCACTTCCAGCTTCAAGCAGAACTGCAGTGATTGGGAGTTGCTGAATTGTGGGTGGGTACTTCAAGATGGGTGGAGCTTAATTTGCAAACTGGTTGCTGAGATTCATAAACAGATTGCTGCCAACAGTTTTAACTTAAGAAATTTCCCCCAGAAACAGTAAATCCTGATTAAATTTGGGGGGGGGGATATGAGCTGATATCTTGATGCCAACAATGTCATGTGAATGCTAGGTAAGTCTTAGCATTCTCATCTAGGAACATATTCTCTGACGCTGTGAAATTTCCACTAAGATGGTTCCCTGGGGCTGTTCTCCGTAGTGAGAATTGCATACTGAGCATCTGTCTTCTTACTGAGGATGCCATAGACTGGAAGTGCCTGAAGTTGCCTCCACCTTCCTGCTGCCCCAAGATAAGTTGCTGGGGAGGAGCCATGGGCAGGGGAAGGAGGGTACTGCAGAGGGAGCTCACAGGATCAGGACATGAAGGGGCTTGCTTCCAAGTTTTCTGATGGGGGACTCAGGTTTGCAAGCCTGCTTGACTGAATGCTTAACACATCCCTAACCAGCATTAGAAATCAGCAGGATTTAGCTAGATCAGGAATATAAACTATAAGAGAAAAGTGTCAGGGGTTACTGCTAGACTTTGGAGTTGTAAAGAAGAATTTAGAGTAGCATACTGCTGAAAGAGGAAGGGAAGATGAAAGAAAGAGTTTGGGTGTAAGAACAGTCCGTCCTACTGCACCTTGAATTTAAAGACTGACATCCAAGAGAGATTGTAACATGACAAATATATATATATTAGCAAGAAAAGGCAAAGGAAAAAACTGAACTTCCTGTCTAAAACCCTGAAGAGCTGCTGCCAATCAGTGTAGACAGTGCTGAATTAGATGAACCAGTAATCTGACTCGGTGTAAGGCAGCTTCCTAGGTACCTATGTCATCAGTATAACAGTGATGGTGCAAACCAAAAGCAAGAAACAAGTCTAGAAGACCAGGGACATTGAGAGCCCTGAGGGACACGAGCTAAAAGAGAAGCAGTGAAGAGAAGCACTGACACTGCATACATTTAAAGCACATGGCTTCCCCCAAAGAATCCTGGGAACTGTAGTTTACCCCTCACAAAACTACGGTTCCCAGCACCCTTCACAAATCTGGTTCCCAGGACTTTGGCAGAAGCCATGTGCTTTAAATGTGTTCAGTGTGCTTTAAAGGTTTGGTGTGGATGTGCCCTTCACAGCAATGATTTCTGGACCTATTTGGCTTTCAAAACAAAGAGGGAATCGTGGAACTCTGCATAACATGTAGTTTGAGGGGCTATAATTTCTGGGCTTATTCCAGAAATGCCATGGGAGGTGACAAGTGCAATTGAAGAGAAATCCCCCGTCCCCAATGATATCAGGGCTGGGACCAGCATAGGTGTCATATTTATAGGTAAAATTGGTACCTGAGGTTGTAGACAGTGAGCATTGAGCAGGAGAGGACGAAGGATGGCACAGAGTGGACAGGCAGTGTTTCCATCACCATCTGGGAGGGATCGACACACACAATACAAAATATGAGAGTCACTGCTGCTTAACACCCTCTAGCTTGCCCCAGCCGCCTACCACGGTTTCTTCCCCGCTCCATTCCCATGTGCTTATCTTCTTTATCACCTCCGCACCTTCCCCCAAATCTCCTCAAACTGACATTACACATTCATGGTAACATTATTATTTTTCACAATAGCTTTAGCCATCCTGTTCTAATCTGGCTGCCCTTTTCTTCTCTCTGCCACATCCCCATGCCTCACCTCCTCAGCTTTTTCTTCTATCCTCCCTAATGTGGGAAAGTTAAGGCTTCTCCACACTGCCCTTTAGCCTCCATCTTCCCCACTGGATTTCAGTACTGTGCCTCACTCACCACAAGAACCTCTGTCAATTCATCTTTCGTGTATGGGAGATCCAGTGTGTCCTCCCCACATTTATGCGCCGTCACACAACACGTAGAAATGGCACGGAGGAAGCTAATGTTCTCATTGTTATTGTTCAGGAAGTCCTGCAAAATATTATTTTTTAAATTGACTACCACTACTATGTGGGAATGGCAACAAAAATGTTGCAGTGCTGAGTGCTGCTGTTCAGCACTCTGTCTACTCTGTTCCATTCCCCTTCTCCTATTCTCTGTTTCCCACACCCACAAATGTCAGTCAGCATTCAAATGTCGCCAGGTGACTACATTTTATGTAATGTTTGTTCCGAGTGGTTTAGCAGGCTCAGATGAAATTGTGGATTCGTATCTTGTTAAAAACAAAAGCTCCATTTCAATGTTTGTATACAGACATTTGCGCATATATTTATGAAATTGTTGCACATCATTTTATACAAAGAAAAGTCACCATTTTATCCTCTACGAGAGATGGCAATCTGAAACTGGCTCAAAAATCTGCACCCTCCTGAGAAAAGCATCACCTAGCCCTCCCTATCTGAAGTTTGGTGTCTGGAGAAAAAAGGAAATGGATTGCCTTCAAGTCAATTCTGACTTTTGGCGACCCTGTGAATAGGGTTTTAATGGTAAGCAGTATTCAGAGGTGGTTTACCATTGCCTTCCTCTGAGGCTGAGAGGCAGTGACTGGCCCAAGGTCACCCAGTGAGCTTCATGGCTATGTGGGGATTCAAGCCCTGGTCTCCCAGGTCATAGTCCAACACTCTAACCATTATGCCACACTGGCTTTCGGTGTCTGGAGAGGGGGGGCTTTTCTGACACCTCTGGAGTGGCCTCTCCAGAGAGGCCCAACTGATACCATCTGTGATGCCATTCTGGTGCTAGGCAAAGGCATTTTTATTTGCTCAGGCACTTCATTACATAATACAAACTGGATGAATTATGGTTTGATTCTGCTCTGCTGACTTTTTATGCTGTCTGTACCTTCTCTCCACTATTAGCACATTCCATGGCGTTAATGATGATGTCGATATCTATTATGTTGGTTCGATTTGAATGGAATGATGGCACAGTCTGGATTGTGGTGTCCAAGCTATCTGCTGATGAAACTGCAGGAAAGGACATGGCAGAAGTAGAGAGAAATTACCATCTCTGTGTTTCATCAGAAAAGGGTGCAGCTGCTTGTCCCTAAAGTCTTCTTAAATTCAGAAAGCCTGAGCTCCAGACATACTTTCATAACCCACCCAATTAGCCAAATCCTCTGACCTGTTGAAACCATTCCCTTAAAGCCCTCCTAGGCGCCTCCTTACCTGCAGTGCCAGATCCAATTGTATTTGTGCTCTCTGGGGTGATGCTAAGTATTGCTGAGTGCTGGATTGTTGTGGAATGGACATCGAGTCTATCCATTTTGCAGTGTGGCTCTGGTTCTTGCTTCTCCTCTAGAGGTTTATAGCTCTGGGGGCTGATTTTACAATTTCCGCAGCAGTCCCAGAGTGGTCTTATATTTTCCCCACCCCCTACGGAAATGTCCTTGTCTCCTCTGCAGAGACGAAACCCCCAACGTTTTGAAGGTGCTTTCTTCTGATCCTTTGATTTGGGGCCTATTGTCTGTGGACTATGGAAGGCCATGTGTTGCCTGGCCGTGGGAAGGGCCACCAAAGAAACTGCAGGATCTCCTTCAGGAGTACTGCTGCTGCTTTCCTCGTCTGTTGGACCAACATTGGCATTCCTACTTTGAATGAGGGCCCACAGTCTTTGCAGCCTAGAACAGACAGAACAGGGAGAAGTTGAGAAACAGGGCTTGCAATGCATTTGCGTTTTATAGAGCTACACTAAGCTTTGACATGAGAGCCAGCGTGGTGTAGCGGTTAAGGTGTTGGATTATGACCTGGGAGACCAGGGTTTGAATCCCCACACAGCCATGAAGCTCACTGGGTGACCTTGGGCCAGTCACTGCCTCTCAGCCTCAGAGGAATGGTAAACCCCCTCTGAATACCGCTTACCACAAAACCCTATTCACAGGGTTGCCATAAGGGGGTTGCCATAAGTCGGGATCGACTAGAAGGCAGTCTATCTCCTATTAAGCTTCAACAGTCTCAGAGTTCCAGGATTTATGTCAGGGATGGGGAACCTGTACCCCTCCAGATATTGTTGGATTTCAGTTCTCATCATCCCCAAGTAGGGGAAATGCTTTCTGGGGTTGATGGGTTTGGAGTCCAACAACAGGGTCTTACTTGGCTGAGCTACATGGCTTTCTGTAGCCTATTTGCATTTTTACACATAGGGCCATCTACAGAAAATGGAAATGGACTGCCTTCAAGTTGATTCTGACTTATGGCGACCCTATGAATAGGGTTTTCATGGGAAGCAGTATTCAGAGGGGGTTTACCATTGCCTTCCTCTGAGGCTGAGAGGCAGTGACTGGCCCAAGGTCACCAAGTGAGCTTCATAGCTATGTGGGGATTCGAACCCTGGTCTCCCAGGTCGTAGTCCAACACTCTAACCACTATGCCACACTGGCTCTGTACCTAACCTCAAAATCCACATTTCCCCTATCAGTTGGTAGTCTCGAGGTTCATACATGTCCTGTTTGTGCTCAGATTTATTTTTTAAAACCCAAATTTTCAGTCATCATGTGGGCATTTCATTTCTTTGGTCTATTTTGCTTTTGTATTTTGTCATGCCTCTAAGTCCAACCCTTTAAGATGATTGGTCCTTAAACGTCCTTTGCTTTTCACACATTTTTTGTGTTCTAGCACACCCCTGGAAGAGCGTGAACATGTATATCTGATTGTTTTGCATTGATGCACATGTGTGGGTTTGTCTTTATGTAGAAAAAAAGATCCAGAACTCGAGTAGAGAATTAAAGGGTTAGGGTCAGACAGATGAGGGAGGGTCTGCGAGAATGATTTTAGGAGGAGGGCTGAGAGCCTGCTCAGAAATCGGAGGAGCTGATGTTTTCCATCCTACTCTGACAATGGGCTGCAGAAAATAGTTACCTACAAAGAAAGGAAAGGAGGATATAGAAAGAAATTTAAATTGTTTTTAAATTTTTTGAAATTGTGTTTTTAAATTTTTTGTGTGTGTTTTAAAATGTGTATATTTGCTTTCAATGTTTTTAATTGCTGTAAACCGCCCAGAGAGCTTCGGCTATGGGGTGGTATATAAATGTAATAAATAAATAAATAAAGGTGTTTGCAGGCCAGAAGTTACTTTACCCTTTGTTAAAAGGTATCAAAACATAAACAGGAAATGGATGTGCAAAACAGTAAACCCCAAGTGCAAGCTAAATAAATGCCATTCCTAAGCCTTGAAAATCCACAAGTCATTTTATATCAAAATGTATGTTTGTATGAAAATGCAAAAATGTGCATTTGTAAATAATTGATTTTTCGACTGCATGCAAAATGCACAAGTAGTAACAACAAAAAGGGTTTTACACAAAAACCCTTCCGTGGGCTGTTATACAGAGCACAGTACATAGTACTTAGAAAAGCTGTTAATACAGTATAAACCTTTGTAGTGAAGAGGTGTATTCTGTGTTTTCAAGGAATAGTCAGTTTTCTGATGGTTGGCATAACACAGCAAAATAGCTTTTAAAAAGAAAAGTGATACTGTGTTTGACTAAATAATTGCTTTTATGTTTGATCACAAAATATTTTTTTTAAAAAAATGGGAAGACAATACAGCTACCGAAGCAAGAAGGAAGTGCCCAGGTTCAGCACCAGATAATGTACGAGCTGTAAGGGAGGAGGCGGCACAAAGAGAGGGTGGGACCTACCCCTGTGATCTGCCCATAATGCAAAAAAACAGGGCAAGACGTCCCCACTACAGATGTTTAAGTGGTTAATAATTGGGATAGCAATAAGTATTAGTTTATAGCAGGGTAGGGGAAATGAGGATTTAAGTATGAGAAAGTCCGAAATGATGGAAACGTCATATGGAGACCAGTGAATTAATGGAAACACGAGGGGCTTAGATCTCAGATTAAAAGGAGCTGTGGATGGGCCCTTGAATTTTCTTTTCTTGCATCTCATGATGGCATTTGACGCCACTGCTTATTCTCTCTCCCCATCCAAATGTACCTGTGCCAACTGAAGACAACTTTTTGTGCATCTGATGAAGTGGGACTCTAGTTGATGAAAGCTTATGTCATAACAAGTGTGTTAGTCTTTAAGGTGCAACAGGAGTCTGATGTTTTCACTGCAACAGACTTAACACAGGTACTCCTTTGGCAGCTGCAGTTTTTTTGTAATTTTGCATAGGGAACTTCAGCAAATGTAGCTTGCGTTACAAAGTATGCCTGCTGAACTTCTCAGAGTTAAGGCTGCAATCCAGCACACACTTACCTGGGAGTAAATGCCACTGAACCCACTGGAGCTTACATCTGAATAGACATGTATTGGATTGCAGCCTCAGTGGGCTTGCAAGCCCATGGGAGGGGCCCTGGTACTTACCACCACCTGCTGACTGTTAATACTATTACCCCTTAGTGATAATCTGCCAGAAAGCCTAATGTTTCTCAAAATTATGCATAAAAACACCAGCATTGGATCTCCAAGGATTTTGTCCCAAAAGACACCTCCCAGAATTAAACACGCAAGTCACTGAATCTACAAATAATCTGCTGAAATTCCCCATGCTACACAGCTGTTAAAGGAGCAGGAGCCCCATCATTTTTTGCATCGGGCCACCCTAGTTCCATAATTGGGATGCCACCACCAAGATCCTCTTCTCTCTGGCAGCCACCTGCCTCACCTTATGATATGACTGATTTGGACTGAGTTAACCTTTTTAATGAAGAAAATGTATAACAGCAATTCTACAACCATAACATTGAGATCTTCAAATGAAAAAAAGGCTAGGTATACTATTCAGTTAATTCTTGATAAAATTTAATACTTGAATAGCCAGGTGACCAAGGACCTTTCAGTTGTTGTTTAAATTTATATCTTGACCTTCTTCCCAAAAGAGCAGCAAACAGACATGATAAAACAACTAAAAATACTTCCAGTACAGATGCAGACTGGGTAAGATCTCTACTTCAAAGGCTTGTTGTTATAACATTGCATCTGAAGGAAGTATAAGAGATTGCATCACAGTGGCATAGTCGGCATGGCGATTCATACCTTACGTACATCTAGATTAGACTACTGTAATGTATTGTGTATGGGGCAGCCTTTGAAGAAGTGTTTGGGAACTGTAATTGGTTCAAAATGTGGCCCTTACGATACGTTTCATTGGGGCAGGCTGCACAGAGCACCTAGCACCAGTTTTGCAAGAATTTGATTGGATCCTAGTTATTTCCAAGGCCCAGCTTAAAGTGCTGGCAGTGCTGAACTTTAAAGGGAACAGGAAGAGTGGGAGAGGCTCTATGATAAGTAGAACAGAGAGGAGACCGGCTTCAGTGCTTCTGAGCGTGTACAGGGAAAGGGGACATGATGTGTGTGGTACTCACACAGATCTACCTTCCGAAAGAGGGGAATGGCCAGGGGGGCAGGAGGAATGGCAGGGGGGCTGACAATGCTCCCCCCCACACCATTTGCTGCCTGAAGCAATTGCTTCACTCTGCCTAGTGGTAGGATCAGTCCTGATGGATAGCAAAGGAACTAGAATGCAGGAGCCATGAAGAAATCCTACTTACATCTCCAGATATAGAAAGTGGAGGTTTTCTTCTGTCTCATTCACTCTCTTCAGGAAGTGTTGCCAGGAGGCTTCTTTGTCACTTAGGCAAGGTCTAGAAAAGAAAAGCATAAAGGGAGACAAAACAGTTTGCCACCGTCCAAATCAGGAACAAAAGCAGACACACACCCGGTCATCCTGCATCTGATCTGAAACGGAACATAATTTCTTACTAAAGTGACAAGTCAGCCCACAGCATCCACATGTTGTGAGCAGAAGGATAATTGGACATTGTCTCAATTACCCTGGGAACCTATACTTCCCCTTATTCTCCACTGCAAGCAGCTCCTCCGGCTTTTTGTTAGGAACAGAAATAGGAGGTTGGCTTTGGGAGGATTGAGTATCAGGTGGTGATAAATCCTTCTATACACTTTGTAGAGTCTTCCAGACATGCAACATCTCAATGTCTTGTCCTATTAGTACACAATAGTGTTGCCCTAAAAATATCACAGTTATGGGAAATGGCAACAAAATGGGAGAGAAGAGCATCAGGCACCTACACTCCTAAAAAGACCTCTGGCTGACAGGTGAGCCAGCAAGGGCAGATGTCACAGTGGATGACGTGTCAGTTACCTTAGCAACCTGGGCTTTGTTTTTCTTAATATCCCCTTGGCCTTTTATCACTTTTCATTAATTAAGCCTTTTATGTATTACATGTGTATGTACTTTCTATTCAGGCATGACTTTGTACATGCAACTATTCTGCATGTCACCTGCTGGGATTCTTTTCCCCATCTTAATTTGTGCAAGAGGTCTTATTACCTGTCATTTCTGGCAATGTACATAGGGATTTGAAACAACTCAAAGGCAGCCACAACACTACTTATCAGTGACATGGCTTCTTGTTACTGGGATAGACAGAAAATGACCCCTCACTTGTGGGCCTCACCTAGGCATGGTGGAGTCACAGGAAAAACAGATTTGTGAATCATGGGTGCACATACACATTACTGCCGCTATTACTGTTACTTTTGTGCTTTTGTTACCAGCCTCTTTAGTAAAAGAGGTATTATGAATATACTTAGCACTTCAGCCTTTCTTTTTACCCTCATCTGCACTATGCATTTAAAGCAATATCATACCAGTCATGACTTCCCCCAAAGAATCCAGGGAATGGTAGTTTGTTAAGGGCGCTGAGAGTTGTTAGATCACTGTTCTCCACACAGAGCTACAATTTCTAGAGTTCCTTGGGAAGAAGGATTATTATTGCAATCTGAGAGTTGCTGCCCTGTGAGAGAAAGGTCTCCTAACAATGCTCACCACCCTTAACAAACGTCATGCCTTCACAACTTGTGGTCCTTGAGCAGCCTCCTCTTTTTACAGGCCAAGGCAGGCAGCAAAGCTCCCACTCCACTGCAATATATGTGTTGGCGTTTCAGGGCTCCAAAATTTTGCAAGTCTGCCTTGTTGATGGTGCTGACTCCGAGCATTGCCCAGTTGGCAGTGACCCATGACAGGGCATTTTCAGTGGTGGCTCCCTGTTTGTGGAATGCCCTCCCTAGCAAGGTGCATCTGTCCCTATCCTTCACTGTTGACTTTCAGGAGGAATTTGAAATCATTCCTGTTAACCCAGACATTTGATGGCTCAGGGAACTGTTGCTGGCAACCCGAAGATCACTGATGAAAGAATGTCTTTAACTGCATTTTAGAATATTTGAAACTGTGTTTTAGAATATTTTAAATTGGAATTCTTTTTTTTAATGTTTTTAACTGTTTTAAGGGCGCTTTTCTTCTTTTTAAATTGTTGTGTTTATGTTTGCTGCTCTGGGCTCCTAAATTCAAATAATAATAATAATAATAATAATAATAATAATAATAATAATAATAAAATGTATACTTTTCTGTCTGGCATTGCAAAATGGAATTCAGCAGCATAGGCAAGCAAAAACATTTCCTATGCTTGTGTAACTGAGGGGGGGCACTTCCTGCTCTTACCAGAAAGAGCATGGGATTAGAGCCTTCAACCCTATGGTCACAAACATACACAAAGTGTCTGGCATAAACCATTGGGCCACAGCTTCTGGGCTTTTGATGATATTCTGGCCTTCTGAACAGCAGGGCCAGCCCAATACATTTTGCTGCCTGAGGCCAAAGGACAAAATAGTGCCCTCACATTCCACCTATTAAATCTAACTAGCAACAGAATCTTACTTCAGCATTGGGATGGGATGCTGCCCTCCACCACTCTTGGGGGCAGCAGGCTAGCTTAGGGGACAAGGGGGACTTCTGGCTGCTCTGCTCTCAGCATCTGTTGCCTGAGATGGCTTCTTCACTCTGCCTAATAGTAGGGCCAGCCTCGCAGGACTGGCAAACATGCAAAAAACAAAACAATGACAGTCATTTCCTTTAAAACAGATATCCTATGTTTTGCACATTAGGGTAAAAAGGAGGTTCAGGCCTTAATATCCTTCCTTATGCAGAGGATTGTATAAAAAGGATTTGAAGATAACGTACCAACATTATTATTTTGATTGATTTACAAAATTTGTAGACTGCTTTCTTTGTGCCAAAAGTCCCCAAAGTGGTTTAAAATCATATCCATACAAACCAAGCAATACATAGAGATAAAACAACCTGATAATGTCGGCATATCAAGCAGCTGACAAAGTCACAAGCACAGGGGATGGTAATAGATAAAGGAAGTGATTTGAATGGGAAAGTGCATTGCAATATTATTGGGCTTTTCTCACTGATCTCTACAGAGTGCAAGCCCAAAGTGCTGATCCCCAAGGCTGGGAGTTAACAATAATAACATACTTTATTATCTGTACTAGAACGGTGATATCTCATTTTGGTTGCTCTGAAGAAAACTGAACCGCAGGATGATCTTGTAACTGCTTTCCATTTACAAAACACTGTTGCCACCAGATACAAGGATTAAGCAAAACATACGGAATTTCTAACATTAATGTAACCAATTCTCTTCCTGCCCCCTGCTGAGCAAATGCAATATCTGTGATAAATACACACTTCAAGACACAAAATGAACATCAGTAATAGGAACACAACTATGTGGCTTTAATGCTAACAGTTCCTGCTTCAAATATGGAAATACCCTGCAGATATTTTTCCATTAATGTAAAATATTACTGGCAATAGATCCCAGGCCCTGCTGAGGATAAAAGCCTCCTTTTATTAAATGGTGTATTTCTAATGTGTTAGTACTGTGTTGCTTTTTTCAACCTCGTGTTTTCAAAATGTTGTTTTATATTCAATAGTTCAGCAAGTATCTCTGGTTCTGAATACGCCTACAGAAAAGATGCAATTCCAAATAATTCACCAGATAATTACTTTCATTCACCTCCCTCCCAACATTTTATAACCTTTATTTATTTTTATATTAGCTAAATGCATAGATAACAAGGCCAAAAACATATTACAATACTACAACAATATAAAATTATCATTACAGTTTTATGTGCTTTATTTATTTAACAAAATGTATATACCACTTGATTGTGAAGAAACTCTAAGCGGTTTACAAAAAACCCGGAAGTTTACAAAAAACAAATATATCAATATATGTATTATAATATATATTTATTATATATCAATTTTGCTAATTTTCCCATCTGCAGCTATTGGATATTCTTGCAAATCTTAAAACAATAAATAGCAACAAAATCATTCCTGAATATGCTTGTTGTTAAATTAGAATAATATTCTTAGACATCCCTTAACAAAAAATATGGAAACGCTGAGTCTTGCACCTGTTCCTATACTGAAGAAACAAACTCCACTTTTCTATAAAAAGATTGTCCCACTGATTCCCCTCCCTTACTCTAACGGAAGCTGCAATCCAATACACATTTACCTGCAAGTAAGTCTCATTGAATCCAATGGAATTTACTTCTGTGTATGTATTGGATTGCACTGCCTATTTGTTAACTTTACCATACATGCCACATCCCAGACGTTAATTAACCAAGAATCTATAGACAAATAAATAGTATTTTTCCAATTCTGGCATATTAACATTCTGGATGCTGTTATCATTCTCCATATTCTCTTCTGCTACACTATCCTTAAGGTAACCAAATAACATCATCACTCGGTCTTCGGAAAGATCACAACTCATGATTTTTTCTTTATTTCTGATACTATTAAATCCCAGATTATTCAAATTTTAGTACATGTTCACATAATATGTTCATTTCAATTAGGGTAGCCAGATGCAAAAAAGGACAGGGCCGTTGCAACTTTAATCATTGTGTAGGAATTTCAGCAGGAATTCTGTTATGTAAGCTGCACCTGCTGAAATTTCCTGTTCTACACAAGCATTAAAAGTACAGGAGCCCTGTCCTCATTCACACCTGTATCGCAAACACGGAGCTCTCTCTAGGCTAAGCCCACAATTTGCTTTCCCAGTGCTAGTACATAATAGCACACAATTCTCATGTGTCTGCTTCTATGGCCATGCAGAGTTGCCAACTTAAAAATACTGTGCCCTTGTGTGGGACCAGGGGAAAGTCAGGTGGACAAAGCTTTGACATAATTAGGCAGTCATGATGGGTGTACTGTACAGCCAGGACAGAACTTGGTGGGTCTGGAGTGAAGTGGATGGCACCTGATGGTGATGGGTAGGGCCATGCAGAAACCTGTTTGGTTACAATGATTATGGGATTTATAATGTGAACTGGTAGCATCTTTTGTAATTGTGGTTTTTCTCTCTCCTTTTTTAAAAAAGAAATATTTCTTTTTGTTTTCTTCTTGGTTAATTTGATATTTAAAAAATTAACAATAATAAAAAAACACAGGCAGAGCCAAGGTAGAATCTATAGCAGGAGTTCTCAAACGGTGGTTCTTACAGCTTCATTCTAGTCAGCTGGTCCACAACATGTCTGTGAATTTGTGGTTGAAGATAGGATTTTCAATTGAATATTCTATGGAATTCAAATGGTAATATTATAAAGCACCATGTATGAGAAATAAAAGAAGCAAAAAAATACAATTAAAATTATACAGCATTTAGCACAGCATATTACAGTTGCTACAATGGGCAGAAAAATAATGAAGTGGTCCACCAAGACCCTTGGCAATTTTCAAGTGGTCTATGCAGAAGGAAATCTGGGACCGATCTAGAATTGACTGGCTTATCATACCAATTATATGATCAAATGCAGCAGGGGTGAGGAATCTGCAACCTAACATTGTTGGGCTCTAACTACAATCAGCCCCACCCAGCATAGGTAATGCTGAGGGATGATGGGTGTTGAAGATCAACAACATCTGGAGGGCTGCAGGTTCTCCAACCCAGAAATATAGTTTCATTGGTAAAGCCATTAAAATTCTGACTTATTGGCATTTCTATGGTGACCTGTAAAGAAAAGTCTCCCATTTTGAAGTCTTTTGGGTCACTTCAGCAAGATGTTATCTTTCCTGTCTACACATCCTAGAATACATAGCTCATTATCTCTTGGTATTTTGATTTAAGTAAAGTTTTGACTACACTACATAGTGTCATATATAAACTAAGCCTAATATGTATCAGAACCAAGGTCCAAAGAGGTCAATTTGAATCAAATGAAAACCATTAAAGATTAGCAAGCAGAAAAACACAGGGGGAGTGAGAGAGAGCGCACTATGTTAAATTTACATTCACAATAAGAAATAAATTTCAGTTAATGGATCTTGGATATTTTGCTATGTGGTATTGAAACTTATGGTTCCTGAGTCACTTAAAACACTGGATTATTCCTTGTTTTGATGAATGAAGTGTGTGTGTGTGTATGAAAATGAGACACAGAAAGTGAAAATGAGTAAAAATATATGCATTTTAAAAGAATAATATTAATAATATTTATTAGTACAGCTATTAAAATAATGATTGGAGGAAAGAGTTTTTGCTCAGACAGGAGGGGAGCTGGCTGAAACATGTTGCTGGGAGGGCAATTTCCTAATATTTAGGAAATGAGACAAGAATGTTTGTTTGCCAGCTAGCATTGTTGTTGTTATGTGCCTCCAAGTCGACCACAACTTATGGCGACCCTATGAATCAGTGACCTCCAAGAGCATGTCATGAGCCACCCTGTTCAGATCTTGTAAGTTCAGGTCTGTGGCTAGCATGGCCAAGTGCAAAAGAGGACAGGGCTTCTGCAGGTGTAGCACAGGCCACACAACAGCGTTACACACAATCTGTTGTTTTTATTACAGAGTATCCAGGGCTTACTTCATGGTGTATCCATAGGGCTCTCAATTTTGTGGGAAAGTAGGTGTCTCAAGGGGAAGGATTGTTTTACGTATGATTAGGGTTGCCAGATTCAGGGCCTGAGACTGATCCTGTATCTTTAGGAGAAGAGAAAGTTAGCCAAAAGTGCAGGTGTTCTTGCAACATTGTAATGGGAAAAACCACAATATGGAGCCTGGCAACCCTACTTATGATACATGAAACGTTTATAGAGCATTCATGTGCAACACTTTTGACCCTGTGGGCAGTATTTTCTGGGCTTATTGTAAGGTGCTCGCGCTAGTGTTTAAAGCCCTAAACAACTTTGTCCCCAAATATTTGAAACAGTATTTTCATATCCTTGTTTGTATTTTTTTAAAAAATCATTACAAATTATCTTTACACTTAAAGCATTGTTCTATTCTTAAACCTCTCATTCTTTACATGGAGATTTGAAATCCAGTTAGATAAGCCATTGCAGAGATAGCACCACAGAGGGAATGTCCATATTCCCACACATCTTCTGATATACCCTGTATTTTGATACAGGTCAATGTATTAAAGTTGCAATCCTAACCTTGCTTATCTAGGACTGGAGCAAACCCCTTTGAATTCACTAGGACTTACTTCTGAGTAACATGATTAGGATTATGTGGTAAGCTGCCATATAGTCAAATGTACAGTAATTGCTTGTGAGAACCTGGCCTTACAGGGCTGGTGTCAGGGGTTGGCATCACTGGAACCTGCTGAGGCCCACACATCATCAGGGCCCTCCCACTTCAACCTGGTCCTGATGGTATGTTCACCTGTCGTCTCTGAGCGCAAAATCAGTGACAAGAGTGAGGAGATGACATATCCTCCCCCACCTGTGTTGCACTCTCCCTCTGGGTGTTTCTTTGGATTGGGTCCAGAGGCAGGGGCAAATAAATAGGCTGTGGTGCCTGAGATGAGGAGGAGGTGGATCTGCTCAGAGAAGGGGAACCAACTGAAGGCAGTCATGCCCAAGTCCCCCTGTCCCCAAAACACATGGAACTGCCACAAACACCTTTAGTGGCTTGCAGCTGCATGTATGGATTGACTGCATTGAAAAACGAAGGTGATGAGAGATTAGGGACAGACAAGAAATTTAATTCAGCTCGCATTTTGAGCCGAATGTACCAAATTCACACTTTCCAAAAGAATGAGAACTGAAATACATCCATCCCTTGAAATTTGAACTTATTCAAATTTGGCAATGCAGCTCGCCAACCAATGTTTACAAAAATGCATACATTAGGGAAAGTGACATAAAAATAAGTATATGAGTGAAAACAGTGTGCAGAAATGCATTATATGACGAGAAATGGCTTGCAAAAATGTGTGCATTAATCAAACTTGTTTATTAGGAGAAATAAGCACTAAATCCTTGAGAATTTTCATGAGGATTTAAAAAAAATTGTAAATTGCCGCAGAAATGTTGAAAACCGTATTTAAGATTGGAAAAATGAGAAACTGAGAGAACTGAAATGGCCAATCTTTTTATCCCTTTGAGACATACAGCCATCTTAGGAAACTGAGGTGATGGGGGATGCAGACGTTCTAGGGATGGCGTGCTGGTCCGTTCGCACGTGCAGAAATCATGACTGCCTGGGTGACCAGCTCTAAGAGACACGGAAAAAGGAGGATACTCTCCCCCCGTTAGTAGTAACTAATGCACGTGTGTGTACGCATATATCCGTAACATGTTTAATAACACCCCCACCGTCTTCCCAAAACTCAAAAATAGGGACAGTAACAGCGCGATCTTAACCACGCCTACGCCGAAACAAGCCCTACTGAATTCAACAGGGCTTACTCCCAGGTAAGCGGGGATGCAGCCTAACTCACCAGGGTCAAGAAAACAGGGAGCGCCTCTGATAAATAGGAATGCGTGCGCGTGCTAGAGAAAAGCGTGGACGCACAGGTAGCTTTGCCAGGGGCCAGACGCAAGAAAATAGGAACTGCCCCGACAAACGGGGGACGCCGAGGGAAAGAGCCGAAGCGGCTGCTGCAGGTCCCTCCGCCTATGGCTGCCGGCTCTCCGGCAGAGGGGGCGGAGCCTCGGCTCTTAGTCTCTCCGGGTGTAGGCGCTGTGGGTGCTGCTGCTGCCGCTACGTTCTATCTTCCGCGTCTTTCCGAGAAGAGCGGGGGCAGTTTCCTGCCTGAGGATGTCAGGTGGTGGCCGCGGCGATTCCGGGCCCTGAAAAGGGGCAGCCGGGCGGGCGAAGGCGCGTGCTGCTGCTGTCCCTGCGCTCACCGCCGCCCCGCTGCTCGACCTGCCCGAGAGCAGAGGCGGCGGCTGGAGACAACGAGGCGGATCCCGAGCGGCCTCTCAGTTGCTGGACGGGCTTTCGGAGGCGCCCCCTTTTTCCTGCTTGGGCCGGGGGTTCCTCGCCCGCTGCTCCGCCTCTGCTATGTCTGCAGCCGCGGGCGGCGGGGCGGGGACTCCCAAGGCGCTGCCTTCCTCCGGACCCAAGTCCCTGCGGGATATGCCGCACCCGCTGGCCGCCTCCAGTAGCGAGGAGGCGGGCGCGGAGCTTACGCCCAGCCCGGACCTGAAGCTGCCTCGCAGCATCGCCGATAAGGTAGCAGCGGCAACCCTTTCGCAGGGGCCTGCGGGCGGGGAGGGGTGAGGCCACGGAGGCGGCTGTGAGCGAGAGCTGGGCTTAGGGTTCCTATTTGGCTCCTGGTGTACGTGATAGTTTGTGTTGATTGTCCTCGGGCCCCGCTTTTTGTGTTAGGGTTTCTTTGCCTTGCCTGGACATCGGGTCACTCCAGGCTGCGATCCTTTGTTCCGCGTAGACTTGCAGGATTGCTCTGTTCGGGTAGCAAAGAGACAAAGATAAGGGGATTTGTGTGCAAGGGGAGGGGTAGTACTATTGGCCGTGAACAAATATCTTGCCCCCTTTGTTAAGATGATGAAATAGTGGGAATCTCTTTTCCCTCCGCCCTCTTCCAATGTTTCTCTTTTTCCCTTGTTGTTTCCTGTCTGATGAATTTAAATTGCTCAAGTTCCTTAGTGGGGTGAGTGAGTGGCTGGTAGGGATCGCTCTGGGTTTTTGTTTTGACCCTGGCGCTGTATTCTGATGGGACCAAGGAAAGAATAGAACAGCAACTTCTGTTTACACGTGTAGCAGGAATGCAGTAAAATCTAGTGATCTGATGGTGTTGACTAACAAGTTAAAAGTGTGCTGAGGAGGCTTGTGTGGTGGTCTCTTAGTTGGCAGGTTTTGCAGTGTTGTCATAAATGCAGGCTGCTTTGCAAGCTGTCAGCACCGTGAAGCAATCTCTGGTTCACTGCCAAGCACTCTCCCTGTGTACCAGTTTGTGTGAATTGGTGCGTGCACCTTGCCTTGATTGATTTCATCTACTTGAGTGGCTTCTTTTCTGTCTTTAAGGCAAGCTCTCCCAAGGCAGTTTACGATATATTTAAAAACTATCCAACCCTGGTGCCAGTTACGTGTGTCCACAATAAACCCTTTTCTATTGAAAAGGTTCCTAGGAAACACATCTCTTAGCTTTTTCTGTTACTTTGCTTCCACCTTTAGGAAACGCGAAGAAGCAGAGATGATCAGTGCCAGTAGTAATAATATTTGCTGATACCCTGGAGTACTTTTAGCCAACTGCAAATGGCTTGTATATGTCTGGGAAACTGGTTTTTGAGAACCCAAACTGTATATTGTCTAAAGAACTTGGTAGGGAAGTCCAAGTATTAACCTAGTTAACAGTAGTATACATTTATTTATTTAAAAGTTTATATCCTACTTCTTGAGGCACTTCCTCCGCAAGCAGCTTGCAATCTCCAGTTGAAAACCAAACTCTTGGAAGTATGTAGGGAGCAGCAGCATTGCTCCCTGCCCAAGACCCACTCCAGTTTTCTCCCCCGTGTGCTGAGTACCTCACTTCAGCTGGTGCCTCCTATGCAGTGATGACTGGTGCCCATTCAGACTGGTCGCCAGGGACAATGACATGCAGAGCCACTCTCTGATTGGTTCTAAGTAGGCAGGTGGGGGGGTAGTGTGGGCGGAGCGGCTGAAGTTGGTGGGGCAGTGCTTTGTTTGCCCTAATGGAGCAGTCTGCAATGTTCCTCTGATTGCCAGCTCCCTGAGTACTGAAGCTGGTTCCTGTGTTCACCCAAGAAGGGTTAAGTGGAAACAGTCCAAAAATGTAAATGTACTGCCTTCAAGTTGATTCTGACTTATGGCGACCCTATGACTAGGGTTTTCATGAGGCTGAGGCAGTGACTGGCCCAAGGTCACCCAGTGAGCTTCATGGCTATGTGGGGATTCGAACCATGGTCTCCCAGGTCGTAGTCCAACACCTTAACCACTACACCACACTGTCTCTCCTGGAAACAGTCCAGCTTCGTAGCTTTGTCCAGGCGAATAGAGGTTATGTGCTTGCTGTCTTGAGGAGTCTGGCAACAAGTGAACTTACTTTGTGCCCTTTTTCAGAACTAGTCAGAGGGGGCACTGCAAAATAAATTGGTGAAGAGCCATCCAGACTTGGATGAATGCTGTGTGGGGTGTGAGTGTGTGTTCCTTGTGCTAGCTCGAAACCCTTCAGATCTGTTTTGGTTTTAACAGCTGCACATGGGCAGTATAATAATTAAGCAGCAGGCGGGAGAGCTTTACACAAGCGGCAGTTCCACTTTGTGGTGCATCATGGAACTGGCTTCCCATGAGAAATTGATCATACATCAGGTGTGTGAACAAATAATAGGTCTCAATTCCTTACACTTGGCTACATGATGATGATGTTTGAATTGCCCTATGATACATTACTTACTTTGACAGTAAGCCAGTGGATTTCCAGCTTCGGGGAACCCTTTTCACCCTAACTTGCCATTCAAGGGACCTTTGTGTAACTGCCCTGGTCAGAATCCGTGCAGATTCCTGGAGTTCCTAGGAACTTTGCTCAAAGCAAACTCTGTTCCTTTTTAGTCATGAACAGTGAGTTTAGGACCCGCAGTTTGTTCACTCTTAGCGGTGTGGGAGCTGCGGCTGTGGCATTCGCCCTTTCCTTGCTACTCTGGTAACATTGGAAGCTCTAGATCAGATGAGTTGCTGTTGTCGCTCCTTCCTGTGCTTCCTGTGGACAGCGTTGGCCTTTTCATCTTCTGGAGCCTCCTGTGTTAATTGGCTTGGGAAGAATGTATCTCCCCCAGCCTTATAGGGTAATGTCAGCAGTCTCCCTTTCTTCTGTGGCTTTGTCCAGAGGCAAGGAATAACAGGGGTGTGACTTCAGCCAACAGAATTAGGAGAGGAGTTTGGGATCACACCTGACCAGGCCCCCCCATATATGTGGAATAAGTCATATAGAAAGATGCACTTTGCATGTGTTCAGAAGCCGCTAGCTTGTTTCAGGACCAAACCTTTATATTAATACAGTTGAGCCTATGGTTGCTTTCCCTGTTTGGAATAAATGTTGGCACCTTGACTGTGTTTGACAACAGTTTAGCAGCCCTACATATAGTAAGGCAGCTGATCTCCCATTAGGCCTGCATAAAAAGGTCTCTTCAAGACGTTTTCCTGGAATTACCAGGATTTGGGCCTGAAAGTTGTGCCTCTTCCTTAAAGTGTGGGGACGGTGAAACTCACTGAGGTCTGTTTTTGTGGCCTTTACCTGCTAAGAAGCAGAGGTAGGCAGTTTTTGATCTTTGTCATTATAACATACTTTGGAACATGGTTCCTTCCTTGCTTAGAGGTTGGCATTAGGAGAATCCTTCTTGTGTGGCAGCCATATGAGGTTTGTCATTGCAGTCCAATTTCTGCTTTGATTTGAATTGTATAGACCCCTTCCAACTCTACTATTCTATGATTCTCTGTACTTGGCTGGTAGGCATCTGTGAGTGATTCTTGAAGGCATCAGTCCTAGCTAGTAAGTATCAGTTTTGACCTGCTAGGTTGTCCTTGTCTCTAGCTGCTAACATAAATGCTGCAGGGATGAGACTGTGCTGGGACCATCAAGGGGCAAGCATTTCTATCTGTCTTGCCCCACCCCTCTGCCTGGGCCTTATCAGGAGGAGCTGCAGGCTGAGACATGCTGCTGCAGGGATGAGACTGCTGGGACCATCAAGGGGCAAGCATTTCTATCTGTCTTGCCCCACCCCTCTGCTGGGCCATATCAGGAGGAGCTGCAGACTGAGAGGTACTGCTGCTGGGGTGAGACTGCTGGGACCATCAAGGGGCAAGGATTTCTATCTGTCTTGCCCCACCCCTCTGCCTGGGCCTTATCAGGAGGAGCTGCAGACTGAGACGTGCTGCTGCAGGGATGAGACTGCTGGGACCATCAAGGGGCAAGCATTTCTATCTGTCTTGCCCCACCCCTCTGCCTGGGCCTTATCAGGAGGAGCTGCAGGCTGAGACATGCTGCTGCAGGAATGGGACTGTGCTGGGACCATCAAGGGGCATGCTTTTCCACCTGCTTTGCCCCCCACCCCTGCTCTTAGTGACATTTTTCTGGGGACTGCCCTTTGCCAGGAAGATTAATGCTTTTGGTTTGCTGCTCCTGTTTTTTTAGAGATGTTAGGACTTTGTTAGTTTGATTTTTTTATTTTGTAAATTGTATTGTTTTTATTTGCATTTTGTATTTGTATTTTTATTTGTGTGTAAGCCGCCTTGGGGGCCTATTTGGCCGAAAGGCGGCCTAGAAATAAAATGTAACATAACATAACAAATGTAAATATATATATGCCTGGAAAGCATATTCTGCATAGCAGGGGCAAGAAACCCTTTCCAGCCCGAGGGATTGCATTCCTTCATGGACAACCTTCTTGGGGTTGCATGCCAGTAGGGTATGGGCCCAGAGGCAAAAGGTAGGTGGAGCAACAGATGCAACACTTATTTTTGTGCAGCCAGCTAATTCTAGCCGTGCAAGAATTGGAGGCTTCTCCACACACCCTTCCTTTCCCTCCTCCATACAGGGAAGCAAGAGGCATTATCACAGCCAGATTCTAGCCAGGCAGTTACACTCACAGAGAGCAGGCCTCGAGCAGAGATGTGGTTCAGGCCTGAGGACTGGATGGAGAGGCCTTGACAGGGCTGCTCCGGCCTGAAATTGCCTCATCTCTGCAAATAGCTAGTGCTGATCCTTGTGTATCCAAGACAACACTATCCATGCATAAGGCAGAGGTATTGGCAGGCTAGGATGGAAACCCAGGGTTTGCAGAAGAATGAAAAACATGTAAAAAAAGAACAACCCAAAAGGGAGAGAAGCACCAAGTGTTTGGAAAGATGTTGAATTGAGTATCCTGGAAAATGGCATTGCTTGCTTGCTGGCTGGAACCTGGAACCCTGAACAGGAGCACTTCACAGTGCATCATTTTGTGGCAAGTCCCACTTACCTTCTACTGATGTCTAGTGAGCATAACTCATCACCCTCCATCTCATGGCTTCCTTGTAACCTTGAAATGTTGCACACTATTCTCTTGGAGTGGCAGGAATGGAATGGAAGAAAGGGCAATGAAGGCGTTGCCAGCTTTTTCTCCTTATTTTTGGTGACTTGGCTTCTCACCACTCAGATCATGACTAAAAAAACTTGTTACACCTTCAGATTTCACAGCAAAGCTCTTCTGTCTTTCCTTTATTTATTTATTTATAACCTGTCCTTCCTTCAAGCAGGAGCCCAGGGCGGCAAACAAACACCAAAAACACTTTAAAACATCATAAAAAGACCTTAAAATACATTAAAACAAAACAACGTTAAAAACATTAAAAAAACTTTTAAAACTTTTCTTTTTAAAAAAGGGTTAAAGATATTAAAAGACATATTAAAAGCAATTTAACACAGACGCAGACTGGAAGCTATTTGAATATAAGCATCTTCTGAATTAAAAAGGTGTCCTAAAGATGATCCTGAGGGCACATGGCAAAACTGCAGACAGAAAGAGGCATCATTAGTCTGTTTCTCCTTATAACTCAGTTGCATTCTTTCCAAGGAGGAAGTCATCTCAATTTTATAGTCTCTCTTTTCAGTATTTTTAGTGAAAAGTATTTCAGTATTTCATGAGCTGTTGCTGTGGCTATGAGTACTCCATAACTAGATGCCACCTGTTTGTGTGTGTGGCTAATTTTTTAAAAAATATTATTTCTGTTGTTCTGCTAATGGCACATTGTTTAACTGTCTGGAAATATGGAACTTTCAGTATGGGTTGTGAATCCACTTCCCCAGACCTTTTTATGAACCTACATAAAACAAATAGCATCCTAAGAAGTAGCTATAAAAACCAGAGCTAGATTGGTGATTTTGCTCTGATCTTGATGGTCAAAAGAAGTATTGCAGTGAATCAGCATGCAAAGTTAGCTCAGTGGCCACTTCCACTGCAAATTAATTGACTTACAATGGAGAAACAATATGATTTTGAGGGGGAGATTAATGAGGAGAACCAACCACTTGCCTTCACGGTGCCCGAGGTATATAAATATAGGGGGTAACTGGTTTTTATCAGCTTAGTCCCACTTTTTTGGCCTGTGGACACATTTTGAAAACCAAAGAAACTACTCTGAACACTGCACACTCACTGCAACCACACTTGCACACCCAGTGTCTCCCTCAGCTCAACCAGCAATTAGGCTTGAAAAAATTGTTTGCTTTTTGATCTTGCTGGAATGTGCAGGCACGAGTCAACCTTTCCTCTCCAGCTGCACTCTCCAGGAAGATCACCCCTTGCAAAAAATGGGGGCGTGGACATCTTCTATTGTTTGAACCAATAGAAAGCTTTTCCCCCAACCCTTATTACAGCAAAGAGAGGCAATTTCAGGGGGATCTCAGCTGGGGTGGGAAGGATGTAGTCTTTCTTTTCCAGTCACAGCCCCCCAAATTGTCCCTCCTCTGTTGCAGTTAGGTTTGGAAAAAGCTGCCTTCTGTTGGCCCCAGTAGGAAGCTCCCCTCCCCAGACTAATTGAAGGGTGGGTATGTTTGTTTTCAGTTTGGGTGCCATAGTTGGGGAGGGCAGGAAACCCTTCCCCCCTCAGCTGTGACCCCCCCCAAATCACACCATTATATGGCTTGAAAGAATCTGAAGCATAATGGTGGTATGGGAGGTCACAAATAAGGAAACGAGAATGATCTCTTCCCAGTTGTAACCCCCCTCCTTGAAATTACACCCTGCGCCACAATTAGGCTTGAGAACAGCCTTCTCTCAGCTACAATAGAAGACTTTTTTCAAGCCTAATTTCAGCCAGGAAGGCTTTTACAGGTGTATGGCAACCCATGGTTTTGTTGGCAACCCATGGTTTTGGTTGATATGTGGAGACCTTGTCTGGTTGGAGATAGCTTGGGCACAATTACCCATGCGCTGGTAATCTCCAGGTAGGATTATTTCAACATGTTGTGCGTGAGGCTGCTTTAAAACATGTTCCAGAAACTGCATTCAGTCTAGGTCAGGAACATGCCATCATTCAGTGGGACTGGGTGTCTTGACCATATTACATCTTTATTTTGTCAGCTCCCACTCCATTTATGGGCAAAAGTTAAAGTGCCGGTTTTAACCTTTGAACCCCTAAATGATTGGGACCAAGTTACCCAAAAGTTACCAAGTTATGCCTTCCATATGTACCTGCTTGAACCATATGCAGTGGCCCTGCTCCTAGTGGGTCCCCTTAATGAAGGGAGGTGGGTAACTTTATGGTAGTGGCACCAACTTTGTGGACTTTTTGGTGCGAGGCTTTTTGTTCATCCAGCCTCTTTCAATAATTTGGGTATTCTGGCCCTCTGTTTTGTTTTAAATCTGTTTGTAAGTTTGGGGGAGTAGCAAGTTCTGCTATATTTATACACTTTTGTTTAATTGTTCAGTGCCTTTGTGTTTCAATTTTTTTTGGCTTTATTATAATCCACCCAGGAATTTTGTTATGGGACTGTTGTAAAATGACATATGACATAAAGAAGCTGGTGTAAATTCTAATCTAAGGGATAGGGTTAAACAGCCCATCACTCCTCCTGCTTCTTTCTTGGAAAATGCAAAATTTCCTTGGGAGGGGGTCAATGAAATGGCCATTAAGCGAGTGTTACCTGCAGGTGTACTTTAAAATATGTAATTTGCCCCAGAGAGACTGCCTAGTAGTCATGGCACACAAAACTACCTTTTAAAAAGAACCAATCGTTTAACTTATGTCCTGACGTCTGGGGAAACTGCAGTAGGAAAGCATTGTTCTGGAGCAACTTGACATGTACAAGTAATGGCAGGCATAACAATGCTATTGTGTATGCAATAGTATTGTTATTCCTGCCATCTTGTGTATATATCAAGTGTACTGTCTGCACCTATAAGCATGCATCCTTGCGTTGACTAAGCTTGAAACAATTGTATGCAAGTGGTTTCTGCTTAATAGTCTGTGTGGTACTACTGGCAACTTAGGTGTGAACTAGGAGGTCCCCAGTTTAAATCTGTTTCTGCCACAAACTTGCAAGTTACTCTCTTTGCCTTCATTCTCCATATGTAAAAACAAGGATAGCAATACTGATCCACCTTACTGGATTGTTCCAAGGAGTCACGAGACAGGGTCTGTGAAATGCTTTGAATGATCTAATGAAGCAATTTTCCAGACTCTTTTGTGTGTGCACCGCTTGAAAATTGCTGGGAGTCTCAGCACTTCACTTAATGTCTTCCTTCAGTGCTGGCATCAGCATGAAAAACAGTGCTGTGATATGAAAGCCATGGACCCTAGGCCAGGCCACTGAGAAGGGCTGTTTTAACTGGTAAATTGTAGAGAAATTGGTAGACTGTACAACCATCTTATGTTAGCCTCCCCACTGGATAAGTCTGATCCTTGTCAAAACAACCTTGATCTCTGTTGTCAAAAACAAAAACATAAAGCGCAGATTCTCAACTGATCTGCAACCCTTCTACAGACCATCTGAATGGAGCACCATGCCACAAACCACTGTTTGAAAACCTCTGATCTAATGCATTCTATTAATGCTGAGGAGTATTGGCCTTTTTTTTTTTTGCATGTCTGCTATTAAGCGTGTGGAAGGAAAGCCGTCTTTGCTAACCTGCCGAGCATGCAGGAGTGGGGCTTGCAAGGGGCTAAATGCCAGCAGCCATGGTACTCTCCCTTCCTCTCCTTCCACTTAGTATAAACCTGAAGGCAACTTGCAAAAAGGGCTTTTGTCTTGAAGAGAGCTGTCGCCCACAATCCCAGTATCCAGCTTGTCACTAGACTTGTGATAAGTACCAATAAGTATTCACCAAAACTGCAAATGGTAAAATCTTTAGGGCTCTTTTTTTTGGCTAAGTGTATATTCCTTGGCATAAAGACTTAATGTAACCTTTCTGGTGCAAGTGTTTGTGGGAGTTGTCTCCCATCACTGCTGTGATGACTTTTGTGCCAGGAGTAATATTTCCAATGTCATTTATTGATGACTTTAGATTTATTTTTGCAGCATTATGCAGCCTTGGTAGCTGTAGGCTACTAGGAATTCCATGCAGCCACTGGAAGAGGGACAGAGCAATCTTTCTTCTGGGCCCTGCATAGAAAGTGGGCTACAAGAGAAAGGAAGCCTCCCTCCCACAATGCCCAGCATAGAAATGCAGCTCTCTATCCCACCTTTGCCAGCCCCAGCAGGCTAGTAATTTTTTTTGCAGATTAATAAAATTCTGGCATACTTACAAGTCCGTCATAGACAGTATAAAATAATTACATTTTTTACAAGTCTTAAGATACCCCCGGTTTGGGTTGAAAAAATTGCTTGGAGGTTATAGATGATCCAGCAGTATGTAAATTCTATTAAATAAAATAATATTTTCAGAAAAAGTACTATAATATTACTAATCAAATGTACAAAAACTGCTGCATGTAGATGATTAAGCACTCTGGCCTATTTTTTTTTTAAAAAAATTCTTTTATATTATTGTTAGTATTTATTGCCTGCCTTTCACCCAGAGGTCCCAGGGCAGGTTACAGCAACCTTAAAATACAGTGTTAAAAACTGTGAGTCCTCAAAATTTATGTCTTGGGTGTAGAGATGTGAAGGCCTGGAAAAAAACCCAGAAAAAATTAAGAAAAACTGGTTTTTTACAAAGCCTTTTTTGTTTTTTCTGAAAAATTGAAAAAAACAAAGAAAAATGGATTATGTAATGTTTTATTTTAGCATGATGAATGAAATGTTTCATTGAATCTTGGTCCTCCCATTTTTGTCAGTTCTTTTTATGGGAATGGATGCTTTATGTCTGCTTGACGCTGTAGACTAGCGGAGACAAATAATTTTCTTTGTTATTAATGTTGATGGTTTCTTCTGTTTTTTTTTTAATCGTTTTTTGCCTGCTGCTCATAAACTGGCAAAACGAAAGAGGTTCCTTACAGTTCAGGTGTTCCTTACAGTTCAGGAGCTTGTAGATCCATGTGTTACCAAAAAAAGTAAAAATTTAAAAAAGTAGATTCAATTTGTAATAATTGTTTGAATAAAATGTACTTTTAATATACCAAATGTGATACTTTTATGCCAAACCAACTTGTACATAACTACATTTTATGTTCCTGAAGTGATTTTCAATCTATAAAAAGTGCTAACATTGCATTTTTTCAATTTTTCTAAAAATTTCCATTTTTCTGGAAAAAACCATTTTCCCCCCATCGCTTGCATCTCTACTTGGGTGTCCAAGGTCAGGGTGAAGAGGTGCATTTGCTTAAAGCTATACAGTGAGATTGCCAGATGCACCTCAGAAGGGAGGGAGTTCCACAGCTTAGGAGCTGCCACAGAGAATGGCTTCTCCCGGGCCACCCCCAACCTCTGAGCGTGGCAGAATTACCAAAAGGGCCCCCTCTGCTGATCTCAACACTGAGAGGGTCTATAAGGAAGGGAGATGGTCTTTCAAATATTTGGGGAGAAGGTTGTTTAGGGCTTTAAACACTAGTGTGAGCAACTTAAACTGGGCCCAGAAACAAGCTGGCAACCATACAGGCTACTAATGATGGCTGTATTTCCTCCAGTGCCAGTCAGTACTCCTCTGAATGATCAGTTGCTAAGCATCATGAGTAGGAGAGCATTATTATGTTCATATCCTGCTTGTGGGCTTCCCAAAAGTGTTGGCCACCGTGAGAACAGAAGGCTGCACTAGATGGGCCTTTTGGTCTGATCCAGCAGGGCTATTTTGTTCTTACAGGCTAGAATTTCACTTTTGAAATAAAATGTACTCCTTCTAGATCCTTTTATTTAGTGGACATTTTGATAATTGATGATCCAAAAATTCTGTAGCATCAACTACCAGGCTCCATGCAGTTGTCCCTCATGTGAGGATAGGAAGATTTTCAAAGCAGTGACAGGCTTATGGGTTGGCAGGGGCGGGGAAGCTATATTTCATGTTCTGTCAGGTTTAACGGAATTGCTGCTTAGCTTTTTTCAGGATGAATTATTTCTCTATCCCTTTAATATGTAATGGTAGCTTCCCCCATATTGATATTGGCTAAAGAGGATAAAGTTGATTAACTGCAGACTCTTGCTGGATGCAGTCCAGACAAAGATATATAACTTTTAAAGCCGTGGGGACATCTTAAGGGTTTCCCTCTGTCTTGTAAAATAAAAGCACTGGAGTGGGCCAGGTACAAGGAAATTGATTTTTTCATGTAGTGCCAAAGCTGCATGATTCCCTTTTTAAAGTTTTTAATTTGACATATGAGCTTTTTATTAAGTATTTTAGAGATAAGCAAATAAACAAGTATTTATTTATTTAAAATATTTCTATCCCGCCCTTCTACCTTATAATAGGGCACTCAGGGCGGCTTACAAAAATAAAATCATACACGTACATAATAACATTGTAAACAATAAAATCACAAAAACATTAAAATAAATTAAAATACATGAAATACAATTAAAATTCATAAAATACAATACACACACACACATACACATATATACATATATATAGGGAGTGGTACTAAAGGGGACTACAAGGGTAAAATTTAACGTAAAAGGCATAAAATCATAAAATCAGTGTCAGGCTCTACCTTCAGTCCCTCCCAAAGGCTCTCCGGAATAAGTTCGTTTTCAGAAGTCTCCGGAAAACCATCAGGGAGGGAGCAGAGCAGACTTCTTGGGGTAGGGTGTTTCAAAGCTTGGGGGCCACAGCTGAAAAAGCTCTCTCCCGCGTGCCTGTCAGTCTAACGTCTTTCACTCCAGGCACGCAGAGGAGACCAGAGGCGGCTGATCTTAAATCCCAGGCAGGTACATATGGCCGTAAGCGGTCCCTCAGGTACATTGGTCCAAGGCTGTTTAGGGCTTTAAAGGTCAGAAACAGCACTTTGAATTGGGCCTGGAAGCAAAATGGGAGCCAGTGGAGTCGATAAAGCACAGGGGTGACATGCTTCCTGCGCCGTGCTCCAGTTAACATTCTGGCTGCTGCATTTTGAACCAACTGTAATTTCCAAACCGTTTTCAAAGGCCGCCCCACATAGAGTGTGTTATAGTAATCAAGCCTCAATGTCACCAATGCATGTGTCACCGTGACCAAGTCAACTGCCTCCAGGAATGGACGCAGCTGGTAGACCAGTTTGAGTTGGCCAAAAGCACTCCTGGCTGCCGCAGCCACCTGATACTCAAGCAGCAGGGCAGGATCCAGGAGGACTCCCAAACTGCGGACCTGCTCCTTCAAGGGGAGTGTAACCCCATCCAGAACAGGTTGCAACCCCGTCCCTGGTGCAGTTTTTCCCTTGACCAACAGTACTTCCGTCTTGTCTGGATTAAGTTTCAGTTTGTTAGCCCACATCCAGGCCTTCACAGCCTCCAGGCACAGTTTAGGATGATTGATTATTATTTCGGTCAAAGACCAGCAAATACAAAACAAATAAGTCGTAGCCATAAAATAGGTATTTACAAAGGCATCTTCCAGTTTACAAGTCTGTGTCATTGAGACTGAAACAGGAATGGTTCAATCTCCTGATGACCTCTCCCAGCGGTTTCATATAAATGTTAAAGAGCATGGGAGACAAAATGGAACCTTGTGGTACCCCACAGGCCAATGACCAGGGAGTCGAACGGTAGTCTCCCAGCACAACTTTCTGGGTCCTGTCAGGTAGGATCGGAGCCACCGTAAAACAGTGCCTCCCAATCCCGTCCCAGCTAGATGGTCCAGAAGGATACCATTAGTTGATCGTATCGAAGGCCGCCGAGAGATCCAGCAGCACCAACAGGCATGCACTCCCCTTGTATGATGCACGGCGTAGGTCATCAAGCAGGGCGACCAAGGCAGTCTCTGTCCCATGACCAAGCCTGAAGCCTGATTGAAAAGGGTCTAGATAATCCAATTCATCCAGGGAAACTTGGAGCTGAGCAGCCACTACCCTTTCAATCACCTTGCCCAGAAAGGCGAGATTAGAGACTGGGCGGAAGTTGTTAAGATCCGCGCGGTCTAATGAAGGCTTTTGTAATAAAGGTCTCATCACACAGCCTCCTTCAACAATGTTGAAGTACAAAATTAAAAAAATGCAGGAGGAAACCCACACACATCCTACGCAGCAGACTGAAACCAAAAGAGCAGAGGACAGATATGTGAAGAAGGTAGTAAGTATGAGAGAGGGTCCTTTGAAAGAAGGGACTTCTAAGATGCTTCAGAAAGTTGATGTGTGTTATAGTCGTTACACAGGTTTAGATTAAAATCCTAACCATTCTTGTCCACTTTTGTCATGAAGTTAAAGAATTATGAATGCTTTTTGGTTGTCCAAATTGGTTTTGGGAGGGATGCATACAAGTAAGCTTGGATCTCCACAAGTCACCAATTATTACCAGCTTATTACTAAAGCTCCTGAGGGGAACATAGAGCAGGGGATGATATTTAGATGCGGTATGATTGCGTGTTGCAAAACCATCCCGATTCTGTATAGTAATGCATGGATTTATGTCTTGGGTGGATTTTTCCTGTGTTGGCATCAAGAGTTGCCCTGTGTTAAGATGGGTTCAGGATCAGATGTGAGGGATATGTCCCTTTGGTTATCTTTTAATTTTAATTCTGTCAGGGTGCTCAACTGAACTTCCCTTGCATGCTGGCTTCCCGTGATCATCCCCACCTCCTTTTATGTACTTGCTCTAGTATATGGGTTGGCATCCCCACATTGCCTTTCCATAGGCAGCTGTGTCATTACACCAGTTTTGGAGTGACTGTCTGGCATGTTTGTTCTCAACACTTCTCTAAGGAATGTTGCGGAGAGGGCAGTATCACCATAGAAATAATCGACTCGGACATGCAGGTAGCCTGGTTTAGCAGTGACTTGTAATTGGAATCACTGAACTTTTTCTAGTGAAGCTGGAACTCTTGTAATTGAACTCTAGCCATAAATGTTAAACTATCTAATAAATGGAAGTATTGTGCAAGCGCAGAATGCAAAGAAGTGTATGCAGAGGCCCATCCCGTGCCAAGCCTAGACTGCTATGTTGTGAAGGAGCTTGTCATACACGAGCAGCTTATGTGGTGCTGACTGCTTACTGGAAATAATTCCCTGGGGTTGCTGTTGAAATAGCTCTGTGGGAATTGATGGCAAATGACAAAAAAAAGAGTTGAGACGGGGAACAGGTTATAGAATATTAGCAGATGACTAATTATGGGAATTAGTCACAGCGACTTGATGGTTTTGGTGTTCTGGGAATGTGAGGCAGGGAATGATTTATTAATACAAAGCCATATTTCCCAAACACGTTTGGCAGCCAGGACATTTTCCCCTCTGGCTTAAAATTGGGAGGCAGACTCCATTCTTATCTAGTCAGATACATAGTGAAATGCATCTGTTCCCTTTGGAACAGCATACATCCCCTTTGGAACTGGAAGGCAGCTCAGTTAAAGCTGTGTCCCAACACGTCATCCTTTGCCCAGTCAGGAGTCAGGGATATAACCAGTTATACATTCTTGGTGATAAGTGTTGGCTCTTGGATTTCCCTGTACCTGTTGGCTGTAGTGCATGCTGTATCCAGGCATCCAGATATATCCTTACATTGTTCTTTAGAATGGTATTACTGTCCATGTGTTGGCAGAGAGAAGAGGATCAGTTTGCCAGAGAGATCCATGTTACACATGGCAGGCACAGAGTAAGTTGATGCCTCCATTATGGTGGCTTAATTTCCCCCCCTCTTCAGCTCCTCTCATGGGACCTTAGTGTGCCCGAGCGCAGTAGTTCCCAAACTTTCCCCCCCCATAGACCACTTGAAAACTGCTAAGAGTCTTGGCAGACCATTTAATGTTTTTTCTGCCTGTTGTAGCAATTGTAATGTCCTGTGCTAGATGCTGTGTGATTTTTAATTGTATTTTACAGACATGGTACAGATCACCTGAGTGAAACGTACAGACCACTGGTGATTACCACAGTTTGGGAACCCCCTGCCCTAGCCTACTGTTTGAGTAGCACTGGTATATAAGTTGTGTAGGCTACTAATGTTTATTATTATTATTATTTGATTTATATCCCGCCCTTCCTCCCAGCAGGAGTCCAGGACAGCAAACAAAAGCACTAAAAACATTAAAACATCATAAAAACAAACTTTAAAATACATTAAAACAAAATGTCTTCAAAAATGTTACTTAAAAAAAGCTATGAAAACATCTAGTGGGCTTTTTGAAGTTTTTGCTGGCTTTGTTGAAATGATCCACTCGACTAGTCCAGGAACTTGATAAAAGTCTAGGTGTCCCTGGCATTCATGGTAAGGTGGGCAATGACCAGTGAAAGAGAGGAACTACCAGAAAACTGGGAAGGCACCACTAACATAGAAGATGGGGAAACGTCAGGTGCTTGAGAGATGTTTTATAGAGGCCAGATGTATCTCAGAGTAGTCCTGTGGCGGTGCTATAAACATAAAAACCATACATACATAGGAAATGGGATTGAATATAATTCAAAATCTTCACTGCATACATAATTTGACAATTTGGTTTTTTACTTAATACTTTAAAAAATTGGATATATGTAAGGAACAAAAAATCTAAACAGAACAAAAATCTGAAAACCAAACAATCCCTAAAATAAGACTTAAAGAGTAGCCTCGAGAAAACTCAGGAAAATGAATTTGATTTCAACACTCAAGCATACCGACACTAGAAAACAAGACATCAGCTTGAACACTCAAGCAGCCCAAATGACTTAGAAGTTTCACTGATTGGAGTGGGACTTGATTTCTAATTCTGTGTTAGGGTTAGAAATGCTTTTTGCCCTTTCATAACAATAGAACTTGGAATTGCTGGGTGGAGATGAGTGATAGTAAAGCTAGGACAGAAATGTCTTCACATTCAAAAAATTAACTTGCAAAATTCACTGTCCCAAGATGTGGTGATAGTAACAGGCAGCTTGGTCAACTTTTTAAAAATTAGACAAATTCATGCAGGGTGGTTGTTGTTGTTATGTGCCTCCAAGTTGACTACGACTTATGGCGACCCTATGAATCAGTGACCTCCAAGAGCATCTGTCATGAACCACCCTGTTCAGATCTTGTAAGTTCAGGTCTGTGGCTTCCTTTATGGAATCAATCCATCTCTTGTTTGGCCTTCCTCTTTTTCTACTTCCTTCTGTTTTTCCAAGCATTATTATCTTTTCTAATGAATCATGTCTTCTCATTATGTGTCTGTTATGTACAGCTGTGACATAGATTGTCTGTGTTCAGAGGCAGTTTGCTTCTTAAACCCAGATGCTGTGCACAAATGGAAGAAGGTCGCTGCTTTCACACCCCTAGGGAGCTACCCGGGGAAATCTAGCTGTCCGTTGTCAGAAATAGGGTGGCAGAGCAGATGCATCCTTGGTGGCATTTATGTTACAGCGATGATACGTTAGACTATTGCAGTCGTGTTCTTCTGGGGGGGAAAGAGAAAGTTTTGTTTAGTATGCTCTTGATAGAAATCTTGTGCTTGGAAGAGATTTCCCAGGGTGGTGCACACATTCAAATTCCCAGAGGCCACCTGTTGCTGCCACCCTTTGAGTGAAAAAGCCTTTGGGGAAGTGGGTAGACACTGTCTTGCTTTCCCTTCCACAGGTTTTCCATGGCAAACAGGAGGACTGGCTTCCCCATTGCTCTTTTTTCAGGAGGTGGCAGCAAGGCACTGATGGTGTTTTCTACAAAAGCCGTCATTGTATCCAATTAAGTTCTACGTGGAGTAGGCCACTGGAATCGATGGGTTTAAGTTAGTCATGCCATTAATTTCAGTGGGTCTCAGGAGTCTTGCTAACACTGGATATAACCCCTTGTTTTCAATGGAGCAGCCGCGTGGCTTCTGTTTCCTGAGCTGGTTTTTCCCAGGACAGGAAGAAAAGCCGCCCACCCCCTCTTTTCCATCTCTATGAAGGCAAGGAGGGATGGGTTTTGCTGGAAGTGCAGGGTTACTAGCTGGATGGGGAAGAGTTGCTCACTGCTTGGGAGCAGGCAAGTGAATTGATGGACTTCTGCCTGAGGAGGAATCCCACAGGTAAAGTACTACCTGCCATCCAAGTTTATATTTTTAATAGCAGCAACTATCAATGCAATGACTGAGGTTAAGCAGCGGGGGAAAGAAATGGGCACAGTAAAGAGAATCTTACACACTTGGGGCTGATGTGCTCCTTAAGTACAAAACAATATGCCCAGTGCCATAGTGGCAGCCTCTGCCTGGTGTTAAACGAATGTGTCATTGAAGGATTATATAGGAAGGACGCAGACATTTTAACACTGCAACAATCTTCTTTCTATCCATAAAAGGACTTCAGGGTAACTTTGCCTTCCCCCATCCAAAAATTGTAGCTTGTGTTCATTTTTTGGAGAAATTGGCGATATTGTTCAGGAAATCGGCTAACCTCTGGGATAACTTAGGTAATGTAGCAAGTCAACAGCTGTCAGATCCCACATGCGAGCAGGAAAAGGCAAGGGGAGGAGTATTCGGATAAGTGGGCATATGAGCTGTATATGGTGCAAGAGGCTTATTTGAAGTTACAATTAAAGGGGGGGGAGGGAAGAAGCTGAAAGTAATTTCTGTAGCTTGTGGCACCAGCCGCCAGTGATGCATGCACCCTTGAAACCAGATGGTTTCTGATCTATTGGCGCTTTTTGTTTGTGCCTGGGCTCCAATTATGTTGGAAGTAAAACTTATGAATTGGTCACCTATAATTGGTCTTGTAGGCCCAGCTAAGCCTGTATTCACATGTTACACTAAGCCATGGTTTACCATGACATGGATAGCCCTCAACGAGCCTGAGCAAAGCATTGCGCTTGTGTGCTCCCCCTTCTTCTCCTCCCTATGCAGCCAAGAATCATAGAATCTCAGAGTAGAGTTGGAAGGGTCCTATAAGGCCACCGAGTCCAACTCCCTGCTCAATCCAAGTTAAAGCATTCCCATAGAATCATAGAATAGTAGAGTTGGAAAGGGCTTCCATTTTCAATAACAGAATTGGAGGAGGACTTCACCAGAGTTTAGGTCTACTTTTTATTAAAGAATCCTGGTTTAGCATTCTTTGAATTAGGGATCCTGGTTTAAAACAAACTGTGGTAAGTTCTGTGACAAGCTACGAGTTATGAAGTTGGCTTGTTTAAATAACCATTGCTTTTTTTAAAGGGAGTTCCTTGAATTGAACATAATGCTAAGCCGAGGTTCTTTTAACATAGTGCTAAGCCAAGATCCTTTAAAAGTGAGACTGAACTCTGGTGAAGTCCTCCCTTCCGTGTGTGGGGAGGGATTGGGTGTGAGCCTGGCCTATTGTTTGAGCTCATTGAGGCTGGGCCACTTAGCACTTATCCAGAAGTAGAGAACCAGTGGCCCTCCAGATGTTGGGAATTCAACTCAACTTCCATCATCCCTGACCATTGGCCACGCTGATTGGAGTTGGGTTCCAGCAGTTTCTGGAGGGCCATTTGTTTGGCATTAATGTGAGATTGTGGTGTGTGTATTCAGCAGCAGTTACTACCAGGTCACATCACATACATTTAAAGCATTCTTATACCACTTTAACAGTCATGGCTTCCCCCAAAGAATTTTGGGAACTGTAGTTTGTTGAGGGTGCTGGGAATTCTAGCACTGAGGGGTCTCCTAACAACTCTCATCACTCTTAACAAACTACAATTCCTAGGTTTGTTTGGGGGAAGCCACAACTGTTTACAGTGGTATAAGAATGCTTTAAATATATGGTGTGGGTATGTCCACAGTGAGAAATTGGCAAAACATTGTTTGTTAAAACTCAATAGATGATGCCCTCTTATGAAACAAACGGCTCTTCCGGTACTTGGTGCCGTATTAATTACATTGCACTTGGCATATGACAAAAGCCCATTTATCTCTTCTGAGCTTAGAATGTTTCCTTCTGAGAGTTATAGGTGGCTGGAGGCTTTGCAGTGGAGGCTTTCTAATTGCCGCCTTCTCCTAATCTTCCCTAACGGTTGGGAAGAAGCAGGGAAGATGAGCTGCATGAGAGAGAGAGCGCAATGGAAGCTAATAAGCAGAAGTAAAAAGCCCTGCAAACAGCTCCTTGCGTTCTTTCTCTTACACAGGCCTTGAAGCTTCTCCAGTGTTTCTTCACCGAGAGAGAGAGAGGAGAGAGAGAGAGACTTCAAAGGCCTTGAACAGTCAGATATTTCTACTTCTCATGCATCAAGCAAGAAATTGTGTAGGAGGCAACTGTGTTAACTAAGCTGAGAAGGTCTAACCGAATTAGAAGAAGTTCAGAGCCTGTGCTGTTTTCTTTTGTGTACCCTTTTTTAAAATGTTGGCTGGTGCTGGGAGGAATTTCTAGTTTCATAGAGCACTCAACATTCCAAAGGCCCAGATAACGATTCTGAAATAGAAGTGGAAACTGGAACAAAACTTTGTTGTGTGGAGTGTTCATGTTCGGGTGCCAGCCATACCCCCTTCTAGCATCTTTTACTTAATTTTTTTAATCCTGTTTTTTCAGACACACATGGTCACCCTCAGAAGCTAACTTCATTTAAGAAAAAAATACAATGCATGCCCTGCCTTGCTCTGCCTTCAGGTTTACAAACTGAAAAGGCAAGGCACGCAAGGTAAGGGGGAGTGAGGAGTGAGGGGAAAAAAGGTAGAGGAGATCACTTTGGCAGAGCCGGAACGGTGGAGGTTATAAAGTGGTATTATACAGCTATGAGAGTGGCTGTATACTATAGCTAGCATGGATTTTTCGCATTCAGCAATGTTAAATTGAAAATACCCCCATGCCATTCTGATGCTTCCCATAAGCTCATTTCAAAACAAAACCTTACAAAACTTGTAGTCCTGAACTCAGAAACGCTTGCTTAACAACCCTCTAAATTTTCATGGCGATACACAAAACAGTCAGAGAATCAAGAGTTCAAAGTGTAAAAAGAGAAAAAAAACAGATCCCTTTTGGACTTTTTTCTATCAGAGTTCTCATAATTTATTGAAATTCATTAAAAAATCAGCCATGTTCACAGAGTATGTGTAATCCTGTTGCTGACCTTGCCCCATACTTTGACCTTCATCTTCTACAGTTTAAAAGTTGAAAAAATGCCTGGCTGATTTTTAATTAATTTAAGAAATTTTATTTATTATTTATTTATTTATTGGATTTCTTAGTCGCACATCTGGCTGGCTAACCAGTCACTCTGGGCGACATACAAAATAAGCAAAATAGCACAAAATGACACATCAATACAATAACATTAAAATCTAAAAGCAATGATGTTAAAATCTAGCCCACCCCAAAGGCCTGCCTGAAGAGCCAGGTCTTCACGGCCTGGCAGAAACTCATTGTAGAGGGCCTGGCGGAGATCATTTGGAAGGGAGTTCCATAAGGTGGGGGCCACAATTGAAAAAGCCCTTTCTCTAGTCCTCACCAGTCTAGCTGTTTTGACTGGTGGGATAGAGAGAAGGTCTTTTGAGGCCGATCTTGTTAGGCAGCATAGCTGATGATGCTGGAGGCGCTCCTTCAGATAGGCTGGGCCGAAACCGTGTAGGGATTTAAAGGTCAAAACCAACACCTTGAATTGGGCCCGGCAAGCAACTGGTAGCCAGTGCAACTCTTTGAGCACTGGAGTTACGTGATCTCGCCAGCAGCTACCTTTAATCAGGTGCGCCGCAGCATTCTGTACCAGTTGCAGCTTCCGGACCATTTTCAAGGGTAGCCCTACGTAGAGCGGATTACAATAGTCAAGGCGAGAGGAGACCAGGGCATGTACCACCGATGGGAGCAGATGATTGGGAAGGTGGGGCATAGCCTCCGTATCAGATGGAGTTGATACAGTGGTGCCCAGCTCACAGCCGAAACCTGAGCTTCCATGGACAGTTGGGAGTCAAGAATGACCCTGAGGCTGCAGACCTGGTCTTTTAGGGGCAGTTGTACCCCACTGAGCACCAAGTCCAAGTCCCCTAACCTTCCTTTGTCTCCCATGAACAGTACCTCAGTTTTGTCAGGGTTCAATTTCAGTCTATTCCTTCCCATCCAGGCACTCACTGACTCCAGGCACTTGGACAGGGTTTCTACAGCCAACCTTGGTGAAGATTTAAATGAGAGATAGAGCTGAGTGTCATCCGCATATTGGTGACACTGCAGCCCAAATCTCCTGATGATAGCCCCCAGCGGCTTTATATAAATGTTAAATAGCATCGGGGAGAGGATGGAGCCCTGCAGCACCCCACAGGTGAGAGGCCAAGGGTCCAAAACCTCATCCCCCAGTGCTACTCTTTGGTACCTGTCAGAAAGAAAGGAACAGAACCACTGCAAAACAGTGCCCCCTATGCCTAACCCCTCCAATCGGTCCAAAAGGATACCGTGGTCAACGGTATCAAAGGCCGCTGAGAGATCCAGGAGGATGAGGAAGGTGCTTTCACCCTTATCCAAATCTCTCCTCATATCATCCACCAAGGCGACCAAGGCTGTTTCAGTCTCATGTCCAGGTCTGAAGCCCGACTGAAATGGATCCAGATAATCCGCTTCCTCCAAGTGCGCATTTTGGCATTGAACTGAATGATAATGTCAGGCATGCTCAGTAAGAACCAACTGTCAGTGTTCTAAAAAAAAAGTCAGACTCACAGCTGCTTGGCTTGCCTAATTGGGGCCACACCCACACCAGACCTTTATTTCACTTGAGACAGTCATGGCTTCCCCCAAAGAATCCTGGGATGCATAGTTTGTGAAGGGTGCTGAGAAGAGACTCCTCTTTCCTTGACAAAGCTCCAGTGGCCAAAGTGGTTTAACAGTCAGCCGCTCTGATTGAAGGTCTGTGAGGGGAACAGGGCATCTAGCAACTCTCTGCACCATTCACTAACTACACTTCCCAGGATTCTTTGGGAGAAGTCATGATTGTCTCAAGTGAAATAAAGGTCTGGTGTGGATGTGGCCAGGGACAGCTTTGGTTTAAATTTGGGTGGGAGGCTACATGTGCCTGCTGCAGAATGAAAAGGTGGAGGAAATGCTGAAAAACAATGATACTGTTCCCAATGTTTTCCTTTTGGAAAGGAAAAGGGCTTCCCTTCGGTCCAGTGCCCACCCAAGTTCCCTATTGGTATATACTAGCACATGGGTAGCCCACATGGGGCCTGCCAGATGGCCATTAGCAACGCTGGCTGGGACTGATGGGAGTTGTAGTCCAGCAACAACTGGAGGGTGCCATGTTGACTACCACCCTGTACTACACTATGTGGCCCAAGAAGATACTGTATTTGGATTTCATCTTATTCTCTGTAACTTGTGAAAAGTTGAGTTTCTAATTGTCATATCAGAATGATAAATGTTGGGATTGGGGGGAATGAGGGCTGTGTCACTGTCTTTCCCCAGCCTTATGCCAAATCTTTCATTCCCCACACTGCTGTCTCTTTCCTCCTCCTCCTAGGACTCTGCTTTTAAACCAACAGTGTGCATATGCAAGGCGAAGTTGACAGTAACAGGCTTTTAAATAGGCTGTCATGTGTGGCAAATAAGGTTTGCATTCAGTTGATGGAGTAGGGAAGCATTTATAAATGAAGAGAGGTTGTGTGTTTTTTCTCCTTTCAGGCCATTGGCAAGCCGCTCATAATAATAATAATAATAATAATATTTAATTTGTTTGTTGCCTATCTGGCAATTAGCCACTCTAGGCGACGTACATTAAAAGAGATAAAATACAATAATAACAGATGTAATCACATTAATAACAATAGGTAAAATACTGGACCGTCATCAATACATATAAAAGCAATTATAATAACATACGATAAATGACAGAATCATGGTGATTTACCCAATGACCTCAAAGGCTTGCTGGAATAGCCACGTCTTCAGGGCCTTGCGGAATACATCTAGGGAAGGGGCATGTCGAAGATCATATGGGAGGGAGTTCCAGAGAGTGGGGGCCACCACAGAAAAGGCCTTCTCCCTAGTACCCACCAACCTAGCTGTTTTGGTTGGCGGGATTGAGAGAAGGCCTTGTGTGGCTGATCTAGTTGGGCGGCATAATTGGTGGCGGTGGAGGCGCTCTTTCAGGTAAACTGGGCCGAAACCGTACAGGGTTTTAAAGGTTAAAACCAACACCTTGAATCGGGCCTGGAAAAGAACCGGCAGCCAGTGTAGGTCAAACAACACTGGCGTAATGTGATCCCGTCAGCGGCTGTTGGTAAGTAAGCGCGCTGCCGCATTCTGTATATGCTGTAATTTCCGGGTTGTTTTCAAGGGTAACCCCACGTAGAGCGCATTACAGTAGTCCAATCGACAGGTGACCAGGGCATGCACCATGAGCGGGAGCTGTTGAACAGGGAGGTAGGGTTGCAGCCTACGTATAATTGATACCAAGCTGCCCGGCTCACAGCCGAAATCTGAGCCTCCATGGACAGCTTGGAATCAAGAACAACCCCGAGGCTGCGGACCTGGTCCTGTAGGGGCAACTTCACCCCACCAAACACCAGGTCAGCATCTCCTAACCCTCCCTTGTCTCCCACAAGTAGTACCTCGGTCTTATCAGGGTTCAACTTCAACCTGTTCCTGCCCATCCATCCACTCACGGATTCCAGGCACTTGGACATGGTCTCCACAGCCCTCTCTGGTGAAGATTTAAATGAGAGATAGAGCTGAGTGTCATCCGCATATTGGTGACACTGCAGCCCAAATCTCCTGATGATCTCTCCCAGCAGCTTTACATAGATGTTAAATAGCATGGGAGAGAGGATAGAACCTTGTGGCACACCACAATTGAGAGGCCAAGGGTCTGAAACCTCGTCACCCAATGCTACCTGTTGGCGCCTATCAGAGAGAAAGGACTGGAACCACCGTAAAACCGAGCCTCCCAATCCCAAACTCTCCAGGCGATCTAAAAGGATACCATGGTCGACGGTATCAAAAGCCGCTGAGAGATGCAGAAGGACAAGGAAGGTGAATTCTCCCCTATCCAGTGCCCTCCTCATATCATCTACCAGAGCGACCAAGGCTGTTTCAGTTCCATGTCCAGTCCTGAAACCCGATTGGTATGGATCTAGATAATCCGTTTCATCCAAGTGTGTCTGCAACTGATTTGCCACCACTCTCTCATGACTTGATTGTGTGGGAAGATGGGATAGTGTGTACACACACACACACAAAACATGCACCTTATGAACTAGAAACCCTTTTGGTTTTATTTGCATAGTTTTATTTAATAAAAATGCAGCTTGTTACTCTAAGAATTAATAGGACATCATGCAACACAACAGCAGATCCACGTACATATAATCATCACTCATATATTTTCAGATGAATGGATATTTATGAAAGAGAAATACAGGAAAGGCCAGTTGGACTCCTTCTATTTTACTGTTGCCAAAATACTGCATGTTCTGATAACAAATACTTTCACACATCTCTATCTTGTCTCATTTTCTGTAAACAGCATGTCTTTTTGTAGATAATTCTGTCCTTTGAGAGAGCCAGGAATAAACTGTAGGTATGTGTTTATCTTTTCAAACATGAACAATAATCCTTTTGCACTCCTAATGCAGGTCTATGTAGTTATGCCATTCATTGCTTGGAAAATGCCCAAATTCGACAAGCAGATCGAAGAACTTATTGAAATAAAAAAGCAAAAATCTTCAGTCTACTCCTAAGCCATGTTGAGTCATAGGTTATGGTGAGGGTCAGATCTGAATAATGCAAGGCTTGGCCAAAGCGGAGTGGTAATGCTGCACCCCCACAGAATGTACTAAATTAGCATTGGGAGCATTGCATCTCCAGTACTGGACCTATGCCCAGCCTTTGGGACTCATTTTCAGGATAGTTTTGTAAAATTGGTGGATTACTTTAATCTCACTTAGTTTCATACTTAACAGCCAATGTAAATCTTGACTTGGTTACATGTGCAATTCCCAGCAGTGTAAGTGTCTTTGGTTCCTCTGGCTCCAAGGCCAGAACTATAAGCAGCTGCCATTTCCAGCTGCAGTAATACATTTAAGTGTCCAGTTCCTACCTCTTGTCCTAGATATTATGACAGAACTGACCCATGTACTGATGTCATGGCAGTGAGGCACATAGGAAGCTGCCTTATTCGGATTTGGGCTATTAGTTGATCTAGCTCAGTATTGTCTACAGTGACTGGCAGTGACTCTCTCCAGAGTTTCAGACTGGAGTCCCTCTCAGCCCTACCTAGAGATGGCAGGTATTGAACCTGGGGCCTTCTGCATGCAACCCCAGGTGCTCTAACACTGAGCTACCGTTCTCCACATCCCCTGCAATGCCATGACATCAGAACATGGGCGATCTGTCCTAGACGCTTCAGGGAGGACATTAATCACAGATGTTGTCTTAAAACTAAACTTGCATCAAGTTGTATTAGGCTAGAATTATAAGTTCAAATAACGCCCAAAGCCCATTCTGATGTCATGTTAAACCATTTTAGCATGCTTCGTGTACCAAGAACAAGTCTTGAGCTAACAGGCTTCCTCCTTCTCCTCTGACATAGCCATGAGGAGCATAGCAGCTTTTGTTTTAGATTAACCTCTTGTTATGCAAGGTTTGTTTGGAACAAGTCGACTTGAGACCATGGGTAATGAAGCTGGCATGTTTAAATGAACATTAACCATAGGTTAGGGTTCAGTTGACATGCTAAACTGGTGGATTGAAATGGAGAGTGGAAACTTCCAAAGCTCTCCTTGTGGCTGTGCTGGAGGGGGAGGAGGACATGAGCTCAAGGCTTGCTATGATTTGTTTTAATTAGGCTAAGCTATGGGTTAGTATGATAACACAGTATGTTCCAGGATATTCTCAATGGCAGTAGCTGCAATGGTTCTTGGCAGAAACTGGAACAGATGACTGGCAGAAATGCAGAGATCTGCACCCCTGCTCTGTTTTTGTTGGTGGAAGCTGGACTTGGCATGTAGCAAGGGAAAAGACTAAAATGACATTCAACCCTGAACATCGGGTAATGAACTGAAATGCTGTATTTGGAAAGCAGAACCATGGCGCAAATTGGAGAGACACTATCCCCTACCTATCTGTGGTACATGCCCTCTTTGACTATTTGAATAGTGCCTTTATTCATTTTGATACTGAATGTGGCAACTACAGACTGATTTGTGAGTTGTGACTGGGAGCATTAGAGAATCTGTAAACACTTACATTTTTTTAGGGGGAGGCTTCCCCTGTGAAGCTACAGGTGCTCAAATAAAATACTAATAGTACAATCCAATGCAAAGCTGCATGTTTCAATATTTAACCATCACCTGATTAAATACAGCATAATCCCTAGAAATCCACATGAAATGCTAACTGTGCACTTTGATTTGGCAGGTTTTAAAAGCAGAATTCAAAATTTGCATGACAAGCTGAAAAAGTTTCATAGACTTGGAAGTCTCCAATCAAATGTTGGCTGCTAGGTTTGCCAAAGTCAGAATCTTAATTGAGGTTTAGAGTAAAGGCAGTTCAGGGCACTATCTTCCTAGAAAACGCAGCGTAGAATACTTTGTGGCAAAGGAAAAAACACACCAGATGCCTTTATAGTGATTGCATAAGGACTAAAACACTGTCCATAAATACATTAGGGATAAGCATCTCCTATCCTCAGAGTTTGTTGTGTGGTTTATTGTGTAGCAAAGACCATTGTTTATTTCAAGAGTGAATAACTCGGGTAGGGTTTTCTTGTCCTGAAAAAAAAGGAAGGAAAAAAAGAAACAGTGATTATATTAATAATACCATCAGCTCATATTAAAGATACAATAACGTCTAGTACATCCATCTTAAGTTAAACATATAAGTTAATACAAACCCTGCAGATACCCAAATGGGTATCCATGTGAAATTGAAGTCTATAGGAAATACGTTCAAATGTAGCTGGGGCAGTGAGGTCCTCAGACCATTGCATGATGGACAGTGGGTGTTTATACTTCCAGGCTCGAAGTTGGTGTCTCTTAGTGACCATAAGGCAGCCTTTCCCAACCAGTGTGCCTCCAGATGTTGTTGGACCACAACTCCTATCTTCCTGACCATTGGCAATGCTGGCTGAGGCTGATGGGAGTTGTGGTCCAACAACATCTGAAGGCACACTGGTTGGGAAAGGCTGCCATAAGGGCTGGATAAGCCTAACCTAATTAACTGCCAGTTTCAGGCTCTTTCTTCTCTGTGCTGTAACATACTACCACAGTTATCAGTGAAATTTTGGAGGGTAGGTGGCCCCTGCCCACAGAGGGCAGTGCAGAGGTTCAGGGTTTTAGGATGGGTGTGGTTGCGCAACAGATTATTCCTGGGAGCCAGGAAGTGGGCAGTAGGGACAGGAATTCATGCTCTTTCTAGCTGTGTTCTGGTTCTGTGTGGAAAAACATATAGGTCAATTTCTAAAACATTTAAAAGTGCAAGACATCTCTATGGAAGTCAGTGGAACAAAAGGCTTCTGCATGCAACCAAATTTGGGTGGGGTACACTTTAAGTAGACTGACCTTTTCTGCAACCCGAGGGTCTTCTGTGTGGTGATTTGTGGTTGGAAATGCAAAGTAGTCCAGGGTCCATCTCTAATGTGCATGTTAATAAAAAAAACTACATTGCAGGGCTCTTGTGATCCACCCTCAGCCCCTCCTGACAACTTGGATACAAGGACAATGGCATCAGCACTGGCAAGGAATTTTTTTAATCACTCAGTGGCTAAGAGGAGCTTGTGTTAGTCCTGCTCTACATATGCTACCGTCATTACTACAGTATGCAGAGTAGGAGCATATCAAGGCCCCAATGGAATGTGTGTGCTGAATAATCTCTCCCATAGGGACTAGGAGCTTGGACTATTGCATGCCCTGCTGACAAGGAAATAACTTCAGTGAGCTACAGTTGCACCTGTTTCTCTTCCTCCACTGAAAATCCTTGAGAATCCCTGATGTAAAGTGTGAAACTATTGTGGCAGCATGATATTATCGGCCTGGCCTGGCGGTTTTAGGCCTAATTCTCACCAGAAGTATCTGTAAGGAGATAGCAAACCTGTTCCTCAACTGTACTGCCTCATAATAGGGGGTCACAAGACTGAAAGTTTCTAAATACAAAATAATAAAAATATCCTTGAGTGTAGCAAGCTGGCATATTGGATGGTATGTAAGACCTGCCAGCCATTTAGCTATGCAGAAGACGTTATTTTGTCATGTGAATATCTATCTGTTGACAGTTGTGATCTGTGTTCTCCGTCCATTTCAGGGATGCTGTTCTCTCTCTCTCTCTCTCTCTCTTTCTCTCTCTCTCCCTCCCTCTCCCCCTCCCTCCCCTCCCCCTTGTGGATTCCCCTTTTCATAATCTGAGAATAATAACAAACTTCTCTTACTGTAGCAATGACGCCCACAGGACTCATTGAAATAAACTGGCCATCTAGCTGTTCCTGTGTTGCAAGGTGGGACACCTGTGACTTCTAGATGTTGCTGGACTTCAGTTCCCATCATTCCTGACCATTGGATATGCTGGCTGGAGATGAAGGGGTCTGGAGTCCAGTAACTGACTGGAGGGCCACAGGCTCTTCACCCTAATATAATAGTTATAGCATGCCTCTTGCATAAACCAGAGGGCATCTCATCAGCAGCTTGGAAACAGAGATTTTCATACACTGACTTGTTAGGTGTAACGATAGAAAGTGATTGCTAAACACAGCCATGTTCATGTGATCAAATCTCTCTCAATAAGCTGAACTATGCACAAGTTTCATGCACATTTTTTAAAATTTTTATTTATAGAAACCCAAGGCGATTTACATACGGTTCTGAGGCGGTCTCCCATCCAGGCACTGTCCAGACCTGACCCTGCTTAGCTTCAGCAGGGTGCTGGCCTCATGCCTTCAGACCATAGCCTGGGACCGTGCACATGCATGCAGTGTTCATGCTTCACTTTTCCCTTGGTGTGAATGGAGAAACAGACCAAGGCACAACAGTTTGCCATAGTTTCCGATTATGACTGAACTAGAAACTATGTTTAATGCCTTCTAAACAAGCCAGAATTATAGATTGTAGTTTCCAGTTCAGACATAATGGGAATCTATGGTTAACAGTGGTGTTCTGGCTTGTTTGCCAAAGCTTATAATGAGACCTAATCCCAGGCTGTTCCATTTTAGCATTGAAATGTTTATACCTGCATTCTTATTGAAGTTAAGGAGTAAGTAGTATAGAGGGGAGGCTCCATGTTTTAACACCTTGCAGTGACCCTGTAGTGTGAAAGAAGTAAAATGTGTTCAGTGTACTTGAGAGAGAATGTCCTTTATGTACATAAATTACACATACCTAGAAGATTTGTGGTTATAAAATTCATTTTTTTGTGTAATCAGGGAGTGCTGAAGTACTTTCTCAAAATTCTAGTCTTCACCAAATAGAGTTGAAAACTTTAAACTAGGCTTGTGGATTTTAAGCATGGCTGGCTGCAAATACTATAACAGGATTTGGTGGGAAATGTTGTATTCTGAAAGTTGTGGTCTAATTATGGCAGGATAAAAATCCACACAAATTTTCTGGCTGTAGTGGAAGGCCAGCTCTAAAAAGGGGTCACAAGTACAAGAGTACAGAAAAGCTAGACTGCTCTAATGGGAATTGCTATAGTTATAGTGTAGTGGTTCATTCAAAACAGAAAGTGCCTAGTTTGATTCTCCTCTGAGAATCCCTTTGTCTGAGAAGCCACTCCTCCTTTTCCTTGGTCCCCGATCTGTAATAGGACTTGTGATAAGGATCACAACAGAATAATATTTGTAAAGCACTGAATGCCAAAGAGCTGTATAAATGCTAAGTATTATTAGTCAAGCATGGGGGTTCATCAAAGTTAATTTTTTTTTTGTTCCTCCAACCCAGTTGGGCTGTTTAGACTGGTTTAAAAAAAAACCCAGTAACATTCTCTTTCTGGCTGCTTCTCCCCCACACCTAGCTATTTTGCTTTTTTCCCCCCCCCAGGACCTCAGTTTGCCCAATGGTACTCCTGTAGACACTTCTAGCCCAGCCTCTTCTTCCTCGCTTCTTAACAGACTGCAGCTGGATGATGACTTGGATGGGGAGATGAGAGACCTCTTTGTCACTGTTGATGATCCAAAAAAACATGTCTGTACCATGGAGACTTACATCACGTACAGGGTCACAACCAAGGTACTACAGTACAACTTCCTCCCTGGGCATCTCATGGCTTTTAGCTGAGGTCTCTTTTCTTCTCTGTTCTGTTTCAGGTTCCTTGAATTGTAGGCTGGCAAGGAGAATGCTTTATGATTTTCCTCTTGACTGTATCCTGTTACCTGTTCGTTTGAACCCTTAAGGTGTTTCATGATAGTATTATGACAAACGTCCTTTGTTTATATATGCTATTTTTTTCCTATTGTTTTTAGTGGTTTTGAATTGACCTGTCTGTTTATAAAAAGTTAATATTGAAATCTCTTTTCTGTTTCTTAAAGTTAGTTTATAACTTTTCTAACATTTAAAGTTAGCTTATCTGTGCCGTGCTTTGAATCAGCCCTAATAACTGTAAGATTATGACCCCCAACATGGAGCTATCGAAATATTGTGTGTACCTTGGAGATGTAACATTTGTAAGCTGCTCACCACATGGGACCTAGTACACACATACTTATCATTCTGATTTCTGACTACTATATAAAGTTTGGCACTTTGGACAGCTCCTTGAAAGTTTGGACTGAAGCCAAGAGCAGATTCCATTGCCCCACTAACATGGAGCTACCAGCTGCCACTGTTTCCAAGGTTCTCTGGAGAGACCTTCATTAAACTACTTGATTAAACCATTTAGCATGCCCATAGTGCTGAAAATTTGCTCTGTACCATGTGATTAAAAACATCTGCAGAGCCGTTTCCTAGTTAAGAGAGTTTCTTGACTTGAGAATCTACCTGTTCTTAGTTTTTTTTAAAAAAAATTTTTTTAAATTAGTGGCCATCTAGGAACTTGAAACTTAAACCAGTTTTCCTGGTTCAGTAGCTAAGAGAAATTTCTCTAGTAGAGATGGGCTATGGCCATGCATGGATGAGAGCGCACATCATCCTTAACTCTTTTTGCATAAGAATATAGGGATTCTCCATGTTGTACTGCTATGGCTTGTGTCTTACACTCTAGCATCCATTTGCAGTTGGTGAAATGCGATTCTCCCTCTTCATGAATATTTCTGTTCTGTATGTACTTCTATGTAACATGAGTGTAAGTATCCTCTATTAGATAGTGCCTCTAATGTCACAGCAAGATATGATCCTGTCCTATGCTTGTTCTTGGACTGTGCCATCTGTATATAAAAAAGAGTAAGAATCCTAGCAACGCTTACCTTACAAATCCTCCCCATATCAATTCTCCTGTTACCATTGAACAGTTCTGCCTAGTGGGTTGGTAGAGTCATGAGGGAAGCTGGTCAGCTGCCATGAACCTTGAAGAACTGTAGTCTCAGATATGGGTGAAATGGTTATACTTTGGGTTGTATCCAACTAGGTTTTACTCAGAGTAGATCCACTGAAATTAAGGGACCTAAATTAGTCATGTCCTTTAACTTCAGTGGGTCTACTCTAAATATGACTAAAGTTGGATGCAATCCTTTATGTAGAAACATGATTGAATGAAACGACCATGGCCACATTCACACCATACATTTATTCCACTATTATACCACTTTAAACAGTCATGGCTTCCCCCAAAGAATCCTGGGAAGTGTAGTTTGTGAAGGGTGCTATGAGTTGTCAAGGAGACTACTATCCCCTCATAGAGCTGCAGTTGCTGGACTGATTCAACAGTTCCCAGAAAACTCTGGGAACTGAGGGGAATAGGGGTCTCCTAACAACTCTCAGCATCTTTCACAAACTGCATTTCCTTGCATTCTTTGAGGGAAGCCATGACTGTTTAAAGTGGAATAATAGTGGAATAAATGTGTGGTGTGAATGTAGTCCATGTTTTAATGTGCTGATTCTTGTTTTTCCTAGCAAAGCATGAATTTGGTTGTGGACATAGAAATGCAAAGGTTTGTATCCACTGAAATCATTCTGTTAGCACAAGAACTTCCCCCTGTGCAATGGGACTTCCCCTCTACGTGCACCCCCAAAACTGTTCTGGGGTTCCCCCAACCCTCCATAACACATTTGAGGGGAGTAAGTTTATAGGGAGGGGAAGTCCTTGTGCTAACAGGTCAACATCATTGGATTCAACCCTTAGTGTTGATTTTCCCCTTAAGACCATCCAGAATGAGGAAAAGGAATGGGTTCTTTGAAGATATATAAAATGTAGCCTCAATAACTATTTTAAGATTGTCTTTCCCTTTTCCACTCCTCAAGGAACATTCTATTCAAATAACTAAAAGCTGAATTTTTCATCAAACACTTGGCCAAGTACAATATTGATTTGTTTCCCAAGTTGTATATCTTAAGTTGCCTGAGGCATGAAAATAAATTTTGTTTCTTCCTCTGCTAATGTTTGAATGGCTTGGCTTGGGGTTTGGCTTATATATTTGGCTTCAAGCAAGTAAACAAGATGGTCTGTGCAACATTCAAAAAATGATGTTTTTATTTAGAGAATGCAAGGACTTGGTGGCTTTTTTTGTTCCTTTGATATATCCTGACTTCTCTTGCTGTCCTCCTACTTCTGTTTTGTTTCCTTTTTATTCTTAGACCACACGCGCAGAGTTTGACTTGCCAGAGTATTCCATGCGCCGAAGGTACCAGGATTTTGACTGGCTCAGGAATAAACTAGAGGAATCTCAACCAACTCATCTAATTCCCGTAGGTAGTAAGTCAGGGCCACCAGTTGTTGAAATGTTTAATTGCTCTACTTTTTTAAAGTGCACATTACTGGTTTTTCAGCAGAAATAGAATCAAGGTGTGTTTAAAGGGAGAGAGAGAAGAAAAGCAAAACCTTGCTCCAGTCATTCGGATGGCAGGGGGACATCTATTATTATTATTATTATTATTATTATTATTATTATTATTATTATTATTATTATTATTATTCCCGCCCTTCCTCCCAGCAGGAGCCCAGGAAACACATAACATAAAAGGGCACTCTAAAACAATCCAGCCTGCACTAATTTAGTCTGAATATATTTCAACATAATAGGCCTGCATTATAGCTGCTTACCCACTGATCATTAGACACCATATTCTATAGCTCAACGTAACCTCTTTATAACAAGGATAAAAACACTTACAAGAAGTTTTTATTTTGTACTAATAACGAGATTTTAATGTATGGTCACAAATCCATCCCAGCATTTATAAACTGGGTAGAAAGCTGGCTTATTCTATTTTATTAAATCTCACTTTTGAGAAATATTCATTGTAGCATGCAATAAAAAGAGAAAACAGTATGCAGTAACATGTACTGAAACAACATATTAAATCAATAATGCCCCTTATGCATGATGCACTATGCCTAAACCCATTGTTAGTGACTTCCAGTGAACTAAGATTCAAAAACCTGGACCTAAAAAAGTTTCAAAGGGCAGTATTTGACTATTGTGTCCTGTCAGCACAAGGATTTTGGCTTGTGCAAGGGGTCTTTCCTCTTCCCTTCCCCCTGTGTGTGCCTTGTATCCTCCCCAAATCTTCTCCAGAGGGTTCGGGGAACCCCTAGAACAGATTTAGGGGATGCATGGGGGACAGAAGAAGGTGAGAACATTCCATTGCAAAATGGAGAAATCCTTGCACTGATGGAACTGGAGACTTAGCTCTACGTTGAATTCCACTCCGAGTTCTTCCTGAATTGGCTGCTGGTGTGATGCACCAAAAATTTGAAGGGAATTTGATAGGTAATAAGCCAGTAGAGGCTATGTGGCCAACAGGTGTTTGTGGAGAGTGTCTGCATTGCAATATTGCCCTGTGTTTGCCTAATCTGGGTTCTTTGGTTTGATATCCAACATTAATTGTACCTAGTGCAAACTTGTTGAAATCGGTATCTTAAATCCTTTGATTTCAATGAGTTTCTTCTGAGTAGTATTGGCTGTATCAGCCATTGTATAAAAAAGTGCTGATACCTCAGAAATAACATGTCATATCTGAATACATCTGGACTTGGCAAAGCTTCAAAAATCCATCTTTTTTAAAAAAAAATCGTGCTAAACAAGTGAACACACTTCAAATACTGGAAGAGTTAGTGCTTTAACTTATTTTTAGGCATAAAGGTGCAAGTCAGCAGCTTGTTCTGGCCATGTGATGGCTCATAGTATTTATGCTGTGCTCTCTACCTCCTGTATACCAATGAACTACGAAAATACTGTTACCAAATATTTGCTTTGGTTTTTTTTTAACTTGTGTTTACTGTAGTGAAAAGGAAATGTTCAGCCCCTCAAACTTGGTGCTTTTTAAAATGTCAAAGTTTAAGGATAGAGATTATCTTGTCTCCTAAGCTCCTAAAAATTTCTTGTCTTCCTCTAGCCTCTTCCAGAAAAATTTGTGGTTAAAGGAGTTGTTGATCGTTTTTCAGAAGAATTTGTTGAGACGAGGAGGAAAGCCTTGGATAAATTTTTGAAAAGGATTGCTGATCATCCCGTGCTTTCTTTTAATGAACACTTTCATGTGTTTCTTACCGCCAAAGTAAGTTAAGTGCATCCATGTGGAACTTTGTTTCAAAGGATGTATTTGGAGGTGGAAGCCTTTTATTTAGAAAAGGATGAAAAAAATCCTTAACAGTATAAAATTGCTTTTAAATAGTAGTTGAAATAAATCCACCAGATAACCACTTTTGTTAAATAGCAACTTTAGGTGCCAGTATTTGACAGTTATATCTTTTTCTAGTATGCCTTAGACTTAATACCTAACAGAACAGCTGGGCAGCGGTTGGATGCCGGAAAGCTTTCTAGAAAGAGAGGACTAAACTAGAAAAAACAGAAAGCAGATATCCCACGCTGAACAAAATCATAAGAGTCCTGCTGGATCAGACCAAAGGCCTGTCTCATCCAGCACTAAGTTCTCACAGTGGCCATCCAGATTTATCTGGAAAGCCCAAAAGAAGGAGATGAGGGTGTTAATGCTTTCCTACTATTGTTCTCCAGCAGCTCCTATTCAGAGGCATGCTGTCAGTGACCCTGGAAATGTATAGATGGAAGGTTTATGTCACATTCACGCATAACGCTAAGCCAAACTTCTCAGAGCCAACAAGTTTGTGCAATCTCGGTAAATCATAGATTGGCTTACTGAAAATTGCAAATCAAAAGCCATGGTCATGGTTCGTAGTCATTGATCACCTTATCCTCCATGAATTTGGCTAATTCAGCCTTTCCCAAATGTTGGGTCCCTAGGTGTTGCTGGACTACAGTTCCCATAATTCCTGAGCTGCTGGGTGGGGCTAATAGGAGTTGCAGTCCAGCAACATCTGGGGACCCAAAGGTTGGGAAAGGCTAGTCTGATTGATTTTCAAAGCCATCTAACTGTTAACTATCACTACATCTTGTGGTAGCAAATTCCATAGTTTTAACTATGCCCTTTCTCTTGCCCTGCCCTGCTTCTACAGGTTGCCTCCTACCATCCTTATGGGGTATCCTCACATATTGCAGAACTCGGTTTCTTGATTTGTAGCTTCAGGGTTCCAATGATAGGCAGTGGCATGACACCATATTCCACATCATGTGCCCACCTGATTTGCTAAGAGACTACTGGAAGGCACCTCTTTCTAGATTGCATAAAAGAAAACCATTGTTAAAAAGAAATGGTCATCGTTATGCTATGCAGATAAGGTTCTATGCATTTCCTTCAGAACTTAATGGTTTGCCATGGCCAAGAAATGTCTTAATATACAACAGTCCATAGTTCTTTTCTTTTGTGTGTGTAAAGAATCAAGATCATCACTGTGTTTAGTGCTAATAGGAACATCTAACTTGCTCAACTTATCTTACCCTCTTTTACCTCATTGAATAGTTTGGTCACTGTTTTGTTGAGGTTTCTCTTTGAGGTCTTGGTACTGGATCATAAGAGTTCTTCAGACCAAGCTAAGAAGTATTAAGAGTGTAAATTATGCGAACTTCTTTCCCTTGGATTAAACAAAAATAACCACTCTAAATTGGAGTTTTGAACCATTAGCCCATGGTGTAAGGGCCTGTAATTCTGTGCAGTGCTCAGAATCTTGTAAATTGAAACTCTGTTTCACTAAGTTTATTGTTGAACAAATATGTTTGGGAGACATAAATGTGGCTAAAAGCTAATGAACTGCTCTTGTCACTCAGGATCTGAATGCTTATAAAAAGCAGGGAATGGCTTTGCTTTCTAAGATGGGAGAATCAGTAAAATATGTCACAGGAAGTTATAAGCTAAGAAGTCGACCGTTGGAGTTTGCTGCCATTGGCGACTATCTAGATACTTTCTCTCTGAAGCTGGGAACCATTGATAGAATAGCGCAGCGGATTATCAAGGAGGAAGTGGGTGAGTAGCATGTGTAGCTTTTCCTTGTGATTCCATTTTGTTCTGTTAGTGAAGATTGTATAGTGGGTGGGGAACCTGTGGTCCTCCAGATGTTGTTGGATTTCCGACTCTCATCAGCCAGAACCAACATGGCCAATGGTCAGGGATGATGGGATTGTAATCCAGCAACATCTGGAGGGCAACACGTTCCCCATCCTTGGTATATACATTCATCTTCTGTGGCTTTGACTGCATGCTGCATGGCTAAATTCCTCTCTGCTGATTATACCCGTTGCCCCATCTTATGTAGTAACAAGATGTCCTACTGTTGTGATTTTCCAAAGGTACTGAACCTTCCTTTCAAGGTCCTGGGAAGTTTGTTTTCATAATGTCCTGCTTATCATGAGAAGTTTTTGATCTGAAAGTTAGGCTTGTGACTTAAAAAAAGAAAAAAAAATCCACCAGTGTCTTCTTGAAACCCAGAAATCAACTTTCCTACCCTTTTTTTCTTCATATTGTGGTTCTCTTGCAGAATACCTTGTGGAACTCAGAGAGTACGGTCCTGTTTACTCAACCTGGAGTGGGTTGGAAAGAGAGCTGTCAGAGCCTCTTGAAGGGGTGTCTGCCTGCATTGGGAATTGCTGTACAGCGCTTGAGGAACTGAGTGAAGATATGACTGAGGACTTCCTGCCTGTCCTAAGAGAGTATATCCTGTACTCGGAGTCCATGAAGGTAATGTGGAATTTGTGGGAGGCAGATGGTTGTATCAAAGCAACATTCCTAGAAAAGCCAGAAAGTGATTCTATAGATCTGACTTTTGATGTTTTGTATACATAAAACTGCTATAGTCTGTTCAGGGGATCTCTCTACTGCCTCTTCTACCACTAACTATCATTATGACCCAAAAATGGTTTTAAAAATGCATACATTTGAACATTCAAGTGTTCAGATTCATGGAACTGGTGCAGACATGACATTGGCTTCTGCTAATCATGGTTAGCAAAGTCAGAACTATTCTGAGAGATACTTGCTTCCTCCCTGGAGCAAATTCACCACCCCCCATCTCTAATATGGTGGACACTTAGTCTGCTTGGCTGTTGAAAGGTTCAGCAATTAGGACCATATAACACTAATCACTGAAGGAGCTGCACTGGCAGCCTATTTGCTGCTGAGTCACATACAAGGTATTGGCGATTACTTATAAAGCCCTACACAACTTGGGACCGAAGCATTTGAGATAACATCCTCCTGCCCATGTCAACCTCGCTGTCTAAAATCTTTGGAAGAGGCTTTTCTGAGAGTGCCACTGCTGAGTGAGAGACACTATGTGGCAATGTGGGAAAGATCCTTCTCTGTGGTGGCAACCATGTCTTTGGAACTCAGACGATTGGTTGGCACCAGCACTCTGTTTTCCTTCAGTAATCGAAAATGCATTTATTTGTCAAGACTTTTTGTAGTTTCATTTGTTTGTACCCAGCCTTGTGTAGGAAGTACTTTATTACTTGATGCAGGCTGTTTTCATTGCTTTTGTTGTACTATATGTTTTTGTATTTTTGTGTGCATGGATGTACCCCATCCTGAGATCATGATGATGAAAGGTGGGCTAAAAATGTGTTAAAATAAAATATCTAGATTAAAGTTACTTATTTAACTAGGGTTCATTGTAACCTAGTATCTGATACGTACTTCATACTGCAGTTTTTCAGATTCTGACTTGTTTGGAAATCTTTACTCGTCTTAGCCATGATTAAGCTTGGTACCAATCACACTGGAGGGTGGGGGAGATTAAAATGTTGGTGCCAGTGAACTCTTCAGTGTGAGCGAGAGTGGAGGGTGTAATGATCTTTTTTCAGGTGTGGGAAGGAATGCCTGTTCAGATGGCGGCTCTCAATTCTGGCTAACCACAGTTAGCCAGGAGCCAATGTAGTGCCCTAGCCTGTAGATGGCAGGTGAGTTTCCTTGCCTACAAAATACTTTACAGTTCTTATCTTCACAGTATACCTCTGTGTAGGTTACTATCCATGGCGCTGCTCAGCATGAGGCATTGGCCTTGCACTAGAGCTGCCTGCAGGATTTTAATTAGTATAACAGAACTGATTTTAGGTGTTGTGGCTACTAGTTAGCCTTAAAGATGGGGCATGCCTTTTCTGTAAGGCTGCATATCCTTGCCTTATACTCTGTTAAATCTTGTTTTCTTTTTACTACAATGCTGTAGCCGTCACTGCGGCTGAGAAGTTGCATGTGGATTGTTTGAGAGGCTCACTTAAATGTGTGTCTCTGATACTCCAATTATTATACATAAGCTGTGGGAGGAGCAAGAGGGCCTGTTCTGTATCATATTCATGCTCGCTGCTGTTGCAAAAAAGAGGGGGAAGGTAGCAGTTGGAATTGTTGAGATGCGACGAGCATACTGGGTGGTGTTAGTACAAACAGTTCCCAGTGAAATGTTTGAGTATTAGGTAAATGGAGTGAGCGTCAAATATTTATAATTTTTCTAATTTTTCTTCATGCTTGAGTAGCTGAAAGTAAGCTGAGGAATTCTCATGTGGGCACATGGTACTTGACCTTCATCTCCTATTCCTTGAGAAATTACAATTTTGTGTGGCCTGTTAGAAAGCCTCTACCTTTTGCAATCTTTAAATAAAACATTAAGAGTTGCATACAATCAATAACACACTGGATTCAAACACTGATGTAAAATAGCACACACAAAACTATATATTTTTTGCAGAACTTTTTTGGTTTTTGGTATTCTTTGATTCTATTCTATGAGAAGTGTCTAAAGTCCTTGGCTCAAGGCCAAACCAAATTCCGTTTTATTTAAATGGAAAACTTTTCAGCCACCTGACAATTCATGCAACATAAAACACCTAGGAAGCACTGAGAAAATGTTTAAAAGATGTAAACCAAAGGGAGGTTTGCTTAGGCATCAGCAGCATGCTTGAACGTATTCACTAATAGGCAAAAAGAATGTACCTATAGCCCACAGATATTTCTATCAAACTTTAAAAAGCAGGGAAATTGGATAGCTATAGTGAATGCACCAGGGGACCAGGAGACCTGACCTCTCTGAGATATTAGACTGCCCTACAAATTTGTCACCACTCATCATATGATTGGTCTTTCACAGTCCAATCCACTTGCTGTGTAGCTTGGAAGGATTTGGTAACATGTGCCTCTGAGCATATGGTGAGTGGTGGCGATACCTGCCATCTCCAAAGATGGAGAATTATATTTTTGTATGTTTGTTGGTGTTCTTACTTTGCTTCTTTCCTGTGTTACTAATGTTTCTACAGAGAATCTAAACTAGAAAAGTTTATTTCCCTCATTATTCATCCTAGAAATCTGTGTCAAATTTATTTTTATTAATTTCAATGCCTTTTTATTGGCCAATGTCATATGATGGTGAAGACAGGCTTTTGTGTTTCAAATTGGAGGTTATGTTCTGTTTCTATTTTGAGCGCATTAACAGTTGAATCTGAAACTGCAGTTTGATGTAAAATCGGACTGATTACAATATGTTGCTACTTCAGCAATGACTCTAGCTGTTGGGAAAAAAAGGATGTATGTTTTCAGCCTCCTATGTTTAAACCACTTCATTTAAGGCAAGGTGGGCACGGTCAAAAACATAGAGCACACCTTGAATTTCACCTCCTACTGTTTTATCTTGTGCAAATTGAGATGCTCCTGAGGTCCACTGGAGACTATTCTGCAGAAGTCAGTGCCATTATTCCACAATTATGTTTGGAGTTTTTTTAGTGTAAATTTTTCAAAGGTGTTGCTGTACTTCACATATTCACAGAAATAGAAAAAAAGAAAATGATTTCCTGTAGGAAACTTCACTAAAATTGCAAAGTAAATCAGACATATTTAAAGTGACCATCTGAACCATATCAACTGTCTTAATAAAGTCGCTTCCTCCTCCTAAAACAAGATCAGCACAGCACATGTCTTCTTTCTATTCTTTGGGCTGATTGCAGGTGTTGCCACCAATCACCATATGCTCAGAGGCACATGTTACCAAATTCTTCCAAGCTACACAGGCAGTGGATTGGACTGTGAAAGATCAACCCAAATGGTGTTTGCATTTTGACCAATTTGTAGAGCAGTACGATATCTCAGAGAGGAGTTCAGGTCTCCTGCTCCCATGGTGCATTCACTATAGCTGCCCAAATTCCCTGCTTTTTAAAGTTTGATACAAATATCTGTGGGCTATAGGTACATTCTTAAACCGCAAGGTTTTTTTGCCTATTAGTGAATTTCCCTGCTTTTTAATCTGGGAGGTAAGAGATGGGATCCTATGCAAGTTAGCACCAGCAGTAACAGAAATAGTTCAGCAGTGTATTTTAAATGTTATATTACCATCAAGAATGCCTTTACTTTTACAAGAGGGTCATGGCTTAGTGGCAGAGAACATGCTTTGCATGCAAAAGTCCCCACATTCAATACCCAGCATCTCCAATTAGGGCTGGGAGAGATCCTTATCTGAAACCTTGTCAGTCAGTACTGAGCTAGATGAACCAATGGTCCGACTTGGTATAAAGCAGCTTCCTATGTTTCCTATACTCTACAGGGGATACACAAAGAAATATGCTTGAGACCCTTTCTTTAAACATTGTGCATCTTGCAATCTATATTACTTTGCAAAGTATCAGCAGTTACTGCTTTAATCTCTGAATGCCAGTCATAGGGCTCACTGTGACAGATTATACACTTAAGAAGCAACTGTGTGTTCTGAGATTCTTAAACCTGAAAAGAGTCACATTATCCACAGTATGGAAAATACTGATTAAAATTAAATCGTAGCAGACAACAGCAGTGTTGCAAAGGAAGGCTATATTACAGCCAAGTCACTTTCCAAGCTAACCTCTGACTTATTTATTATTTAAATTGAGTGAGTGAGCGAGCAGGAAGAGGGAGAGAGCGGCGTTGGAGGGGCAGGGCGAGTGAGCGAGTGAGCAAGCGGAGAGGACAGGCGGGAGGAGAGAGCAGGGTGGGTGGGGCAGGGCGATTGAGTGTGCAGAGATGCAGGTGGGGGAGAGTAGGGGTGGGGGGTGAACTCTACATTGCAGTGTATGGATGCAGGAGGATTTTTTGTTTAAGTCACAAACAGTAGGGTACTTGTCCAGGGTCTCAGGGGGTCTTAAACCCTTTACTTTTTTGGGAGCAGAGTCCCAGCAGGGTCCCTATGTGTCCAGCATCTTATGAACCAATCAGCATGAAATGGGAGTGTGTTAGCTGCTGAGAAGAGTCTTCTAACATGCTTTCTTGTCCTTTCCTGCTGATTGGAGCCAATCAGAGTGAAAGGAGGTGAGTCAGTCACTGAGAAGACTCTTTTCAGTAGCTAATACTCCTCTTTTGTGCTTATCCTACGGATGTCTATTGTTATGGGAGAAGGGATTAAAAAGGATCTTATTCTCAACCCAGCAGAAAAAAAAGAAGGAGGGGCATGGCTGTGACTATCGTGAAGAGACCCTGGACTTTTTAATTTGCTACTGCACTACTGGTCACAAACAGAAAAACCACTTGGCCACCTCATTAGTGTAATATGATATTACACTAACTGCAAATGTTTGATGCCACTGCAAATGTTTGATGAAGATCTTCTGTTCTCTGCAAAAGATGAAGAGGAAAATGCCTCTTCTGTATACAGCAAAGGCTTTCACAAAAGTGGGAGGCAGTGGCCAACACAGCACTAATTTCAGATGGGGGCTTCAACACAGGACTAATTTCAGATAGTGAGTGGGTGAGTGGGTGAGTGAGTGAGAGAGAGAGAGATTTAAGATTAAACAACCAAGAGCTAAAATCAAGATTAAAATGTTAAAAACAAAGAGTCACATCAAATCTCAAAATAACTACAGCAATGTTATTTTTTTTTTACAATAATTTTTATTCAAATTTTCATAAAACATACAAAACAAAATCATAAAACATTCAAAGACAAAAAACAAAACAAAACAAAAATAATTAAACAAAAATAAAATAAAATATTGACTTCCCATTTGTCACAGATCAAATCAGTTATAGGTCTACAATATATAACAATCCTGTCTCTTAAATCATATTATAAAATCACTTTCCTCCAGTAGTTATCTTAATTAATCATCAAATCTCATAAACATTACTTTATTCTTTCCACAAAAAGTCAGAGAGGTTTCAATTCTTTAAGAAATATATCTATCAATTTTTCTCCAAATAAACATGTCGATTAATCCATCTCGTTAATAATTATAATAATCTTATTGTCATAACCATAGTCCAAATAAACATTTCGATTAATCCATCTCATCAAAATCTGTTAGGTTCAATAATTTCAATAGCCATTATTCCATTATCCCTATTAGTTCCATCTTCCATCTTCAATAGTCCTGTTAAGTCCAGTAATTTCAGTGTCCAATCTTCCATTATCAGTATTCCATAATAATCTTGCTGTCGTAGCCATAGTCATATAATAAGAGTCTGATGGGAATTTCCTCTATCCCAAATATTTTCTTGCCATCCATTCTGAATAAGTTGCTGAAATACTGTTGTAAAGTCATATCTCTGTTCTTCTTTTTTACAAAATGCACTGGCTCATCTCTTGAGAGTTTTTCCATTGTCACATGGCTGCAGTTAATTCCATAGATTTTCTCTATATCAAACTCCATCACGTCATTCCAGTCCAAAAGATTATCCAAGCCATTAATAACTTTATCTCTAGTATCTTCATTAATTTCTTCAGAGATAACGTTAAATTCCAAACAGTAGATTTTATTTCTAAAATCCATAAACTCCAGATCTTTTTCCAATTCCACATTTGTTCCAATCTCCAGGGCTTGTATCTTCCCTTTATTTTTTCTTTTCTCATCTCTGATCTCATTCTCCTCTCTCACAGGATCCCCTATTTCTTTAAGCTCCTGCGTCATTTTGCTCAGTTCAATTTTCAGCTCCTTACTACCCTGTCGCAGGGTTTGTTTCGTTATCTCAATCTCATCCATTATTTTCTGAAACATAGTTACTTCCAGATTCTCAGCCACTTTCTTGATTGCCATTTTTAAAACCACGAAAACAAAGCAAAACAAAAATAAAGAAGAACCACTTCTTATTTCAGCAACGGGTTAATATTCCAGGCTTGATGACATCACAGTATAAACAGAGCAGCCTGCCTTATCTCTCTATGTTCAAGAATGCAAAACAAATTTAGTTCCCAGCATCAAAACAGTTAGTGGCGTCGTGAAGAAGCAGATTCGTCAAAATAAAATAGACCAAAAAGAGAATAGTCCCAGACAATATAATATTCTTCGGAATAGAAATCAGGAATAGAAATTCCTCTTCTGTTTATATCTTTAGAATGCACTTCCAGGACAGCTTTTTGCAACAGAAACAGAGATAAGCTGTTAATTTCGTGAATAACAGAGAAGAGTTATAGCTCACCCAGAAGTTGTCCAAAGCCGATCAATCTGACAAATCTCCTTTTGCTGCAACAATTTAAACCAAGTAAAAAAAATAATAGAAAGAAGGGTGCTTGCCTGTTAGTCCGTTCTCTCTTTAAAGAAAAGATAAACGTATCGCTTAAACAGATAGAGCTTGTTCGGAAGTCCGTCCGGCATTGTTGGCTGGACCTTATCTCATAAATTAATGAAATCCAGTCCTCCCAACAAAAACAGGCTTTTGAGGTTGATCTCTACGTTTCTCCCTGCCCGGGAGAAATTTCATCAGTCAAAAAAAAATGTTCTGACTGATTTATATCTGAATAAGCTTCTTTTGAGGCGGGAGCCCGTCCCAAAAGCAGGCACAAGCGAAGTCACCCTTCCCGGAAGTCCAATAACTACAGCAATGTTATGAGCATAGGTCAAACAGCCACACACACTTCAAACAAAAAGTATTTGAGCATTTGTCATTTATAAACCCATTTAAGGATTTATACCACCAGCATCAACCCAAACACAAGAAGCCTCTATTTTTCTCCCATGAGTGGGAAAGCAATGATCCCTCCACCCATTGCCGCCCTGGGCTCCTTCTGGGAGGAATGGTGGGATATAAATTTAATAAATTAAAGAAATAAATGCTGCTGCTACAGTTAATTTAAAAGTTCTTTTCAAAAAAGAAAAAACAAAACCAAGAGACTGAACAACACTGGACTACACTTCAGGGTTGTCATACACAACTCCCTCTCAGCCCCCCCTCCCAATATCTGTACAGCCACACTAGGCTACTTTGCAGGGCTGCTGTAACCTATGCATTCTCCAGCACTATATCCACCCCTCCCCACTGCTGCACTATGAATATACTAATGATTTTGTGTGTGTGTGTGTGTGTGTGATAGAGAGAGAGAGAGAGAGAGATTGAGATTTAAGAACCAAGAGCTAAAGGGCAGGATTAAAGTGTTACAAACAAAGAGTCTCATACAATCTCAAAATAACTACAACAATGTTATGAACACAGGTCAAACAGTCACACACACTGCAAACAAAAGTATTTGAGCGTTTGGCATTTATAAACCCATTTAAGGATGGGGGGTGGCAGGGCGATTGAGCCAGCAGAAAGAGCAGGCTGTGGGAGACAGTGGGAGTGGGAACACACACACACACATCACCGTTCTCTGTCATCCTTGCCCTCTGGCTTTCTCCCTCCACCATCCATTTCTCTTTCCTGACCGTCTGGCTCTCCATTTCCTCCCTCGTGCTTCCTCACACAGAGCACGAGAGAAGAGCAACGCTGAGCAGAAGGCCAGTGTGAGTCACATGTCTGTTGCCCACCAATCACAGGAGCAGAAGACTTCCCCTGCTTCCTCCAAGTAACTGGAAGGAGAGGGAGGAGTGAAACGAAAGAACTGGTTTCTACTGAGCCTGCATGACGTTATCACCCACGGTAATGCATTTTTAATCTATTAATTAAAAACAAACCGTGCCGTTTTTTTTACTTTAAACCTACTGAAGATGAAGCTCTGTGTTTGGGGCAAGCTCAGGGATTTGATTAGAGATACCTTACAGTCATCTCTGAGTTTTAATGAATTTCAACAGATTATGAGAACTGAAGAAAAAAGTCCAAACTGCTTCTTGTTTTTCTCTCTCCCATTTTTCACTTGTGAATTCTCCGTGGGGGGTTTGTGTATCACCAAGAAAATGTTCAGGGTTGTAGAGCAAGAGTATAAGACTTGTAAGTTTTTGTTTTGAATTGGCACTATACAAAGCACCAGAAAGGTGTGTGGTATTTTCATTTAACATGGTAGAACACGAAAAATCCGTGCTGGCTATAGTATACAGCCACTCTCATGGCTGTATAATACTGACATATCTGCATCTTATTTTAGCGGATAACTTCTGAGAGAAGCTGTACATTTTGTGGGTGCAACTGGCCCTGTTACAGGTGCCACCTAATACTTGTTCCACAGTTGTAAGGTACCAGTCTTCTAGTGTGGCAGCCGCTACACTTTGGCTCCCTTCCTGTTGACATCGGGCATGTGCCTTTGCTGTACTCTTTGCGGTGCCTGCTTAAAGCATTTTTGTTTAGGTAAGCCTATCCAGACATATAGAAGTTGCATATGTTTTAATCTGTTTTTAGCTTATCATTCATTTTAATTAGTTTTTGAATATTTTAAACACCTGTTTTTCACAGACTTTTATTGATAATTTAAATGTTTTTGTTTTGGGTTTTTTTGGAAACTGTTTTGAGGTTTTATTATAACTAAGCGGTATATAAATCTTGTTAATTAATTTAAGAATGGCAGTACCCAGCTCAAGATGAAATCAAGCATGCTGCCTTTCCGTTAATAGGATGGGATATTGAACTAGTGTTCCAAGCTACAGGAAAAACAGCAGCACTTAAGCTCTAACAGGCGTTCTGCCCTCATGCGCTTACTATTGCGCCAGAGGAAGTGCAGGGATATATTCACTTACTCCGCCTCTTTCTTACATTCTCCAAGCTTTGGGGAAGAAGTCTAGTGTCAATCTCCTGTGTGGTCAGTTTTAAATTGTGTGGGGAACCTAGGGATGTGGAGGCCCAGGTTAAAAAAAAACCTGGAAAAATTCAAGAAAAAAGTCTCTCCCCATTCTTCCAATTTTTTGGAACACCCCCATTTTTCCATGTCTTCACATCACATGGGGAACCTATGTGCATAGAGCAGGATCCTTGCCTCAGACTTTCCCATCCCCAAGTATGGATGGTGGTGATGGGGGCATGTCGGGGGGGGAACAGGGTGAGTGAGCACAGCTCCCGGTCCCCCCGATGATAACCACATGAGGACAGAACATGACCTGTATAGGGCTTTAGAGAAGCCATAGTAATCCTGCTTCTTCTGAAACTGGCATAATAGTTCTTCACCTTTCTTTCTGCTGAGAAATCAATGTGTATTGTCCTAGATCTCTCTCTCTCTCTCTCTCTCTCTCTGTGTGTGTGTGTGTGTGTGTGTGTGCGCGCCTTTCTATATTAATGATTAAACCATGAGTGGAGTTGCAACATATTCTGCTGGAAAATTTCTTTTAGCTAAAGGCAGCTAGTTTATTAGCCTCTTTCATACTTCTACCAGAGTAGAAATACCTGTTCAACTAGAAGGGCTTCTTTAAATACCTAACAACTATAGGAAAAGTTGCCCATTACAATGATTCTTCCAGAGCAAATGGTAGCACTCTGCATTTTTAACTGCAGAATGCAGGGATGCTACAGGTTTTAGTTCATAAATCATTGGTTGACATCAGCAAATAGATGTGTGCCTTTTTGCTGTTAAATGCATCATGAAATCAAAATTGTGCTGATATTATGGCCAGACTTAAAAAGAAACTACTCCTGTGTTCGGCATTTGTAGCACACAGCCCCTGAGTAACCTCCCTTCCTATTGGTGTAAGATTTGCACACAGAGGCACTAATAGTTTAACTTCCTAATACTGCATCTGATCAGAATTTTGAATGAAACGAAAAGCTGTGTTGATTAGATATGGGTTTAAATGAGAATGCTAGACTTGACATAGGAATCACTGGAATACTGTGACGTTCTGTTTGGGTCAGGCATGTCATAGCCATTGTCTCTCTGTCAAGGTGGATTCCCCATCTTGCCTCAACTAGTAACTTCTTAACAAGGGCTTTGAAATATGTCATGTACTTGTGCTGCAATTTACTTCACTGGTCAGCTGCCTCATTTTGCTGCAAGGTTCTTTTAAATGAAGTGCGCCTCTTAAAGTGGTGGCCTTCAGCTGTCTTTGTATAAATGCTTTCAGAGGACTTTATGGCTGAAAAGTATAATTGGGTAAAACTGATTTTCATAGGCAAGTAACGAGTTGTTCAGCACGTTTGCTGAAACCTCTCGTCGCAAGCCTCTAAAACTAAACTACAACTCTTAATATGGCATTTCTGCCTGAAGGCTCTGGAACAATTTCAGCTGCTTCAGTTCCTTCTGCTGTAAACAGGGCTGCCCATACATATGATTTGGTTTGTATTTTGCTTGCTAGATCTGCCCTCAAGATATCTTTAGAGTTTTGAGGTGGGTAGCAGACCTGGGAGTGATCATCAGCCATTCAACATTGCTTTAATAGCATTTCATAAGATGAGCTTGATACCTGAAGGCAAAGTATTGGGCTTAGGGGGACAGGCAGATTAAATAGAATACCTTGATGTACTCAAAAGTTTGGGAGATACCAATACAGCTTGCAATGCTTGCACATAAGGGGCAATTTGTAAAAATTAACAGTGTTTTACAGTGCTATGAGGGGCAAAGGTAAGATTTGCTTGGAGCTGAAAAGGAGTGTAGTTTTAGGTTTTTGAGCTGCATTTAGCGTCCTGCCAAATTCTTTTGGGGGCATGAATGATTTCTTATCTGTGTATTGCTGTTCCTGCAAGGAGCCAAAAATGGGTGAGCTTCATAGCTGAACGATGACTTTGAACCTGGGGTCTCCACATCCAAACCACTGTATTGCGCTTTCCATCTAGAATTTGCTATCATTCCTAGAGTGAAAATGATCATGGACTGAGATGTCAATTGTTTCTCTCTCTTGCTCACGCTCACACTCACATCCAGTGGGTTGCAAGTGAATAGTAAAGGTTTTTATGCAAATCCCCGTCCTCCACGCTATCTGGAATGCCCCACAGCTTTCCAAAAACCTGGAAAAATACTCCTCCCACTCCTGGCTGCTGAACTTGGCCTCCAGCAGCTAGGAAATGAACCTTGGCCTTTATTTCTGGACTCAGAGAAAAGGCACTTCTGCGTAAATGCTTGGGTAGTAAGCAGGTAGAGTGTCAACATCTGCGGTGGGGACATAACCCATTGTGTGTTCTAGCCGCGTGTTGCCAGAGAAGAGTGTGTTCATGCTCAGTTATTCAGGGATGTTGTTTTCAGTCTATGCATTTACAAGATGTTGGGCTATATTCTGTACTGATTTCGTAGTGTGTGTTTGTTTAAAATACATTTTAACTACTTTTCCTCAGTCAGAATAGCTTACAAGTTCAAATTCAGTTTTAGTACACTCACTGCTAACCCACTAAAGTAGCGGATTAAAACACCCACACAATATAGGAACATACCAGAAAACCAGAACCAAATATGGTCATTGCAAAGTTATTGAAAATTCAGAGTTCAGCAAAAGTTACAACAGCAGCAAAAAGATATCTGCTAAAAGCACACACACAAGGTGACTTCAGATGGGGCTGGCAGATGTCAACTTCCAAGGCCTTTCTAAAAAGTAAAACAAAAAACAAAACAAAAACCAGTCCTGTGCCGTTTGATGGGAGGCTGTAAGAATCTCCCCTAGGAAACTACATTTGAAACTGTATCTGATGTTAACTGCCCTGAAGTCAGGAGTGGGGAGGAGGTTTCCTTTTAACAGCTCCATCAAAATGTCTTCTGTCTGTTAAAGGCATTCCAGATTGAGAAACTTCCCCTCACTGCTGTTGCTCATAACTTTTAATGAACTTAATTTCTCAAGAAATGTTTGCACTACTTGAACAGATGAGAACCACTTGTGTAATGCAAGAAGATAATGCAACTTTCTCCACCACCTTTCCTAGTCACTAGACTCCCACTGGCTTCAAATGGACTACAGCTGGTTTGGTATAACAAGCTGAAGTTCATCTGTAGTGCAGAGAGAGGGGGGGGGACTTAACACTTGCATCTTGTCTAATTGCATCATATGTCTCTTTTCCGTCTTCCTTTTAGAATGTGTTGAAGAAAAGAGATCAGGTTCAAGCAGAATATGAAGCCAAACTGGAAGCTGCGGTCCTAAAAAGAGAAGACCGTCCTAAGGTTTGTCATCTTTGAAATAGAATCAGGCAGAGAAATCTCATTGCATTGCCTTCAATAAGGTTAAAAAGTACTAAAGATCTTGTGTGACCCTGAAAAGTCTATCCATGAACGGTAAATGGTGGTAACTAAACATGTTAAGAAGCAGTTCCTTGGATTGCAAACTGAATTATCAGATTTCATATTTTGTAAGGGAAGGGAACATTATTTGTATGGGTAAAAGAGGTAGCCAAAGGCATATCTAGGCATACAAGAAAGTAAACTGCTTTGTAACACGAGCAATTGAATGTTCCATATTGTTGTATCAGGTTGGCCAACACCAACTGGTGTCTGATGTTTAATTGTCACACGGGTGAGATAATATATATATACACAAAAAAAATTGGACAATGGTTAGTTGATAGTTATATCTATTCTTGGTTGAGGAAGAGACAGTATTTAAATTTTTCTTCCTCTGTTAACTAGATTTGCTTATCTTCCCTCTGAAGACACAACTAGCTGCCATTTTTTGAGAAGGCAATATAGTGTTGTTGTTTTTTAGCAAGAGGGAATTTCCTAGAAGGTTGCTTGTGTTAATTTGCCTTATGGCAAGAATGGGGAACTTGTGGCCCTCTAGATGTTGGACTGTAACTGCCATCATCCTTGACAATTGGCCATGCTGGCTGGTATCGGTGGGAGTTGGAGACCAACATCTGAATGACCATAGGTTTCCCATTCCTGGTATAGAGTCTGAATTTAATGAAGTAGGCAAAGAACCTATGTTAAGATTCTGTTCACATAGCTATTCATTAATGGGGTAGCTAAACCTTTCAGTATATTTCTGAGGAATAACTGCTACTTAGTCTTTCTGCTTGAGTACACATTGGCTCCTTAGCCCATGAATAAGTGGTAGAGGCCTTAATCTATCATGCTACCAAAATTTAAAAGCTTTAGATGCTTAGCAGTAATTATACCACTTTAAAGTTAAAATTTCAATTTTCATCTTAGACACACCCTCCTTTAATTAGTACAACTTTTTTTTTTAAGTAATGGAAGCCAATAGATTTGCTTTGCCAGTTATAGCCTCTCCACGTCTTTTTGGCTTGAGCTACTAGAACACTTAATGATTTAGGTTCTGTATTTATAAAACATCTGCATCCCACCATTACCCAAAGGTATTCAAGACAGCATCTGTGAACATCTCAATTTTAATCTTGGAATAGGCTTCTGAAACAGGCTAGGGTAGATTGAAAGCTGACACAGAGCTAGCCAATGAATTTCATTGCTGCATCAGGGGAAATTTGAATCCAAGTGACTGGTCCATATTCAAGAAATCTTAAGTTAAGATTTGTATAGCCAGTGCAGTTAAGTTCTCTTGTTTCTAATTTTTCCTAATACTAAATTCATTTCTCCATGTTACTGCAATCTGTGATTTTTTTTTTAGCTCAAGATTTCTTGATGTCTCTATAGTGGAACCAGTGTGGTGTAATGGTTAGGGTGTTGGACCCTGACCTGGCAGACCAGGGTTCGATTTTCCACTCAAACATGAAGCTCATTTGGGTGATCTTGGGGTTGTCTTTCAGCCTAACCTACCTCACAGGGTGGTTGTGAGGGTAAAATGGGAAGGGGAAAACCATGTATACCACCTTGAGCTCCTTGGAGGAAAGGTGGGATATAAATGTAAGAAAATACGTACATGCATACATGCATACATACATAAATCAAAATAGTTGATAGCAAAAATGGCCCTGGAATAACAGACCCTGATTACTCCTTAGCATTTGTCCAATACGCTGGTCCATCCATGCATGATCACCTCTCAGTAACTGCTAACATTAAAACCCTGTTTGGATGTTAAGCTTCACATGACTATAATCACCTGAGGCAGGAGAGCAGGACATGCCTGCCCTGTGTTTGCTCTGCATCAGCTCCCCCAAAAGCTGTTCATGCATTGGAGCAGCCTTTCCCAACCAGTGTGGCTCCAGATGTTGTTGGACCACAACTCCCATCTTTCCTGACCATTGGCAATGCTGGCTAAGGCTGATGGGAGTTGTGGTCCAACAACATCTGGAGGCACACTGGTTGGGAAAGGCTGCATTAGAGGCATGTCTGCAGCAGGGCAAGCTCCCAGCTGTGGCACCGATTCTCCCCATGAGCCACAACCCTGAGCACTCTGGCTTGCAGCCCACAGGGAAACTGCCTTTGCTGCCCTTACAAACCTGCCCCAAAGCATGGGTAGCAATGGGGAGGGGCTGGTGTGGGGGTCCTTTTGGGACACCCCCCACCTCAAATGATTATTGCATGAGGCTGAATGCCTGAGGGCATTAAGTCAGAAATAGCAAATGTGGTGCCTTCCAGGCTTTGCTGGGGTACATCTCCCTTCAGCCCTGACCACTGTCCGTGCTGGCTAAAGCTGTTGGGAGGTAGTCCAGCAACATCTGAATGGCTACCCCAGCTTCAGTGATGACTTCAATATGTGATGGTACGTTCATACATTCAATACCATCAGTTGATGCATTTAATTGTGAGAGGTTGGTAATTCAGTGATAGCGCATGTGCTTGGCATGTAGAAGGTTCTTGATTTAATCCCCCGTATCTTCAGGTAGGGCTCGGAAGGACTCTTGCTTGAAACTGAGAGCCACTGCCAAGTGGTGTACGTTGACTAAACTGAACTGGATGGACCAAAGGTCTGATTCAGTATAAGCCAGCTTCCTCTGTTCATAAGTGAGATACAGGTAAACCATTTCTCGATCATTTTAACAAGAGGGAAGCCAGTTGTCTTCTGTTGTCCAAAAAGATTTATTCACTTCTCCCTTTAATAGTGTTGAGAGGCTTCTCTTTCTTTGCTTCCCCTCTAGGTGCCCACTGAGGTTGAAAAGTGTCAGGACCGAGTAGAATGCTTCAATGCAGACCTGAAGGCAGATATGGACAGATGGCAGAACAACAAGCGACAAGACTTTAGGCAGCTACTGATGGGAATGGCCGATAAAAACATCCAATATTACGAGAAGGTAATTCTCGACAGGTGCCACTGAACATAAGGAAACAACTGAAGTGTGGTTTAGTGGGACTTGCTGATAACAGGAGCCTAACGAAGTTGTGTGTGAACATGATGCAGAATGCTTGAGAAGAGTGCAGTTATTCTTCGTTATCAAGATTCGTTCGCTTTCCACACTCCAATTATTTATGCAGAGTCTAATGTTCCTGTACAGGGATCTGGAGTCTCTGGCCCAGGGCCAAATGTAGACCCCCAGCCACTTTAGCTGGCCCTCTGGGCTCTCACTAGACTGCCCACCTGTCCCAGGTCACCTCCTCCCCTTCACTGGCCCTGTTCCTTGCATGTTTTTGTCTGGCTAGAACGTGTCCTTAAACTGTGATCATGCTTCTTGGATGGAGGATAGAAAGATGTGTGTGAGCAAATTAACGTTTGTGGCTCCACCCGCTTTGCACCTCCCCCCAAAGGGGGTCTGGAATGCAGCTGCTAGGTAGGTAAGTGGGGCCGCTCAGTGGGACCATGTGTCACCAGCCCTGAAAGAGGTGCGCTGGCTGACAGTGAGCTAGTACTGGGCCATATTCAAGGTGTACCAGCGTGCAAAGCTCTAAATGGCTTGGGACCCAAGTTCGTAAAAAAAAATCCCTGTCACCCACAAGTTGCATACTTTAGGACCATCTGAGTCTGGGGGTGGTTGATTTTAAATGTAAACCCTGATTGGTTTCTTGTTTCTGTGTCTTTGTTTTAAACAGTGCCTTACGGCGTGGGAATCTATTATACCACTATTGCAAGACAAGACTGAGACCAAATAAGAAAACACGATTTTTTTCACCCCACCCCGTCCTCCCTGCACCATGGACCTCTGACTAAGTGACAGTACCACTAAACTTACTGGAGATATGCTGTGCACGACTTCGTGTAAGATTTTTTGGGGGTTTTTCCCCTTGAGGAACAACTACCTGTGCTGAACCGGGACTGATCCAACTTGAAAAAAAGTTAGAAACTGTACATTTTTGTGCCATCTTTTTATCAGACCATCTGAGTAGGCCTTGAATGCTTCTGTTTCTGACCCTTGGCTAACAGCAGAGAAACTGCAGGGACTTTTCTCCTTTTGGACCACTTTATACTGAATGAAATTGATACGTGGAACACTACAATAATTATAATAATAATAATAATAATAAAGAACTCTAAAATCCAAAGTGCCAACATATCTTTTTTGTCCTCCCTGGTTATTGTTAGCCAAGTAAGGGGTGTTTGGCCATGAAGCAGCAGCTTTCCTTTCAAAATCTGCGGCGTTTTCTCCCCAGCCCCCACTTCACATGCAGAAAGGGAATATGTGTAATAGAAGATACCTGCTGGATTCTGTAAGGTCCCTTTGCATTAACTGGGGCTTTGGTGGATGGGAAGGGCAGGTGTGTTGGGCAAAAGCTGGGGTGGTCTCGGTACAATGTCCAGGAAACCCATGGAATAGTCAAGAGGTAATCGTTGTAGTGTGTAGTCAGTTACATTCTGCAGCCTTGCTTGCCATTTTTGGGGTGGTGGAGAGATTGTGTTGGGATGTCATGTGTCTCCCAAAGTCTGTACGTGGGGCTATTCATTTGTCTTCAAAAAAGAACCATTATTTTTTGTCTCTCTCTAGAATTGATGGTGTTTGTCATAGGATGCATTTTGTTTCCTGTATCCTCATCAGAAGATGAAAGCCTCATCAGAGTTATCATTTTCACCCCAGGCTTGGTTTCTCTTACTGTAAAAGTGGTCTTAAATATGTCAGAGGGGTTAATGGGAAAAAAGGCAAATCCAATTTTTGCAAATCATAACAGCACGTTTTATTTTCTTGATCAACAATGAAATAAGCTCTCCATGTTGCCTTTGAAAAATGAGGAGGGAATTAATTGCTTTTTCTTCTGAAAACGATCAGCTCAGCACTGCAGGCACTTCTAGAGCAGCTTTCCTGTCATCATCTCCGACTCCATACATTCCAGTTTGACTTCCTTTCAGCATTTTGTGGTCCTGACTCCTTTGTAAGGATGAGCTGCTCCTAGAATTGGTTGCTGTTCCAGGATATCTGTTCTCCAGCTCTTATATGAATTCCTTGGCTTGCTCCTTGTCTACAGGGTTGCTAACCTGTGGCCCTCCAAATGTTGCTGCACTACAACTCCCATCAGCTCTGGCCGTTGGCCGTGTTGGCTGGGACTGATGTGGGGATGCAGTCTAAAATCATCTGGAGGGCTGCAGTTTAGCCACCCATTATCTACATGGAAAGCTTTTTTTCCAGGGTGGGGCTGCACTTAGTGTTAATGCACTACTCTGCTGTCTGCTGCAACCCACCACTTTTCCTGACTGGGCAAGAATGTTTAAATGGTTAAAGTATCAGATGTGAAATGCACAAGAGGCAACTAGTTTTATAGGATACATCACTGTGGGAGTTTTTCCTCCTTTCAGTAGTTCTCCTGCCAGACTCCCAATGTTTTAAATTGAGGAGGTTGAAAAGTGATACAGGAAGAGCTGCTGAAGAAATATCTCTCACTAGCAACGATTGTCTATTTCTGTATTTGGCCCTAAATTGCACACACAGTTTTAGCACCAGTGAACTGAATGCTGAGGCTAAAAGAATTCACCAGGGAGTCACCAAGCAAGTTGTTCATTGGCTCCTCTTTCTGTATGAATCCGTGAAGATTTGGGGCAGGGCTATACATTGGCCAAGCACTGGGAGCACTATGGCAGTTGCCCCTTGAATGAGCTGGTGTTTGCTTAATTGTATGAGCTTTAAATATGACAGACAAAACAGTCGCTCCCCCTGCTTTGTTTTTAGATCATGCACGCATGTGTCATTGCAACTGCCATCTTAAGGAGAAAGGGAAATGTCCCTTCTAATGGCCAAGCTAGACAGCATGCAGGAGATGGGCTAACAATCTCTCTGATGGGGCTGTATATATGTAGTGTGACTTTGTTTTTACTGGAAAGCTGCCTCTGATGATGGGTAACAAGTTGGGCCGCTTAACACTTTTTTGTTACGCCTGCCATTTAGCTACGCTCTTCCCCACACCCCAGCTGATCCCATTCATGACAGAAAAGAAACAGGTTCACCATGTGTTGGGATGGGGAGACCACAACTCCCATAATCCCTGGTCCTTTCCTGTGCAGGCTAGGCTGATGGTAAGTGCAGTCCAACAACAACCTGGAAGGGCCCTGGCTCTTTATCCTGGCTGTATGTTTTTTTTCCTTGCAACAACAGGAGTAGAAGTTAAAGCTGCCCCTTCTCCTCCATCCCCTTCCTTTGTTCAAATGGGCAGCTTTCTAAGACTGCTTTTTCTCTTTCCTAAAAATAAAAATGGGAGATGGGTTACATGTCTCTTGGGTAAATGATCTGGTTTGGTCACCAGGTAGTGTCTGTTATCTGCAGGCTTTGTAATTACTTATATTGAATAGGGTTTTGTTTTTGAAACCTGCTGCCCAGTTAGACACACTCCTTAAATCGGTCTAAGCAAGTAATTGAGTGGTGCAGCCCTAATACACTGCAGAGAAAGCTCCAAGCTAGACTTTGTGAAATGCTAACCTGGGCTTCTCTGTGCGCATTGTTCATTTGAATTTGTTAAAGTTTGGCAGTACTCATTCCGATTATGTGGTGGTAAAATCTTCCCAAGGGAGCTGAAACCTAGCATGATTTCTAAGGTTGCCGTTTTAGTCCAACTTGGCAGTAGGTCTCATTGAACTGAGCGGGACTTGGCAAATTCCTCAACTGCAGTTTCTGCATCAGGCAAGATTGGCTTCTTGTGTATTATTTCATTCTAGAGTAACAGAAGTAAATAAAGGAGTGTTTAAGAATTTGTATTTTTTTCTGATCTAATCACCCTTTCACTGGTGGGGAAGACCTTGAACTAAACTGAGGTATCCTGCAACCCACAAAGAAGATGAGATGTGCCTTTCTTTCCCCTTCCTTTCTATTAGGATGTTCATAGATGTATTAAAGTGTGTGGTGGCAGAGAGATACAAGTCCTCTGTTCAAATCTTGTGTGTGCCACGACCAGTGCCGGTGCCAGGCTATTTTGCACCCTAGGCAAGGCTAACTACTTGCACCCCCACAAAAGAATTGCTAACTTCAATTTTCAAAAACAGATGCCTTGTAGAAAAAATGAAAAGCACAAAACTTGAAACTGCTAAATTTATTTTAAATTGCAAGAATAAGCAATACAACAATCTTTGATTATCTTTCTCAAATACAAAAGAAAATGTTTTAGCACACAAATCATTTTGAATAATCTTGTGAATTGTGATGTTAAAATTTAAGTCTCTTAAAAGTTTCAATTTCAGGCACATCAAAATCTCACTTTGTGTGCCTTTTCCTTTGCAAATTTTGTCACCAATTCCTTCAGGTCAAGTGCTGATGCTTGGGCATGTTCAATTGATATAGTTGCCAAGCCAACTAGTATCTTTTGCAACATTGTTGAGCGTATGTAACTTTTTATAAGTTTGAGCTTTAAGAAACTGCGTGCACCACTTGCCATTGACACTGGAAGTGTGAGAAGGATCCTTAGAGCAACAGAAACATTAGGCACATTATCCAGGAGTTTTTGTTGTAGTATGAAGAGAAGTACTCCTTATGGTAGCATGACTTTGGAAGTCTTCGAGCTATTGCTATAAGTTCACAGCACAGATCTTCAGCATCAATATCTTTGTTTCCATTGTGCATCAATGATTTTTCCAAATTCTTGCAGGCCTTAAGTACATCTTCAGTAGATTTTTTGTTGATACTGTATCTATCATACAGGAAGCCAAATAGGGAATTATATTGTTGTAGCTGTTGGAATCTCCCTTCAACAGGTTATATGGCCATGTCTAAGACAGCATAGTAGAAACCTACTTTGAATTTCTGCTTTGGATCTTGCGGTGCCTCTTCTTGGGCCTCATACTCAAACTCCTTGTTTCTTTCTCCTTTTTCTAACCTGTTCTGTCTCAAAGTTTGGTAGTATTTCTAGCTCCTTTGCAATCTTGTAGCATCTATCAAAACTTGTTGAAAACCCTCATCACACCTGCAGCCTACAAGGTAATTCTTGGTCACTTGCAATTGGCTTGTAGCTGAATTTAAATCGGCTTCCTTATTTTGACTTCAAAAAGGATGTTGTACCATGTAACAAGGGATACCGCAAACTTGAACTTACAAATTGAATCAGCAAGGGCCTTAGCTTCAATTCGGGAAGTATTTCCAGATAAACCTTTTAGGCTTGTGTCATCAAAGATCTCTATTAAAGCATCATATATACTACCAAGATGATATCTCAGTGGTTTCAAAGCATTGATCCGAGACTCCCATCTTGTTTTGCTCAATGGCTTAACAGTTGCACCTAAGTCTAATACATGGCTAGTCGATGCAGAGAAATAATTATAGATCTGTTGAACCAAACTGAAGAAACTAGTTGCTTCCAGACAACACTTAGCGGCATCATTGACTACCAAGTTTAAAGAGTGTGCATTGCAGGGCACAAGAAAGGCACGTGGGTTTATGTCCAGGACTCTCTTTTGTATGCCATTTTCTTTGCCTTTCATGATACTCCCATTATCATAACCTTGACCACGCAGATTCTCAATTGGTAATCCCATTTGCTCAAGCTGTCCAAGAAGAGTTTCTGTCATAAAGGCACCTTTGTTCCTTTAGTGCAGCGTTACCCAACCTTTTTTGACCCAACACCCCTTTGCAAAATCTTTTTGTGCCCAACACCCCCCTCAGATTGAGTATATGCCAATGCTTCCTGTTCTTCCCTTAAAATATGAGTAAAGCATAAAAGGTATTTTCAATTATTATTACTGATAGTTTTTATCTGGTTGGCCACTGTGAGAACAGGATGCTGGACTAGATGGGCCACTGGCCTGATCCAGCAGGCTCTTCTTATGTTCTTATGTTCTTATGTTATCATGTCTTTTTATTGCACTTAGATTACACATTGAATTCTTAGTATGATTTATTAATATACATACATAGTTATAGTTATAGAAAAGTAAATAAAATGAGATTTATTATAAAATACTAGTGTGATCCTTGAGCTTGATGAGTTTTGGCTAACTTCACAATATCTGGAGTATACTTGGGATAGTAATAGTCTTACACTGTGTTACTTAACAACAAACTCGTTCAGTTTACCAGCATTGTTTTGTTAAACAAGTTCATTTAAACATCACAGAAACAGCGGGTAGCAAGTGTGTCCCATTCCTGAAGAAAACCAGCAAATAACTGACTGTCTGCGTCACCCGTTTGCAGACGGCACTCATCCGCTGGAAGAATGAGCCCTCCACCAATACACCCAGCTTATCAAACACTCTCTCGTGATTGGTTCCAAAATCCCTCAAGATAGTATCGGGACATTACCTAGTGCCGGGGCGTGGCTAATATTCCCATTCCTTGATATGACACTAGCCACTATTCAGAATTTCTTTACTAAAGAGCACTCACTATTTATAGTGTTATTTCCATGAATTGAGACTATTAAATACATTCTAACTAGGGACAAAACAGTTTAAAAATTAATGATGTGTGTATTAAATAAAATTAAACTTAAATGCTCCAACTGTCGCATCAGACCGCCAAATGTCAACGCCCCCCTAATGAACCCAAATGCCCCCCTAAAGTCTGTAGTCATGCCAACGCCCCTCTGAAAGGCTGTAATGCCCCCACGTAGTGGAACAAATCCCAAGAAAATGTTCTCTTATGCTCAGGCTCAGACATCTCATTATCTGATGGTTTGATTACATCAACATAACGTACAATCATTGTCATTTGTTCAATATGACTAACATCAGGTGTGCAGTCCAGAATAATTGAGTAGTATTTAATTATATTCCATACCACTGTTGTGGTATCTTAAAATAAAAAATATAAATTGACAGTTGATTTTTTTCCAAGGGTTAAAAAAACTAATCTGTATAAAACTGTACCCCTCAAAGGTCAATACTGTGCCCCTCTGAGGTCTGCACCCTAGGCGGCTGCCTACTTGGCCTAATAGTAGCACCGGCCCTGGGCACGACCTTGCTAGGTAACCTTAGGCAAAGGGCTGTTGCTCACCACCCCCATTTGTAATTAGTGGATAATACTGAGCTTCCTTACAGGGGGAATGTAAGGAATATTGGGATTGCTTATGAAGCTGTTCAAGTGCTTTAATAACCCTAAATTTTATTATTTATTATTTATTAATTCAATTTATATACCGCCCCATAGCCGAAGCTCTCTGGGCGGTTCACAACAAGTAAAACATCTGATATACAATTAAAACCACATATCAAGCAATTTAAACATACATTAATGATATCAAAAATTAAAGCATATGTATACACATACAAATGCATATTAAATATTTAAAAAGCTGAAATACTAAAATGCTAAAAGCTAAAAAACTAAAACTAAAATGCCTGGGAGAAGAGGAAGGTTTTTACCTGGCGCCGAAAAGATAGTAATGTTGGCGCCAGGCATACCTCATAGGAAGAATATTCCATAGTTCGGGGGCCACCACTGAGAAGGCCCTTTTTCTTGTTGTCACCTTCCGGGCTTCTCTCTGAGTAGGCACCCGGAGGAGGGCCTTCGATGTTGAGCGGAGTGTACGGGTAGGTTCGTATCAGGGGAGACGTTCCATCAGGTATTGTGGCCCCGTGCTGTGCAAGGCTTTATAGGTTAAAACCAGCACCTTGAATCGAGCCTGGAAACATGTAGGCAACCAGTGCAAGCGGGCCAGAATCGGTGTTATATGTTCGGACCGCCTGGTCCCAGTTATCAGTCTGGCCGCTGCATTCTGCACGAGCTGTAGTTTCCGAACCGTCTTCAAGGGCAGCCCCACGTAGAGTGCATTGCAGTAGTCTAATTTAGAGGTTACCAGAGCATGAACAACTGAAGCAAGGTTTTCCCTGTCCAGATAGGGGCGCAGCTGGGCCACCAGCCGAAGTTGGTAGAAAGCACTCCGTGCCACCGAGGCTACCTGGGCCTCCAGTGACAGGGATGGTTCTAAAAGAACTCCCAAGCTACGAACCTGCTCCTTCAGGGGGAGTGCAACCCCATCCAGAACAGGTTGAACATCCACCATCTGGTCAGAAGAACCAGCTATTAACAGCGTCTCAGTCTTGTCTGGATTGAGCTTCAATTTATTCACTCTCATCCAGTCCATTATCGCAGCCAGACATCGGTTCAGCACCTTGATAGCCTCACCTGAACAAGATGAAAAGGAGAAGTAGAGCTGTGTGTCATCAGCATACTGGTGGCAACGCACTCCAAAACTCCTGATGACAGCACCCAGCGGTTTCATATAGATGTTAAAGAGCATGGGGGACAGAACTTACCCCTGCGGAACTCCATATTGGAGAGCCCAGGGTGCTGAGCGATGCTCCCCAAGCACTACCTTCTGGAGACGACCCGCCAGGTAGGAGCAGAACCACTGCCAAGCAGTACCTCCAACTCCCAAATCCGCAAGTCTCTCCAGAAGAATACCATGGTCGATGGTATCAAAAGCCGCTGAGAGGTCAAGGAGAACCAACAGAGTTACACTCCCCCTGTCTTTCTCCCGACAAAGGTCATCATACAGGGCGACCAAGGTCGTCTCCGTGCCAAAACCGGGCCTGAAACCCGATTGAAATGGATCCAGATAATCAGTCTCATCCAAGAGTGTCTGGCCTCTGTTAAGGTTTTCTGGGTCCAGGGAAGATTTCTTCGAAAGTGGTCTCACAACTGCTGCCTTCAGGCAGCCGGGGACCACTCCCTCACGCAGTGAGGCATTAATCACTTCCCTGGCCCAACTGGTGGGAATACTAAGTATTTGACCCATGACTTGAAGGGGAAGCCTTTTTTAAGAGTAAGTGGATTTTATCCAACTATACAAGTTTTTTGCTTTAACTTGTACAGTTTTTTCATTCCTAAAGAAATTGCCTTTGTTTTTCTTTCTGCCATTGCACTCACCATCTGTTCCACATGAACATTTATGCATCCAACTGAAAAATCCATATTGAAAAGAAATATTAGCAGTTAAGTCTTAGAAACAGCAAGTTGTTTGGGGATGGGGGTCACGCTTCCTCTCTGTAGAAAAATGTATGTAATAGTTCATATTTGTTTCTCATTTGAACTAGTTCCAAAAGTAACTGCTGGTGTTCAGAAGTATCAAGCAATACTTTGTGTCAGCTTGCAGGATCAAGAATGTGTTGTAACATTGAGAAATTGTCAACATATATCCTAATACCTTGGAAGTAATGGATTGTGTCTAACAGGGCTTCTGATAGAAACATAGGAATCGGAAGGTATGTTAGAGATCATCCAGTCCATTCCCCCTTACTCAGTACAGAATTTGCACTGCAGGATACTACAACTTCCCTGATAGTTAGCAGTCCAGCTCTACTACCTCCAGCAACCCACCATTTTCCAACTTTCAATCTCTTTAAATTCCCCCAAAGTTGCCTTCAAATGTCCATAAAGCTTGCTCTGCTTGTCACTGTGGGTCCAATCTTTGGGGGAATCCAGAAGCACTGAAATGCATAGGAAAGTGTGACCTGGAAGTGTCAATGTCCAAGGTCATAAACAACTAGAATCTGTAGGTTGAAGAAATTTTTTTTTCTGAAATGCAGAGCTAACAAGTCTAATTTCTGTTGAATGGATAAGGTGTACTACAGGTTTTAAGTTCCCATTCTATCATAAAGCCTTAAGTAACAAATTTAATGTCTTCAATTTCCTTAACATTTTCCAGTGAAATAGGATGCTAAGAGGGAATAGGTGAACTCTGATAGATTATACTGTTGATACAGTGAACCTTAAATGGTAATGTTGGCTCTATTCACATCTGGAATCATACTTCTTAAACTTCCATTCTTTAAAAGCTAGTCTCCCTGTTTCAATATCCTTGTGTTTGTTTTTCTGAATTTGCTGCAGGCAGCAGAGCATAACTGGCCAGAGACTATAATTTCCTCTCCTTGCAATTGGAGTAGAAAGTGTGGCGTATCAGGTCAAAGCTTTGTAAAGAGACAACAACATAGTTTGTATTGTGTCCAGAAAAGTGCTCAGAAAAGTGCTCTTGCTTCAATCCATATGGATTGGGTGCTATGTCCGCAAATCATAGTTTTTGCTGTCTGCAAAAGGGTCATGGCCAGTTTTTTTTTTTTTTTTAAAGAACATGTAGTATTGAGGTTACTCACTGATCTGTGCTGGAGGGGAGTTCCTATGTACATGTCTGTCAAAACAGATGGCTGGCCCAGTCAGTATATTGGTTCCTCTCAGCACTGCCGAATCCAGGTCTCCTTTCCCTGAAAAGAAAGGAAGCTGCTGATGTGCTGTGGAACCTTCTGTGCATGTGTAACAAAACACACTTATGATCCCAAGACCCTCTCAAACGAGTGGTTTGGATTGTGTGAAGCTGGGACAGATAGTTTAAAAAGCTTCAGCTCTTTGTAATTATACATGCTTCTGATCGCATAAAGCTATACTGAAACATCAGTTTAGGTTTTCTCCTGCATTATTCAGTCCTCTCCTACCCCCCACGTTTTAAAAGCTTGAGCTTCTTCCATTAGCTGATTTTTGACACAGCTTTTCTTACTTGGAACAAATGAAGTTCTTTCAGAAGGATAAATCCTTTTTTAAAGGCAAGCAAATGCTATTGTTGCTCTTGCCAAATATATGTGAAGTGGGAATGATTCCCTCCCTCCTGAGGCATATGTAAACATGTACATGTCAAAACATTTTTCAGTACTGTCAATACTAAAATAGTTGTATTCTTAATGTAGTTCATCCCTTTCTAAACACTGGTTTGGATACTGAGCAATTTTGAGGAAAAACATGTTTTAGATAATCCATTTTATTAGTCGCAGCTAATATTAAATAGTTATTCTTAAAACTGCATTTAATGTTCAAAAATAAAAATAGAGGTTCATTGCTTTTCAGTTCTGCTTTTCAGTTCTACCATGCATCCCAAAGTTTTTTCCCAAAGACAGTCTTCAGGTGCAGACAGGCAAACTTTGGATACCTTCACATACGTTTAAAGCACCAGTTGCTCCAATGGAGATTGTAATTCCAAATGTATATTTATCAGAATGTTCCTTTCATTACAAATGTGGCATCTCTTCTATATCACCAGTGGTCACACATTAAAAAAGAGCACTAGATTCTTGTGGGACTTTGTGTGAAGTGACTGTCCAAATGGTTAATGCAATGTGGTATTGATAGAATTGTGAAGCATGAGGTAGCAGAGACCTTGGTTGCACATTACACTTGCTATGCAGAGAAGCAGTTGGGCTCTGACTGAAAAATTCTGAAAGCTTCCACCTACGGGGTTGAGGAAAACCTGGAGCGGCTTACTGTGTTGGCATCTTGACGATGGGAAAAAGGAGAATATAGGAAGCTGCCTTAATATACTATGTCACTTAGCAGATTATTGCATATTATTGCAGGGTCTTGGGCAGAATTCTTTCCCCATCACCTGCTACCCAATTGGGTCAGCTGGAGATCAAAGCTGGGACAGGCTCTACCACTGAACAATGGTGCCTCCCATGGGTGGCCTAGTTTTTTTTGTCTCTAGCTGAGCGAGATAAAACTAAAGTTTTCTAGCAATCAATAATAGTCCAGAGGTAAGGCACCCGTGGCCCTCCAAATGTTGTTGCACTCCAACTCCCATCATCCCTATTGGCCATGCTGACTGAGGCTGATGGAAGTTGTAATCCAACAACATCTGGAGGTCCACGGATTCCTCAACCCTCTTCTAAAGATTGCTATTTAGAAAGACTGTGCTATGTGTGTGGAAGGGAGGATGGGAGATAGGGTGCCTATGTTGTCACATTCATCCACTGGAAAGCCAAGAAGAATGTGCTGGAGTCTGTTTTTGTGTGTGTGTTTTAATAAGTGTTGGCAGCAGTTAAGCTGATGAGGAATAGCATGGAATATGCACTTCACATTTCTTGTTCCCCATCTGTGTTTTTCAAAGCTACAGTGGTAGTAGTAAAAAGGGTTTATCGCCAAACCAAGTGAAGAGTTACAGGCTGAAAGTGACAACTATAGACGAGGCACTCTCAACAGCTGCAAAACACAAGCCTAACACCCATCCTGAAACATACTATATGTGGATAAATCTGTTTGTATTGCAAGTACAATTTGGCTGCCCAAATGGAAGCTGCAAATGACTGCCAACTGCACCTATTGGTTCTCTTCATCCCCTGCTCCCAGGCACTTCCAGTGTTCATGTCAACCAAACACATGAACCTGTTTCCCTTCTTGTCCAACGTTTTGTGAGATAGGGCCACATTTCCAACAGGAAGTTCTTCTGCACCTGCCATACTAAGTCTGAAGGCAGCTGAGCATGTGCCCGGTAGGGCAAATGCCAAGTGAACGTCCTTGTGAATTGTGTTCTCCAGGTCTGTCCAGGTGCTAACATGCTCTGCTCACTTCTTTTTTATATGCCTATGTACAAAAATTACTGAGTTGTGTTTACGTTGTAGTTCAAACCTTTTTGAGGCAATTTATAATGCTTGATAAACTTTGTGTGTACAGTTCTAAAGATGGTGTCCTTCTATCTTGACAAAAAAGACTGGATCAATAAATATATTACATTTCTTTACTAGCCGCTCTGATACTTTTGGTTTGTGTTGTGTTAGCATACTTAATGCTTTAACACTGAAGGAATGAATATTGGTAATAGCATCTGTGATAGCACTTTTCTGAGCCCCAAGAGAGTACAACCAAGTCTGCTCCCCAAGTTATATTCTCCCCTTT